>NW_027555847.1:409752253-410264753 GCF_003287225.1 Phascolarctos cinereus | reverse complement strand
GATATTTTCAAGAAAAATATTTAACTTTATATTATCATTATTAAAATAACAAAAGTAAATTTAATTTTACTTTTAAAATTTTATCCCTTCTTTGAAAGGTCAGTAGAAAAGCATCTATTTTTTATGTTGCATTTCAAAAATATATCAAAATGTCTTCTTACATATATGTGCTGGTTAATGGCAGTGAGAAATTGCTAGGATCATGTCATTGCCATTTTTTCAAGACTCTTCCACAGTCTTTCTCTGGTGATTTGTAGTGACTCTGAACTACCCCCAAATAGTTTGGATTCAGGAAACTTGCAGCTATCTGTACATTGTCTACTCTTAGTATAACTTTTCTAGCAACTGAACCCAGAACCCCAAAGAAGAAGATTATAAATACATCCACCCTCTTCCCAACTAAATTTCTGATCCAATCTAGACATCCACCCTCCTCTCACCAGTTGAAGTATTGATGTAATCTAGAAATAACATTGGATTCCTACCTTTAGTACTTCTTCAGTGTTGGTCATTATTCTTTTAGAAATGCAGAATTGCTTGCCTAGGGGTTTGCTAGACCTGTCAGGAACATTACTGAATCAAAGTGGTTATAGATTAATTCCATCTTACAAACCCGAGTCTCCTTATTTTTCTCTGGAATCTGGAGTTAAGGAACAAGAGTGCCTAACTAAAGTGACTCCTAAGCCAATTAACTCTCAGCTAACTAACCAGTTCTAGCTAATTCCATGCAACAAGCATTTTTAGAATATCTACTAGATCCCTTGCTTTGTTTTAGGCATATGAGAAGTCCAAAGAAAGGAGTAAGCATAGTCACTAGATTTAGTTGGGAAAATAATATGTATTTGCCTGAAAATGAGAAAATATTTCTAATGTTTTAGAACTATGAGACTGATTTATAAGGAGCTATCAAGCAATATGTTATATAGTTTACCTGTAAATGCTTAGACTTCTTAAAGAATTTCACATAAATTCTAGTCAGGAAGAACAACATGAGTGAAAACACAAGGTGCGGGGTGAAGGGGTGGGGAAGAAAACAAACAGGCTTGTAAGAAGAATGACCTTAAAAAAAAACCAAGCTATTAAGGGGCTCATCTTTAAAAGAACTGAGAAGTAATGAATTAGTTTAGGTGATTAAAGTGGTTTTATTTGAGAGGTGTTTTGAAGATTAGGATGAAAAGTTAAGAACTGATCTGGTAGGCTTCCAAAAATCAATCTGGTATGCAAAAAGCTTCATGTTATCTATACACATTCTCAAATGTCAAGATCATTTTGTCTAATATTAAATTTTAGTCACTGCAAATTAAGTTTTAAAGTTATTTAAAGGAAAAATGAAAGTACCATCTTCCACAAAAGATTATTATAGGTTTGCTGATAGTCAAGTAAAGCATTGATAATTTGCCAGTTGACTCCTGCATACAAAGTTGATTCCTTGTACAAGGTAGCAGTGGAGAACACAAAGATATAAAAATAGTATCCAGTGTCACTAATGTAACAGAGATTTTAATTGAGCCTGACACAAGGTAGACACATTAAAACAAAAACAAAACAATCCAAAACCTGAGGGCTACAAAGTAATATAACAAAGCGCCAAACAAGCAGTAGAGACGGTAAGTGTTTGAGGAAGTCAGTAGGATGTTTCACAGTGATAATCCTGGCTCCCACTGCCTGGAAGCTGAGTGTTCTATATTTCACCTCTCTTACCACGATTCTCTGGCTGTAGCCCACAGTGATGGTGTCCCACAATTTTCGTAGGGATCTCTTCTACCCCAGACACACTTAATCATTTACTTGAATTAGATTTTACCGAGGAATGCTTACATCAACGGAATAAATAACAAGAGTAAATTTACAAACATCCCCCCAACACCTGGATATATAATCCCCTCCATGCACCACCTCAGTCTCTAGGAAAAGGGAATAAGTTTACAATTTAGCTCATTTCCTACATAACACATTCCCAAGTTCCAGGTCCAAAGCTTCCCACCTTGGGCTTGAGTCTCAGACATTCCCAGGCCTAGCTGGCTGTACACCCAGCCTTGAATCTTGGCTCCAAAGTCACATGGCTTGATTCCAGGTCCAGTGGAGATTCTACCACACCTGTGCCAGAACTGAAAGGAAGAACAAATGAAACAGAGCAAAGAGAAAGCCCAAGCCCATTTTTCAAGGCCACAGGGCCTAAAATTTCCCCTCATCAGCTCAATTCCTGGCACCAATGTAGTGGGTAAACTTGGACCTTCACCCTCTCAAGGCACCATGGAAAGAAAAGAAAAGAAAATGCCCCCCTCTGGCAGGGGTGTGTGTGTGTGTGTGTGTGTGTGTGTGTGTGTGTGTGTGTGTGTATGAAAAGATATTTTGGCTATGCAGCCAATTGAAAGAAGTTACTCCTACCCACTGTGGAATGCAAAATCTGTTCTTTCACAAGCTGTTCCCATCATTCTAGGTGATCTGGGCTTGTGTAGTAATTCAAAAATTCAAAATTATAATAAGAATTTATTTACAACATTAGATTTGAAGAAATAGATTTCTTTTCAAAATATATCTGATGTCATTAATCAAATTACTGTTTGTGTGTGACTTTCATTAAAAAAAATAATACTAATTCTTGAAATGCTAATGAACAAACACAAAAACTCACCTTCATTCATTGAAAATTCTCTCATTAAAAAAAAAATTCCAGATTCTTTGAGTAAATGTATTTGGAGCTAGAAGATCTAGGCATTTGTCCTGGTTCTGCTGTATGTGATTCTTATGACATAGTGAGTTTGTGACTCACTTAAACTTGCTGGTTCTAGAAGGCTGGACGAGATGACCTATAAGGTCTCTGCACCAGCTCTAAATTCTTTGAGCCCATGAATGAGTAGTTCAGATAAACATTTTTTTTAAAAAAAATGAAGCATACATCTTGGTGATTTTTCTATTCATGTATCAGATAGTCCAAAGTGGAATGCATGTGTTATAAGTACTGGAGATTATTCTTTAATGATTGACTCATATTATTATGATTTTTTTGTTTCATACAGTTAAATGCCATGCTGTTACATCTGTAGTTTAATAGGAACAACTTTCATAAGTGATAATGCATAATGTTATATGTCAAGTTAATGGATATTGGGGGGGGGTTGAAGAAAGGAAAAGGCATACTTCTCAAGCGAAGCTAGATAAACTCTAAAGTGCTTATACAAAGTATACTTCTAGAACCCAATAACCTTAGTCAATTAATCTTCCAATAATTGAATGAGTAGGACTGAATACGTAATGTTGCTTCTGGTGTTGTTAATAACTGCTGACCAAGATACTTGGTTTGTATTAGTGTGAAATGGGACAAATCTACTTAATATGAACAAATTCCATAAACTAAATTGTTACATTGACTAATCACCTCATAAAAATTCTGCATTTTCCTCATAATTTACTGATTGATTTAAAACATTTTCAGGAACTGTTTTAAAAGTAAATGAAAACTTTCCAATATTTACATAAAGTAGAAAAAATAAAAAGAAACTAGCAAGAATTACTTTGTGATTGTATACACAAATATAAATATGCAAGGGCAAAAAGATATCTACATAATGTTAAGACTTTCAAGTGCCCATCATCTAAAGTGCATACTATTTAGTGCAAAAAATATACTTTATAAATTGAAATTTTCAAAGTTACATGGATGGTAATAATATCAATACCAGTTCCACAAAAATGTAAATATGAGTCAATAGTATTTGAACATTATTCAGATTCTAAGTTCTGTTGGCTCAGCTCTGCAAATTCTTTTTAATCTGCCTGTTTGCTTTTATGTATTAGAAGTATTCCCTTATAGACAAATGGCAATATCCTAAATTTCTTCTTTCTGAAATATTAAATATAAAAACACACACTTACATATAACCCTTTTGGTGTTCACAAACATGTAGTTTTTCATAATATTATATTGAATGATTTTAACTATAACTTCTATGGAGACTTCAGTTTCTAGGTAGAATATCAACAATATTCAGAACTCCTAATAAGAATGGTATTTATTTCTGGTTATGCTACCAAATTTGCCATGAAATGGTATTTAGTTTACAACTGAGGGGAATTAAAATAACAAGTATTTCCTTGAAATCATGTTGACTAATCAAAAGAGTAATTTAAAACAATTAAAAAACAAAAAAAAATAGGTTAAGATAAACATCTGCCATTCACAAAGCACCTTACTTGCAATTTGAGACTTATCTGGTCCATAGAATGGAATGAATGATGTAACTAACCCTCCAGACACTTTCAGTAATTGGTTTCACAATTAAAAAGACAAAAACAAGTTGATTCATTTGAAAAATTAAGCTTTAAAATTCAGTTCTTCATTTATCTTAACTACAGATTTTGAGTATTTATTAACCAAATAAATTTTTGTTTGTTTTATACATATAATTTCTATAGAACTATTAAATCCAAAACAATATATATTACAGAGAAATTATTTCAGAGCTTTCCCTTTCATCCTTAGTAGTTTTCTTGGCTGTGTTCAGCAGAATACTAATTAACACTGGACACAGATTTAACCTAAAATGTGATGATAAGCTATCTACTCACCATCTCTGAGATACAACTCCACATTCTACTGATATTGCAAAGATCTTTAGTGATGCATAATAATGGTTTTGATATAGAGATTTGATATACCTGGTTAGCCAGGAGTATGCTATAATGGATAATACATATAATACATAACAAAGAATTCATAGAAGCTTCATTGCAAATGGATAAATGCCTTTCTGAGGTTGAGGGAAATTAACATATCAATGTTAAATGAAACCTAATGAAAACACTCAGTTAATATCTTTGTTGGGAGTGGGGAACCTTTCAGTGTGCACAGTATGAATAAGGAATAAATAAGTCTGTTACAGGATTGATCACATTCTGTTAGTATTGCAAAATAGACCTGATGAAGGTTTTTTAATTGAAATCCACCTTACATTGGAACCCTTTGACATAATATCGATGCAGTGTAATATGCATCACTGCAAAGCTGACAATAAAAAGATATCTGTATTCTAAGGAAAAGTTAGGAGGAACATTAATGAATATAGACAATTTATAATATGGTCAAAACTCCAAAAATGAAAGATCATTTCTATGGCTATTCTTATATTTTATATATTTTATATATTTTATATACCTATATACCTTAAAGTCATTATGGATATATGATAAAGGAAAATACAATTACCAATAAATGCTAGTTTTGTATAAGGACTAGAGAAATAATTGAGTACATCATTGAATGCCCCTTGGATGCAGCAGATAAAATATTTAATACTTTTGGCAATGTTGTCTCCTAAACAGAGACCTGGCCTAAGAGCTAAGAAACACTAGGTTCAAATTCTGTCTCTGTTACTTATAGGCTGTGTGACCCTGGGCAAGTCACTTAATCTCAAATCACTTAATCTCTAAGCAACTTTTTGGGGAAAAAAAGTTATAAAGTTATAAAGTATGTGCTGACCTGCTTTGCTATAGGGAATTTACTCACCTGGGATTTTCCCCATGCTAATGAAATCACTGGGCCAGTCCATCTGTAAACAGATCTGTATACTTTATCAATAGAAGTATGAGTAGGCACTTAGCCCTTGGGTAGACATGGATTAATGGATTAATTTATTATTACAAGGAAGAAATTAGGATACTTCTGGAAATAATCAATGAAAGATGCACATGAATGTAGCCACAATAACATAAACAAATCCTAGCCCTCAGACTGCACATTTTGCCACATGACAAAAATTAATGATGCAATAGGTAATCTACCTGACTTGTCACAAATACTGCAAAAATTTTATGGAGAAAATACAAACTGCAGAACATTTTTGTTTACTTTTAAACAACACCTTGATAGAAATGTTACTTTGAGCTACTTGAATCTTGCCTAATGCATACACTGTGGTTACAACTTTTGCTAGTTTTTATTTCTTATTGAACAAATTCCCAAATTTAAGAGAGGCTCTGTGCATGGTGTGAAGGAAAGAGCACTAGACCAAGAGTCAGCAGGCCTGGATTCTTTTCTTTCTTTCTTTCTTTCTTTCTTTCTTTCTTTCTTTCTTTCTTTCTTTCTTTCTTTCTTTCTTTCTTTCTTTCTTTCTTTCTTTCTTTCTTTCTTTCTTTCTTTCTTTCTTTCTTTTCTTTCTTTCTTCTTTCTTTCTTTCTTTCTTTCTTTCTTTCCCTTGTTATCTTGGACAAAGCACTTAGCCTCTCAGAATTTCAGGATTTTGTTTTGTTTTTGTGATCTGAATTTATATCTGTCTTGCCAACATCACAAGGGTTTTATTGGGATAAAATGAGACGAGGTTGTGAAAACAGTTGGAAATCTACATTTCTATTATCTTCACCTTTCTCTCTCTTCTATCAGTCCATCGGCCCTTAGGAAAGTCTTTTCTTTTTAAGTTTTCTCATATATAAAATAAAAATAATAATAAATGCATTATCTACCTCAAAAGATCACTGTGAAGAAGATATGCTATAGTACAAGTATATCATTTTTTATGTTTTAAAGTTAGATAGGACCTTGGATATATCCAAGCCCTAATTTCTCATTTTTTTCAGATGAAACTGAAGCCTAGGAGGATTCAGTGCTTGCTCAAGGTCACATGGGTAAATAGCAGAGCTAGGATTTGAAACTGGTCTAACTCCAAGGCCAGTGATCTTTCCACTAGATCATTCATCCTCTCACACTAATTTTTAAAACAATTAACCAACTTCACAATCTGTTCATTGTTTCAACACAACAAAACATAAGCCAAAAAAAATCTAAAAATGATTTTTGCAGGTGCCAAAAAAAAAGTCTAATTTTAATATGACTTTTAAAAATGCCATTTAATCTTCCTTTCTGTGATAGCTAAGAAATATCCTTAGATTTCCATTTTAGAACCTTTGTTTCCCCCCCCCACTTGCCCTTATATCTTTCTATTACAACTGTTTAAAAGATTTCATTAGTTTGTTTTTCTTTGAGAGTCCAGAATTCATTCCTGTTTGGGAGTTATGCTACTATCCTCTTGCCCATACACTGGCCTGGATGTTCAAATAAACTATCTTTGTAGAGATTCTCATTCTGTAATGACATATGCCCCAACTCATCCAGTATCCTACTTTTAAAAAGAGGACTTCGTTACATATTTTTCTGGTTGAACCAAAGGAAATATAAATATGGAGCCTGAGAAATATCAAAATTAAATAGGAGAAACAGTTGAAACAGAATCTCAGAAAAGTTAGGTGATTTGCCCAAGAGCTATTTCAATCAAAGCTGAAATTAAAACCTAGGTCTCGTGAATGCCAGTGCAGTATCCTTTCCTACTGTATCACAATACCTCCACTAAATTGTAGATGTCTACTAGAGTAAACTATATTATGCTTTCCATTCTTTGGTTATGGCTTTTGTTTCCATTAACACCTATCTCATCTGTGTTTCCATATCAAGCAGTTAATATGCACATATACATAAGTAATTGTTTTTTGAATAGCTTCCATTAATGTTTTCATAACAAATAAATATATGAGATGGTGTACTTCCATAGGGATTAACTAATCTATGATGATATAGCTAACGGAATCATGAGCCATTTATCTGAACTGAAATTCCATATCAAAATACATGGTCAGAGTTTTCCCTTTATATGATAATCATTATATTATGTAGACCACATCAAGAGGCTGAATTTTTTGAGTCCTTATGAAATGTGCGGCAAAGTGAAAATTCTCACTCTTTGCATTTTTCCACATGTACTTATGCTCTTTTGAAGACCAACTCTAATACATAAAAAATGTGTTGTGATCAGTTTTTGAAGATCTTTGTCACTTCAAGTTTCACTGTTAAGAAGGGTTATTTAAATCATAACAATTGTAGTAAAGAAGATAATTAAATGGTGAAATAAATGTAATACTTCTCTCTCATATCCTTACTCAAAGAGCCAAATTATGCTTAATCCTTGACATAACATTCCTTGTATATTAATGTAATGGAGTGGAGGGAGAAGGAAGAAGCCTACAAGTTGTACAATGTCTTGAAAATTGGAAGTCCCCTTTTTCATATCTCTTCTTGGCTCTAAATTTAGAAAATTATGAACAGACTTGAAATAAAAGACTCAATGCATACTAAATAGTGAGTTAAAATCTGTTTTTCTAGAAAAGTGTTTATTTTTAAAAGTTGTATAACTAGCTATTAGGACAAAAATGAGAATGACAGACAAAGGATCATCAATTTTTTTTGGGGGGGTGACTTTTAACATGATAAACAGCTAAGAAAGGTTATAAGATTTGTTTTAAGTAAATATGTGGACAAAAATAGATTCATATTTTTATAACCAATTTTTCATATTTATATAAAGAATACCATTCACATTTTTAAAAACTGCTAATTACCATCCTATTGGATTGTCTAAAAGTGACAGAGCCAAAATGTACAACAGGTTTTCTGTGCCCTCTGAAACATAAGACATGCTTATTTTTTTTCCAGGATCCAAAGAGAAGAATAAAAACACATACATATATACATATGCACATATGTAAATAAATGAAGAGATAGATTAAAAAAACAATAAATGAATGAAGTATAAACATACATACATTTGTATGTGTGTGTATAGATATATATGTATGTATATATATATATATATACATATATATATATATATATATATATATATATATATATACACATATAATAGAAATAGGTATTGCATCTATGATTTCAATGGTGCATGAAACTTCCTCTAACAATTCAGGTGAGTACATTCTTTGTAGTTTATAGTCCTCAAGAGTTATCAAGAATCTCATAGCCAATATGTATCAGAGGCAGGACTTGAATACAGGTCTTCTTGGCTTCAAGGATAGCACTCTATCCAATATGCTGTGCTGAATTTAATGTGTGTGTGTGTGTGTGTGTGTGTGTATGTCTGTATACACATACACACCTATTTATAAGTATTAATTGTATAGATTTGGAGCTGGAAAGGACCTTAGAGGCCTAGCAGAATGAAAACTGCTGTACATGGAGCTAAGAGGTAGATCTGAGTACCATCTTTGATGCCCACTGTTTGTATTACTCTGAGCAAGGAACTTAACTTATCATCATTCTAGGCAATTCTCTCAGAGTCTAAGTTTCATAGAAGGTTCTGCCCTTTATTGGTGGAGGGAATTTCCTCATCTGGGAGTTCTCTATATTAATGAAATCACAGTTTCTGGCCCTATATGTAGTGATGTATAATGTACCATTATTTGCAGACACATATAGTGTATAAAATAAAAAGATTTAATCTTTTTTTAATCTTTCTGGTCCTGCATTTTATTTATTTCCTTAGCATTCTTCTTTAAGTACCCTAATTCCTAAATGACTAAAATACATTACTTTAAGTGTCCTAATAGCTAAATTTCTATGAATTCACCTGTTGCCCAAAACTAATCTGATATTCACCCAATCACTGTCATTGATTGAACAGGACATTTCATTTATTTTTAAAAGTATACTCTCCATCTCTAATATAGACATGTACCATAATTAAGAGTATAACTCCAACTTTCTCTAATTTCCCTTGATTTATGGTTCTAAAGAAGATAAATAGAATATTTTGTAACAGGCTGATGAATAAAAGCAGCAGCTGTTTTCTTAGTGAAGGGCCTGCTGTTTTAATCCCCAGACAGGAGGAGGGTTACCCAAGGGTTCACTGAATAGAGAAGGAAAGGCATATTTACAGACAAGAAGAGAAAGGGGGAATATTTATAGAGCCAAATAAGGACTATCCATCTAAAATGTTTGTTATGTCTTTGCAATGAATAAGTAGGAAATTTTAAAAGGTTTAAGAGAAATTTGGCTAAGAATTCACAGAACTCCAATAGGACCAAATGTGTTAAAAAGTGAAAACTAAGCAATAAGGTCCTTGTTTAAAAAGAAACAAAACCCAGCATATTGTTATGGTATGGATAATCCAAACAAGGTAACAATAGGAAAACTATTGTTTGGTTCTAATATGCCTCATTTTTTTATGATGTCTTAAAAAGTCCAAAGTTCTACACATTATATTAAATTTGGGATGTCTTGTGATCTCAATGTTGCTGTCTTCCTTATTTGCATATAATGATTTTTATATTATTTTATCTCTTTTTAGCTTTATGTGTACATTAGCCTTTATTTGTATAATTCATTATTTTTTAACTATGAATGTAACAAATCACTTTGAATTCTCATTGGAAAAAGGATTCAGCTCTTCCCCTTGACCCCCATCTTTCTCTTTAATTGCTGCCTTTATTTGGTGGTATCAGCAACAAATGCTGCTCCCTTCTGACATTGATGACATTTATAGATGTTGTTATTATTATTACTTTTGGTCAGGAAATTTAATGTCATCAGTATGAGGAACTCCTTTGACTGATGGAGATATTAGTTGTCTTCAAGCTCTTGTCTTTCAGCATTGCCTGGGGTACTGAGGCATTGAATAGCTGCCCCATGGCTGCACAGCTAGTATGTGTCAGAGGCAGGACTTAAATTAAAACCTTTCTGACTCTAGGGATAATGGTCCCATGTTGCCTTTCAAATGTTAAGATCTGGGCCTTGAAATAATCCCTTCAGCAAATTATTCATCTTGTCCCCCAACACTAACCTTGATTCCTTGATATGACTTGCAAGGAAGTTATGTGACCACCTCCTAATTGTAGGGTCCATGACATATTTTCTAAATATATTGGCATAGTGGGTTACAGAATCAAAATTCTTGGTGAAAGGATTTAGTCTGTTCTCTTGTTTGTCCAGTCCTGAAATGTGATGAGATTGGATTGTTTGACAGGAGTCATTCCTTTATTTTTGGAATATTCCAAATTGGAATTCCAAAGGAATATTCCAAAAATGAAGGAATGACTCCTGTCAAACAATCCAATCTCATGATATGTGTGTTTTGTATGTGTGTGTACGTGTGTTTATACACATATATTCTGGTATATGGGTTGGCAGAATTAGCATCCCCACCCCCAACTATAGGTTTGGGCATTTCAACAATCTTCCAAAAGTCCTAAAAACATTATGTTGTTAAATGACCTTAAATGACATTGATCATCAGGGCCTTGAAATCAGGCTACTTCTAGCATATCGAAACAATTTTATACTAATTTAATTTCTACACTTCTTGCTCATACCAATATTTTTTCCCTTGGTTTTCTAAAAGAAAAACAAAAATAAGTCTCTCCGATGGTGTTGGTTATAATTTTCCCTTTACCATTTAACAAACCAGAAACATTTGCCTTTTTTATGAATTATATTCCATGGGGCAGCTATGTGGCAAAATGGATAGAGCATTGGCTTTGAAGTCAGGAGGACCTGAATTCAAATCCGGTTGTATGATCCTGGGCAAGTCACTTAATCCCATTGTCTAGCCTAGAGAGAAGAGAGAGAGAAAGACAGAGAGAGTGTGTTATTCCATCATTTCCTTTCCAATTCCTCTGTAGGCAATTGGATCCCAATTCCTTTTCCTTAGCTTTTCTGAGGTAACCCCATAAAAGCCATCAGTATTGTTTTGTAACTCTCTCTGGTGATTTGTTCTAGCTTCTGGTGTGTGTGTGTGGGGGGGGGTGTATGAGAGAGAGAGAGAGAGAGAGAGAGAGAGAGAGAGAGAGAGAGAGAGAGAGAGAGAGAGAGAGAGATCTACTAGTATTTCAATTTCTTATGTACTTTGTTTAGGCAATGAGGTTTTTCCTGCCCTTCTCCTTTTTGTATAGAAAAGGGTTCACCTAATATTGTTTATACTATTTTACAACATTCTTTAACTTATGCCTCCTTTTCCAAAATATTTTCATTTAATTCCACAAGTGTAGAAATCCATGTAATTTGCATATTTTCATTTGTTTTGTTCATCCTTTTGCCTTAGAATTCTATGTTGCTAGTTCTTCCTTATTTGCAAGTATCTAATCAAGAGGAGTTGTCCTTTATTTACCCTCTTTTAAATGAGGAATTTGTTCCATACTAAGAACAAGACAACTCAAATATCATTTATTAAGCACTGTAGTATCAAGTGTAGCAATAAGTCCTGCTGATACAAAGGAAGGCAAAAAAAAAAAGCCCGTCTTCTCAAACTGCTCACAGTCTAATGGGGGAGATGACTGTAGACAAGTTATATATGGAATAAATCAGAGACAGTCTGAGAACACATATGATAGTTTATAAGTTGTTTTGATTTTCTAGCAGATGGCTAGCTAACAAATGTAGCAGCATTAAGAAATACAGAGTGGTCCTTGCCAATATCACAAATGCAATTTGGCACTACTAGAAGGACCAGAATTTAATAATAGCTCCAAAGACCAAGTAAATTGTGTATGTTCTGTCTCCTAGGGCATGCCTTGGCATGTACATAAATACATAGACTTTTATTTTCTAAGACCAGGCTTCACTGCCTGTCCACTTTGAACAATTTGCACTTCTAGAATTACACAAGTAAACACATTTCAGTCATGCCAGCTAACCAGATGACAGGCAGCATGGAGTCCAGAAGACCTGCCTTCAAATCCTACTTTAGGCACATACAGGATGTATAATGATGGGCAAGTCACTTGACCATAAAAGCCTCTCTTTAAGACTTTCAGTTACAGACAATTTGCTGATCTGAGTTGGTGGAGGCAGTATCCAGACCATGAATTCATCCACCTATGCAATTACATAGGTCTGGACCAGAAATTAGATAAAAGAACCCAGCCAAATAGAATCACAGCCATTAATAAAGAATTATTCATTTTATATGATCATAGAAATGCAAGTATACCTCTACTTATTCAATAGATATGTCCATATATTTAACATTTATGTCACATGTCTGAGTGTGCTCTTGAGAAAAACATACCTTTGGTCAGGCACTGCGCCCATTTTATGGAGGCAGCAAGTGAGAATAAAACAGCATCAGCCTACGTATAGTTTGCAAAATCTATTCTACAATCTATTAATTAAGGGAAGGTATATCTAAGTCAAATAATCTAGTAACAAACTAATGGAAGTTCCTATTTAAAGAAACTTTCATCATAAAAGCAGCATGGCTTCTAGCAGCTATAGCACCATATTTGGAGTATGGAGACCAGAGTTCAAATCCTGATTAAATAGTTAGCAATGAAAATTCTCATAGGCAACTCATAGAACTTTTCAGGGCTTCATTTTTCTCATCTCTAAAATGGGAATAATCATAATTACACTACCTACCTCACAGGGTTGTTGTGAGGAAAATATTTTGCAAACCATAAAATGTTCTCTATATTATGTAGATTCATCTTTGTAAAAGAAAAAATATTTTATAATAGTAATAATTAACCCCTTGAATGTTGATATAAAGGTTTTCCTAAAACTTAAGCATGTCTGACAAACAATGCTACATTACTATTTTGCCCTTGATTTGCTATTTAATTTATCCTGATTTCCTTAAAAATTGAACCGTTGTCCAGCTTTATGCATTGTTTTTAACTGAGCTGCCTTTTCTCTTGATCCTAACAAATTTAACTTTAAACTCTCCTGTTATTGTAAACTTTCTTATTATTTGTACTCTCCTGAATATTGTAATACTCATTATTATTACAATGTATCAATATATGCTAACTTACGATATATCTGAAAATAATATCATAGAGGTAATATAAATTTCTAAAGTCATATAGAAATAAATAACAATCTATACTACCAATATTTTTATTGGTCCAAACAAATTACTTTGAAATAGAAAAAAATGTAAAATAATGCTTGTTTACTTAATTGAATGCTATCCCCAAAGACTGTGAGACAGCTTTTCTTGTCAAATATGCTTTATAGCATTGGCTTTATCACTGAAATATTCATTTTTTTCCTTTTTGGAAATCCCTGAGCTGATACGAAAGATGTGGCAGGAAGTAGTTGTGCTTCTCTTTACTGGCAGATCCATTCCCAAGATTGGAACCTGTTTTGTTTTTATCCTTTTCATCTTTATATCATCTTGACTGAATATCCCTAAATTCTTACACTGTGGTTTTGTCATTGTGACACAGTTTCATTTGTGTTTTAATCTGATGCATGTTCCCAATAATCAAAGGAGAATACAACAAGCTTTGGCCAATCTTCTTTCACAGGTGATGAGACTTAGCATTTCATGAAAGTCTGGCATGATTTATAATGGGGGCTTAACAACATTGTAATGTAACTACCTCACTATAATTGATCTTGTCTTGACACTGACTTTAATTTAGTACATTGTTATCTAGTAAGCCAGAAAGTAAATGTGTTGTCTATCTTAATGTTACTAAGAACTGTGATACTCTTTGGCAGTCCATGAATTCATCAGACATGGTTTAGATAAAGGTGGTTACTTTTTTCCTATAAATGGAGTAAAAATAATGGTATGTGATATGCCATTCTGACTTCATTTAAAAAATACTCAAATTGACCTTACTTATTGGAACTTTATTTCAGATGGTATTCTTTCACAGAATATCTTCAATTAGTTTAGATACGTAAGAAGTACTACAGTTCATTGGGAAAATATCTGAAACTACAAAGGGAAATGTTAAAAACATTAAATAGAAGAGGAAAACAAATAGTAGTGAATTCATCATTTTATTTACATAAGACCCTGTTTGGATGATTGCCCTCCCTCGACCACCCCTATGAACTGCATTAATAGGGTATTCTGGAACAAATTGTGTTGGGGAAAAGCAATAGAAATCTTATAGAAATTGTGCTGCAGAGTGATGCCAATTATATTCCCTGTAGGGTGTGATATATGTAAAATCATCTTATTTGTTTTTTAATGGTGTGGTATTTCTTTTTTTTATTAATTTTTCTAAGCATTTACTATGACTGCCTCCTACTTCCCACCAATTGAGCAGTTTTTAAAATGAAAAATACAAGCCTTGTGTTCAAAAATGCATAGGCCAGCAAAACAAAATTCCCACATTGGCCATGTCAAAAAATGTATTTCATCCTATTAATTCTGAAAATACAAACTCACACTCCTTAAACTGTTTGTAATTATTTTGAAGTGTGAAAATTAGAATTTTTAGTAGGCAATGTCTTAACATTTTTTTTTTACAGGCAACTGAATTTACCACTAGAACTTGTTCAAAAGAAGACAAGAGGAGAGGGTATCCCTCCCGCCTCCCCCATACTTGTTTCTTTATAACCTAGCTTTATAGTAATTGTTCATGGTTCTTAATAAGATATTAAACCAATTTATATTGTATTTTAGTTTTGTAAATATTTTTCCATTTTGCTTAAGTCACCAAATGTTGGATATTTAATAACCATTGATGAAGATTACCCCCTCTCAATTACTATATTTATTTCCTTAATGGCTCATTAATTAAAATTGCGCTGGATAATATTGAACTTCTTGATTTCAATTATGACAGTTTTTTTAAATTTTTTTTCAAACCCCTGTTTTTATGTGTGTATTTTTTTCCCTCTGCCTAGACCTGGTTAACCATTTCTGTGAACAGGTCCTCAATTTTTTACTTTGTCCCTACTTTCCTGTCGTAGCCCCATCTTCCCCTGGTGTCGACTCCGTACCCTTACAGCGCACAGGCAGTCAGCACGGCACACAGAATGCAGCATCGACCTTCCAGAGGGCCAGTTACGCTGCAGGCCCAGCCTCCAATTACGCAGACCCCTACCGACAGCTGCAGTATTGTCCTTCTGTCGAGTCACCATACAGCAAATCTGGGCCTGCCATACCACCAGAAGGGACTTTGGCTAGGTCACCTTCCATTGATAGCATTCAGAAAGATCCCAGGTGGGTGAAAACTTAATTTTTTTCCTACATTTGATAGCAAAAAAAAAAAAAAAGTTTCTGACTTTTATCTATATTATTACTTTTTACTTGTGTCTTGAGAGTATTGATTTAGTTTGAGTTCTGTGGCTCTATGTTTAGGTTATAGTCCTGTGTGTTTAGAATTTGTCTATGGAATCTACTGTACTTCTAAATTAAACTTAAAGAAAAACTAATGGTATGCTTAGAATTTCTAAATGTGCATTCATTTTCAGCTACTAATAAGAAATAGAGCAACTCTGCTCAATGCAATGGGAGGGGATACTAGTTGGTTGCATCTGAGGACCTGGTCACATGTTTGATTTTTACATTAATTGATTAATAATATCTCCCTTCGCCCTTTTTTAAGTGGATGCCTCTTTGGCCCTCGGTGAGTTTCCTATCATGATGTAAATTCCTGAAGAATTATAGCAGCACAGTGAAAGCCAAGGAAATTCTAGTTACTTTCATACCTTTCCATCAGAAAGTAAACTTTAAGGATTAAATTGTTTCTGAGTTTGCAAAAATCATGAAAGAAATTTATTAAAGAAATTCTTAATAGGTGCTTCTTTCCCCTCCCTCTACCCTCCCCCATAGTAGCATAGGAATCACTAAAGGAGTCACTTCTGAAGTTGAAATTGTTTTGTTGTATACTTAAACAATGTTTTATTCATATTCACTTGATTTATGCAGATAGAGCTGCCATAAATATATGTCTCCATCTGTGAATACTACAGTTATGTCATATTTCCAGTATCTTTATGGAAAGGCATGTGGCTTGAGAATATAAGAGTATTCTTAAAATTCATCCCAAAGAAATTTAACTGGTAGAGCTTAGTAGTACAGATGTACTGTGATGTGGATTTTGCATATATTTCACACAGAAAGAAATCATATCCATTGGCATGCAAATGTTAAGATAGGTAATTTTATGGCATGCTCTGAGATAGCTACTTGAGTACCATTCATACCCACTTTGAAGAAACCATATTAAATTGAGTGTTGAGTATTATCTTGCCTCTGTTATTTATCCAAATAAATGCTAGTTATCATGAATAATGTGAGTGATTATTAATCCAATACAAGGAGTCCTGATCCTTCAGTTTCTCAGGTATGGTATTTGCTCCCATATACTTAGCCCTCAGCTATGTTAAAAATACTTTTGTAATTCTGGTACTAACAGATTAAAAAAATAGATATTTTATAAAAGACATGCTTTAATCTTGGTTTTGATGTCTTATTTTGATGTCTTAAATTGGACAGAACCAGAACTGTGACTTTCATTGATATAGGGAATTCCCCTTGAAGAAACAACCTCTACCAGTACACAGAAGCACTTTCTCTGTAACTCATAGTCATTTCATAGTAGGCAGAAAAGGATAAAGAAGTAAAATGAATCAGAATCATCAAGAAGCATCATGGACTATAGTAGTTAGAGATGCAAATAATCATTTTAGAATAAAATGTATAAAGAATGATTGCTACATATTTTTAAAAAGGAAAAAATGCTTCATCTTAAGTGAATGGATTTTAAAAAATTTTACATCAGATATTGCTTAAAAAGAAACCAAATTTCTGAAAAATGTATTTCTACAGTATTGACAGATCACATTCGGAGTGTTTTATTCAGTTGTATATGCTATATTTTAGTGTAACCTGAGGTTCAAGTCACTCTCTTGGTTGCTGTCCCTTTGTGGACATTAATATGATGGAGAACATCTAGCGGAGGAGGGCAACTAGGATATTGAAAAGCTTTGAGTGGTGGTGTTAGGGGTGGGTAATCATGGAATCAATTGATTTCCTTCAAGTCTACTTGATGGAATATAATTTTGTCCAAGAGGCCATCCAATATAAATCAATATTTGTAACTAAGAAATTGAAGTATCAGGACTCCTTGCATTGGGTTAATAATTGCTATTACATTATTCATGATAATAGCATTCGTTTTGAATAAATAACAGAGGCAAGGTGATGTTGAACACTAAATAGCAACCAGGAAAGCAGATTGATCCTCAGTTTACACTAAAATGTAAAGGGACAAAAAAGGCATTACGGTCTCAAAGTATGAAGAAATCATTATACTCTGTGACTTTTGATTTGATTCCATCATATCTAATAGAATCATAAGGCAGCCAGCATGAGATTGTGCTCTACATTTATGGGGCTGATGTCTTGTAGCTGTTGTTCTTAGGATACTATCTTGGTAAATGCCTTTGCTTTTTGTGTTTTCTGGCTGAAGGTAAATGCATCAGGAGGAGCTTATAAGCTTTGTAGTACTAGGAATGGAGACCCATGGAGTAACTTAAATCAAGAGTAGGAGAGTCAAAGGTGATTCTAAGGTTTTGGATCTAGGTGATTTAGGAGAAAATAATGTTCTTTCCATTTCCAGTTAGCATCTAAAGAGTTGGGTAATATACGCTGTTCTACACCGTATTTAACAAATGTTTCAAATAAAAATAAAAGTTAATTCATATATTAGTGTGTTTGTAGGGTGAGTTGTATATGAGAGTGTTCAAGTCAAGATATGACATCTTTCCTGCAAGAGAATGATTTGATGAAAGAACTAGAAGTAAATTCTGAGGTTCTTAAGGCTGAGGTATCCTCGTGTGCTGTAGATTCTACTATTTTTTCCTACATAAAGACAAAAGTTATCACTTCAAAGTTCCTTTAAATAATTTCATCCATGAGTTTTGCGGTAATAGCAGTTGTCTTATTTTTAATCCTTTTTGGTTAATCCTCTTTTTGGATGTTGTTAATTCCTGATACACACTTCTCAAAAGTAATTTATCAAATGTCAACAAGGGAAAATTATTTCACTTACTGCAATTGTGATTTGCTTGTTTCGCTTGAAGTAGAATTGGTGTGTTGAAACTAATATCTTTGTTGAAAGCACAAAGGAAAATATGTGCATAATTTTTTTATTTAAATTTGATTGTGGTGGACAAAATTAGTACCTGCATTTTATCATAACCATTTCAAGAAAAATTATACAAAGTATGTAATTTTGTTCTCTTGGAAGGGCTTTCTATTCTAATTAATATTGTAAGGAATTATATATAATGACATTCTTATATAACTCTTCTAGATTTAGTTTATGTTACAGAAGGCTCTCACCAATTTCTAGGTAAAGAATGAAAACCCTGGAATTTACCTTGTAGTTTATTTTGCACATGAATGACATACATGTATTTTGTACATGAGTTAGATGCTAAGAAAATTAACTACTAAAAAACTGACAGATAATGAAAGGCAGACTTTTTAAAAACACCTGAGATTATCTTCTATATATTAACTCTCTCTACATATAATAAGTGCATATTTGTTGGCATACTCTCTTCCCACTTAGAATGTAAGCTCTTGGGGGCAGGGGCAATTTTTGACTTTTTTTTTTGTATCTCCAGCCTTTTGCATATTGCCTGACATTTAATAATTACTTAATAAGTGCTTCTTGGGGGAAGCTAGCTGGCACAGTGGATATAGCACTGGCTCTGAAGTCAGGAGGACCTGAGTTCAAATCTGGCCTCAGACCGAACACTTGACACTTACTGGCTGTGTGACCCTGGGCAAGTCACTTAACCTCAATTGCCTAAAAAAAAAAACCAAAAAAACAAAATAAGTGCTTCTTAAATGAATCACTGATAATCTCAGAGAGACCTCATTTTAAAGTGGCTTTTATGTTACTTTATTTGAGATAAATTGACAGGCAAAAAAGCAAAATCAGTTTTTTGACCAGAATTTTCCCTAAGAGGTCAGTTGTATGCCTGAGAATTTATCCATCAAATTGTCTTTGCTTACCTTTGGAGAATTCAAAGAAAAAATTTTCTAAGTGCTCCAGGTAGTTAGTCTCAGGAGGGAAAATCTCTGAAGAATCTGAAGTTCCTAATAAATTCCTTGGGCTGTCTAGGTAACTCCTCCTACATTTATTTTCCCTTGGAAATATTCTTTAAATCCCTTCATCTCACTATATGCTTGTGTACAGAAGATCTTAGAGAGATCTTTTTCACAACCCAAAATTATAATAGCTATTGAACGTGAAGTAACAGACTTCACTTTCACTCTGCCAACCTGGCCACAGAACACGGTAGCCATGAAAATGCAGTTCAGCTTCACCCATTGTATGCAGAAGGTACATTCCTAAATCTATTCCCACTGGCCTCCTTTCAGAATGTTATTTACTAGTAGTTGATTGACCTTCACTCAACACTTAATGCTACTATTTTAAGTAAAAGCGTTTCACAAGGAGTTTAGTTCTGAAGAAATAAAGATGAGCATCACTAAGGCTCATAGAAAACTGTGTGTTGGTTATGAGCAGGCTGAAACATGGAACCAACGATGAATTTTGATGAATAGCTGTAAAGGGTGTCACTGAAGAATTGTATGATAGAAAAAAGAGAACAAGCCTGTTATATAGCAAGAATGAAGGATGACAAATGGACACCCAGAGTGCTCCAGTGATACCTTAACAATAGGTGGAACCCAACAGAGGACTTGAAGGACTATCATCCAGGATGGACAGGGAAGATGGGATGCAGGCTTTTTCTTTAAAGGGAACTTACAAACTGATGAGAACACAGATCCATTTGAGTAGTGACTATTCATGTTTCAAGTAAGGACTGAAACTAGATTGCTAATAGTTCTTTGCAGTGCTAAATCCTGTGAAGCCAAATGTGATTGAGACTATGATTCTGGGTCCCTACCCCCAGAGTTCTTAGCACTGTGCTTGGCACAGAGCATATAATGAGGAAATAATTATTTGAGAGAAACAGACTGGCTTGGTAGATAATGGGATAGACTTGGAGCTAGGAAGACCTGGGTTTGAATCTTGTTTCAGCTACCTACTAGTTATGTGACCTGCAAGGCATTTAGCCTTTCTTACCCTTAGTTTCCTCAGCTTTGAAAATGAACACCAGTAATAGCACCTATCTCACAAGCTACGTGTTTTTTTTAATTAAGTTTTAGTTTTCAACATTCATTTTTATAAGATTTTGAGTTCTAAATTTTCCACCTCTCTCCCTTCCTCCCTCCCCAAGATGTCATGCAATCTGATATAGGCTATACATGTACAATCGTATTAAACATATTTCCACATTAGTCATGTTGTTAAAGAAGAATAAGAGAGAGAGCAAAAGGGAAAAACCATGAGAAAGAAAAAACAAAAAAAAGAGAAGATATTATGCTTTGATTTGCATTTAGACTCCATTCTTGCTCTGGATATGGATAGTATTTTCCATCATGAATCTTTTCACAAGCTACTTGTGAGGATCAAAAGGGAAAAAAAAGTTCTGTTAAAGCACCTTGCAAAACTTAAAGTTCCATATAAATGTGAGCTATTTAATTATCATTACTTGATAAAAACAAATATTTAAATGCATCACAGTAGTTTACTGTCTAAAGGATTTCTACCAATGAAGATGAACAAAAAAAAAATCATTTAGAATGCTAATTCCAAGTTATCCCCTGTTAATTCTAGCAGACTGGTTTGTACTGAGTTTTTCACCCTTCTTGCCCATCTTACCCTCTGAACTAGATTCTTTATTAGTAATGTGATTTCCAAGATCATGATTCATTAATCAATTGTTTCCCTGCAGAAATAACTGATGGTATAACAGAAATCAAAATCATCAGTATAAGGTAAGCCACCGAATACTTTGTAGAGAAGTCAGCACTGAGTATCCTCATCCTTCAAACTTCCCTCTTGTGCATTTGCTCACCCCAACAATGTCTTTTATATTATTATTATCAGCTGTATTTTAGAAAAGTACATTTTTTCAGCTTTAAAAAAATCTCAGTTGGTATGTTATGAAAACAATATTTACATATGAAAATTAGTGAAGCACATTTAAAAAACATCAGTTGCTATAGCTATGGGAATCTTGACAGATGCATTTCTTAGCATAGGTTATTTTCCTATCCTTACACTCGCTTTAATATGCATCAACATATAGACATTTTCCAAGTAACTGTAATGGTGCTGAGCAACAACATGGAATAGTGGGAAGAGTCTTGAACTGAGTATGAGAAGACTTGTCTCTACTTTCATTAGGTTTTATTCCTGTCTCTGAAACTAATTAGCTGTCCCTTTGGTCTTGTCCTTTCACTTTTCTGGACTTCGTTGTGTTCACTTATCAAAATAAAGTGAAGACACCTTTCCTTTCTGTCTTACTATTATGCTTGTGTTAGTTCTTTATCCAGTCTTCTTTTCTCCTAGCCTTTCCTTTTATTTTTTAAAAACTCACTAATTTATTCCACTATATCTAAAAGAACTTAATTTCTTTTTATCTTCCTAGCACATAAGTACTCCATTCTTGAAGCACTTTATATATCTATTCACCAAAACAAATAAAATCATTGAGATTAAGGGAAAAGAATTACAACAGTTTATTCTTGTGTTGTATAATTTCATTTTAACACTTGTAAGCATTTTAACCTTGGTTGTTCAATTTGTTCATACCAGAAAGAGCAATTACATTGTTAGTTTTCTTGTTATAAGTTGTCTCCATTTCCTTCTCCTGATTTTCAGCATTTGATTGATGAAGAATAGTGAGCATTTAAACACTTCCAGTAGCATAGAATCTGGTGGTGTTCGATGGCTAGTTTGTTACTAGTTAAAATTTCATTCTATTTTCTGTGAATGCCTCACAGACATTGGAATTCATTAATTGAATGAAAATGAACATTTTTACAATAATGAATGTGCATTTTTAAATCAAATTACATTGCTCATGATACTGTTAGCCTGATAAATCAGGGAACTCAAGCTATTTATTTTCTGAAGATGAAGCTTAATACAAGGTGTGACTTGATAGTTTAGCTTTTTTTAAATAATACTGACATTTATATGATGAAGTTCACATAAGCTTTACATATATTATCTGATCTTCCCAATACCCTTTGAGGTAGGTGCTGTCATTAAGCCCCAATTTATAATTGAGGAAATTGTGTTTCAAACAAATTAGTCTACTTGTCCATAGTTACACAGTTACAAAGTTTGTAGTTATCCTGTTAGAAGCAGGATTTGAACACAAGTCTTTGTGATTTCAAGCCCTCAACAACCAATAAACATTTATTAAGTATATACAAAGTACCAGATACTGTGCTCAGCACTGGGAATATAATCAATAAAAAGAAATACAGTACCTGCCCTCATCCATCTAAAGTAGGAGACACACAAAAGGAGGCAAGAAAGTGGGGGGGGGGTAGATAGAGATGGGACAACAAGGGATATCCAGTGTGGGAATATGTTGTTCCGTGGACTGAAACCAAGAAGGGCAGCAACTGCTAAGTGGAATGATCTGAGAGTGTAGTTTATGCCCTCTGTAAAGGAAGGCATTCTGGCCACCCTCCAAACCTCCAATCGGAGGAGGAGAAGAGGAGTCTGAGGAAGGCAGTCAATCAAGGTTTCAGTGAGCTGCTTGGTGGTGAGTTGAGAAGTAGGAGCTTATCCTGGGAGGGGCACCTCATTCTAGGCAGTTGAAACCAGGTAGAGTAGCAGATACCCAAGCCAAACTGCCTGTCGAAAGATTCTGTAGGAGAATATTTTTTTTTAATCTTCATGATAATAATAACTATAACAGCTGACGCTTTGCACATTTGCAAAATGTTTTATATACATTATCTCATTCAGTAATCCTTCTTGTTCTAAATGGTTTGGCATAGAGTAAAGATAGCATTTGGAGTCTCGATTAGGTAAAAAATTCTTGTGTTCTTTCCCAAGATCTTTTTGAGGAAGTTTCTTTTCCCTGGTCATTACAGGGCTATCGTTTGTGAAATTAGGACCCTAAAAGTTCCATTAAAATCAATTTAGTTCCAAATTCCTTGAGGTAGTACAGTAACTAAATACCTTTAAACATTGTCTAAGACAGAGTTCCTGCTGAAGCCTTTACTTTTTTGTCAATGAAATCTTTTATGCATTTTGGGAGCATGTAATGTAAGTGATTGATTTGTGATTTCACAGCTATAGGGAACTTCCAGGTGAGGAAAGTCCCTTTACCAATGTTGATCAGTAACTGATCTACAATTTATAATATTAAAATTATTCAGGACGCTGAGAAATTAAATGACTTAATTCTCATGGTAAAATAGTCATTACAGTCCAGAAGCAGGATTTAGACTTATATTGAGAAGTTGCCGATTGACTACAGCAGAGAAGAGAAAGCATCCAGGCTGGGGAAGGGCTTTGAGTTTGTGAAATGTAAGGACTAATTGAAAGAAAGAGGCATTTGTTTTGGATAAAAGAAGGCTTGGATAGCTATTTTCAAATATCTGAACGGCTATCATGGGGGAAAACTTTTTCTTAGACTTGTTCAATTTGGCCCCTAGTTGGTACTGTGTGGTTAAAGTGCTGGGCCTGGAGTCAGGAAGATATCTTCATGAGTTCAAATCTGGCCTCAGTCACTTATTAGCTGTGTGACCCTGGGCAATTCACCTCGCCCTATTTGCCTCAATTTTCTCATCTGTCTCAGTTTCCTCATCTGTAAAATGATCTGGAGAAAGAAATGGCAAACCACTCCAGTATCTTTGCCAAGAAAACCCCAAATGGGGTCACAAAGAGGACACAACCGAAAAGAAGTGAACAAAAATTTGGCCTTGGAGGTAAGAATTAGGATGGATAGATATTGAAAAGAAACAAATTTAGGTTTGAAGTCAAGAAAATTTCCTCACAATTAGAGTTTTCCCAAAGTGAAATGGAATGCCTATAGAAATAGTGGGTTCTTTCTTTTTGGGAACAGATGCTCAACGATAGGTAGCTATGTAGAGAGCTGAATCTGAGTTCACATTTAGCCTCAGACACTTGTGATCTTTGTAACCCTAGCTAAGTCACTTGACTTTTGCCTCAGTTTCCCCATCTGTAAAATAGGGATAATAATAGTGTTTATCTCACAGGGGTGTGAGGATCAACTGAAATAATAAGTGTAAAGCACTTTACAAACTTTGATGTGCTATATTAATGCTAGCTATTGTTATTGTTAAGATGATGGTGATCATAATGAGCTCTTGGCATGTATATTATAGCAGGGATTCCTTCAATGTATGATTTAGACTAGTTGGCCACATTGCAAATGTGATTATACTGTGAATCAAGACTGGTTCTGAAATTTTGGATAGTCACAAGTGTTATATATAGATTAATGGTGATATTCTCTAAAATTTTAATAATTTCTTTAAATTATAAGACTATCATCCTGGCTCATAATTTATAGGTATATGATTCATATATTAATGGAATAGCCTATTATCAAATTTTCAAAGTACATCATTTAACTGAAATTTCTCCAGCCTCTTTCCAATAATATCCATCATCCAATTCCAAACAACTCTAGGGACTTATTTCTGTTATTTCATGGGGAAGAAAGAAAAGGTCAAATTCAATTCAATTCAACAAATATTGTATGCAGCACATCATGTTAGGCAGTGAGAAGGTGAGATTTAAAGCATGGTCTTTGTCTGCATAAAATTTTGTCTAACAGGAAAACAGCCACAACAGAGAACTTGACAACAACAACAACAACAACAATAACAACAAAGACTGTATCTCCTTATCTTGGCCAGGTTGGAAGTGCAGTTGCTATTCATGAGCTGTCCTGTTCTGATGGGTGCAGAAGCCTCCATCTGTTCCAATTTTGACTTGGCTTGCTTTGATGTCCTTAGGAAATCTGATGGTCTTTTTAGGCGATTGGAGTGTGGAAGGTGGAGAGGCTTGTCATAGTAATGCTCAGCTTAGTGCAGACACATGATGGGTTTATGCCACTGATGCTTAGAACTAACTCAGAGAGATCTACCTGCCTTTAACCTCCCTGACAGCAGAGGTTACAAGCCTTTCAAGCCTTTGCCACCACACCTGGTTCTCCACTTTTTATTGTTTTTGCTATCATATAGAACTTTGGGGGGGGGGAGATACTATGAGATAACCTGATTTGCAACCATTTGACTTTAAAATCAAATCAACATTAAATGAAAACCGTCTGATACCTTTTTCTTAACTGCCTAGGTATAAGTCAACAGAGAAACTGATTGTGCCAGCTACTGCATAATTCAACCTTAATGTCCTGAGGCATTCCTGCTGTGCTTTCTGCCTTCAAAGTCAAAGTTCCATTTCATTACCTCTTCTGGGGTTAATCTCCCACCACACCGAGGATGAAGGCAGTAATTTAGTGGCTTCAGAGCTTCTAAATCAGAAGCCTTTCATTGCAGCACAAAGGAACAAGCAGACAGAAAAGCTTCCCATTTCCACCATGAGTCCTTCCTCAGAACCCCTGTTTTCTACCTCTTCTCTCTACAAAGAAGTCTCCTACTTTCAAAACAAGCCCCCTTTTTTAATATTGGGAGAGAACTCATTAAGATAAGTGGCAATTAACATGCACACTGTAGCAAAAGTGCTTATGAGATTAGAGCAGCAAATCTAAAACCATGGACTCTTACAGATAACTAAAATGGTTCTGCAGGGTTCCTACAATATATTTGTTGTGCTTTGTTTGAAAGATTATTGCCACATTAACAGTTTGATATTTTATCATAAGTCAATTTGAAAGGGACAGGAGATACTTGCAATATTTTGAAAATGGCTATTAGGAACACAATCAATGCATGTATCTGTTAATCAGCATGCTCACACTCACCATGTTAATGCCTATATATGTCTATTATGATGTTTATATGTAAATTGGCTGAGAATATTGGATTTGCATCACTTGTCATGTTTTCCTCAAAGAGAATAAGGAAGATTCTATTAAGTTTGATTATCTCATCTCTTAGAGCTTTGACACAAATGAGACCTTTACTTAAGATGGCGCTATGAAGCAAAATAAGCAACATGCAATAGTATCCTTATGTGCATGCATGTCTAATACATGCACAAATATGCAAATCAGTGTATCAACCAGTTGCAAATGTTTATACTCTCTACTAATGTGAAATCTTTAGATTTATCATTTTAGCATATTCACATTAATTCATCTTATCACAGGTGTTCTATTCTCCTAAACTTGCATTTCATGTATGATGTACAAACTATATTTTCTACTCTAAATTTAGAAGTCTCCACAGTTATGGATATTTCTTTGTGATGTAATAGAAAGAGTGCTGGCTTTGGATTCAGAAGACCTCAATTTAAATAGTGGTTCTTATTAAGTATCCTTGGGTTAGTCACACCATGTCCCCAAAACAACATTTTCTCATTGGTCAGAAAGAAAAGCATGTTGGACTACGAAATAATCTAGAGCAGTGACGTTTAATATGGAATCTATTAACTTGTTTTAAGATGTTTTGATACCTATATTTCAATATAATAGGTTTCCTTTGTAATCCTATGCATTTAATTTTATGCAATTAAAAACATTATTGGGGCAGCTAGGTGGTACAGTGGATAGAGCACCAGCCCTGGAATCAGGAAGACCTGAGTTCAAATTTGGCCCCAGACATGTAACACTCACTAGCTGTGTGACTCTGGGCAAGTCATTTAACCCCAACTGCCTCACCAAAAAAAAAAAATTAAAAACATTATTCTGAGAAGAAATCCATAGGCTTCACCAGACTACTGGAAGGGTACATGGCACAAAAAAGTTTAAGAGCTTCTATTCTTGAAAGTCTTTTACAGGTGAAATATCCTATGATCCTATTGTCTTTTACCAAATACAGTTTGTATTATTTATATTTATCATTTATATAAATTATATATTTATTATTGTGGTTATATACTATGTTATAGTTGATTATGTTATATAATATTCATATAATCACTATGCCATCTATTACATATAATTATAGCATAAATTGTATTTTCATTATAACAATACTAATAAAAATAGCTGACTCTATAAAAATAGAGCTTTAAAGTTCACTAAGCTCTTTAAGTGCATTAACTAACTTGAACTTCAACAAACTGGTGCTACAGGTAATATTACTCCCATTTTACAGATCAGGAAACTGAAACTCAGAAAGGTTAAGTAATACCTATGGCCACAAGTGGAAGTATCAAGATTTAGGTGTTAAATCTATTCTAAATATATCCTTTAACCCTGCTGACTTTCAAAAAAATTATGAAAAAAAAGAGTAGTTTAGGTTTTTTAAATGACCAAACAATAATGGCATTATTTTCATTGACAGTTTAAAAGGCAGATTTTTTTTTCTTCTCAGGGGTTAGAAAACACATACAAAATCAAGATATGGATTCCTACAAGTTTATATGCTATAAATACTTCGATAAGTTATGGTAGACTTCTGCCTTTTCTGCACATTTCATCAAGCACATTCCTTTCCACAGCCTATAAGGGAGCAAAGTAAGGCCTATAGTCTCATCTGTCAGAATCATAGAATATACACAGTAGTGTGCATAATAGAAAAATATACAAATGAAGTCTGTTGCTGACAGACTGAGTAGATCAATGCTAGGGTGTTAATTTGATTTTGTAACTGGCAAAATGAATATAGGCATCCTGATGTTCAGCAGCTGGAATGTTAAGGAAGTGCACCAACTGCTGTAAATGTTCAAACCATTTGGATACTCTGGGGGAAATGAATGTTAAAATAAATTGGGGGATTAGAGCTATTCAAGGACACAAAGAAGTTTACCTTAAGTGGTTTAAGATGCTTGGAACTGATTAAGTCATTCAAGTACAACTCATTAGTAACATGTCCATGCACAGAAATTTTTGTCAATGAAACTCTCTAAGTAGTGATAGGATGCATAACTGGGGGGAGTGAGGGTGCCAGCTGGGCTTCGGATTTCTCCAAATGGGACAGTGGTATGATCAAATTAGATACCCTCATGTATAACAATTTGAAAATCTATATACACTAAATTTGTTGTTGTTGTTGTTTAGAACTCTGATAAATAGTAGTAACTGACATTTTTTAAAAAATGAACTAAAGCTTCTAGTGGGTCCAGAAATCACTTGAAGTCAGAAAAAGGTATTTAAGAATCTGTTTCTGTCTCAACTAATACCACAACATAGTTTAAGATTTCATGTGTTTGTATTTTAGCATTGCATTGCTCCCTCCATTGAGGTTGATTGTAACCTTACACAATGTTAAAAATGACCTTTGAGAATTACTATCTTGGAAAAAAAATCAATAACTTTGTTGTGGTGGTGAGATTCACCAAATTTTTCTACTCTGATCCTTATATAGACAGATTGTCACTTGCTGGGGTCGTACAGTAAACTTTTGTAACCCATTGGGAGATTCCATTGGATGACAGAGAGCTAAAAGGAACCACACTCACTTATTTTATAGGTGAGGAAACTGAGGCCCACATAGGTAGATTAAATTACTTGTCTAAGGTTACACAGTTAAATATCTGAGGGAGCATTTGAATCTAGTTCCTCTAACTAAAGTCAGGGATTATTTCCCTCTACTATACTGATGATTTCTGAGAACTTGGAATCACCTTGATATAATGACTCTTGAGAAAAGAGCTTTAATACAGATAGAATGTACTATACAGTATAAATAAAAGATCGCATTTTCCTTCTATAATTGAGTCACAACAAATTTTCTCACTCCATATCTCCTTTAGATCTTACAGAAAGCTCAAGTTTTCCCATAAAATATTTCCATGCTGTACCTATGTGTGTCATTAGTATTAGAGATGAAACCAAGAATATTCATTTGTCATCACAGTTGGAGCCTCATTATGATATAGTATTGACTTGATAACTATTCTGTGAGTCCCTATGCCAAGATATATAACTTTTTGATGTAACTTTATGTTTCATATACTTTAATATCTAATCATTTGGGTTTACTTGGGGTTTTTCGTCTCCTGCTTTTCCAGTCTTTGTATAATTACATAATTCTGATTATGTGAGAGGTTGGAAACCAAACAGATTTGAGAGAAGGGAATACAAATCTATATCTCTGTTGAATAAAAACGCAATTGCACCCTGCCCATGTCTTCACTGATTCCTTAAGTGTTGTCCTTACCCTTGGTATATCCCAGTAGCCATGACAAGTTAGAAGCTTCTACAGTTCATCATTGCCAAGGCTTCTCGTGAGTCAAAAGAATTTGGGTTTTAGTTTGTTTAGGGTTTTTTTGCCTTTTTTTCTAGTCCTCATCAGATTGTTTTTGTTTAATTTTAAATAAAGCATCCTGTAATGCTTTAGAGGAGAATTTGCAATTAAAGCAATTACTTCATTATACTCACAGAGACTTTAACCAGAATTTCTTTTCTTTGCCCAAAATAATTTCTATCAATAGATTTAGTCTCAACCTCAATTTACCTCAATTTTTACTTTTCCAAAATAATAACCACACAGTGCTTCCTAGCTACTTTACCTAATCAGTGACGAAATAGTGTATCCACTGTATGTTGAATTTTTCAAAAGACAGATCCCTTTTCATCCATTGAGACAGGGCCTCATAACATTTTCGTTTCGTTGTGCTTTTCATTAATTAAAGACAAAAGGAATAATCAAAACCTAGGTGTTGTTTTCTTTTCTTTTCTTTTCTTTTTTTGGCAAACATCCCATAACATACTCTAGAGTCAAGAATTTCCCCCAAATAACACTTCCAGTTGGCCTCAGGATCATGAGCTAAAACTCTGACTTTGCTTCATTAATGATTTTGTGATGTGGCAAAAGTGTTCCTTGATAGCACTACACTCTTCATGGAATTATGCCTATATTACCTTTGGAGGTCACAAATTTTCTTGTTTAAGACATAAACCTTTTGAGTTTTTATGAATAAGAAGGCAAGCATGGCAGAGTGAGGAGGGGAAAGCAGTAGTCTTGAGATCAGAAGACCCAGGTTCAAGCTCTATTCTTTACCAGCTATGGGACTTTGGGAAGGTAATAAAGTCATATGATGCCATTCAAAGCCTAAAGATCATTTAGTCCAGCCAGTGAGGTGACACAGTGGATAGAGAGCTAAACCTGGAATGATGAAGACCTGAGTTCAATCTAGCCACAGACACTAGCTATGTGTCCCTAGGCAAGTCACTTAACCTGTCTGTCTGCCTCAGTTTCCTCAACTGTAAAAATATAATAGACAATGTAATAATGTATTTCATGGGGTTGTCTTGAGGATTAGGTGGAATACTATTTGTAAAAGCACTTAACAGTGCCTGTTACATAGTAAATGTTTAATAAAGCCTAATTAACTTTCTTATCATTTTTTTCAAATGAGGAAATGGATTACCAGAGAAGTTATTACACATTAAAATGTTTATAGAAAATTTAAGTTCTCTTTTTTAGCACACAATCATGTTTCTTTTCTGAGCCTCGGATTCCTCATAGGTAACCTATACCCACCCACCTCACATGATTCTGAAAAAAAACATTGGATTTGGAGTCCTATAACATGCCTTAAAATTCTGTCTGTGGGACAGCTAGGTGGCACAGAGGATAGAGCACTGGCTCTGGATTCAGGAGGACCTGAGTTCAAATCCGGCCTCAGACACATAATACATACTAGCTGTGTGACCCTGGGCAAATCAGTTTACCCCATTGGCTAACAAAAAATAATAATAATAATTCTGTCTGCAACACAGGGACTGGACTTGAGGACCATGTTGAAATCTCATTCTGAAAAATGAATATTGCAATACTCTGCCACTCATGGTATTTGTTTTAAAAATAGAGTAAGCTATAAAACAATATAGAAAACTAATCTTTATTATTTATTCATTCAAATATTTATTAAATAATTAACAATATCACTTGACTAGGTACTAGAAGAAATAGAAAAATGCTATCAAGGGTTGTTTTGAAAGCTTAAATGAGATAATACATATTTGGTTATGTGTTAGGTCATTGTTATTTATTAGGGAATGTGAACACCAGTTATTCTCTATTATTGTAAGTGAAATATGGTAAAACTGAAATACCATCTTCTGTTGTAATTCTAATATACATTTTACTATCCTTAGTAGGTGAAACTTATAAATGCCCAAATACTGTTTGACAAGAAAAGAGGAATGTAAGAATAGGACAAAGTTTCATTGATTTTTGGAACTATTTCATTTATATGCAATAGTGATTTAACCCCAAAAATTTATCTTACTGAAATGCCAGGGTTATATATTTTGATCTCCTCATTGTGAAATGTTTTGACAGAGGGTTAAAAAAAAACCATGAAACTTCCTTTAACAACTGGGATTACTTAATAATCTGATTTTTATTGGGTCAAAGCTCTGAGTCTTTCATTAAACCTGAAAAGGACAACAAAACATCTGAAGAGTTCCATTAAGGTTGAACTTTGAACCAGTTTCTCAGAAGTTTAAAAAAGAAGAAAATCCAGCCCTTTTAAAATACCAGTATGCATTTTTTAAGTGTTAGTTCTTGGGTTACAGGCACTGATTTTTGTTAAAAGGCTTTTCCTCTTTTGAAAGAGGATAATGCATTATGTTGAAAGCTGAAAAAGTAAACTTGGCTTTTGAATTTTCTGGGAAGTCAATACCCATTTCATAAAGAAAACTAAGAAAACTCTTCTCAACAATAAAGCCAACAGCTTCCCTTAGTCGATGACTCCAAATATACACCAAATATTCTTCATCTTTGACTTCTTTCGCTGTGAGAAGAGGGTTTTGGCACCCTTTTAAAACACTGGGCAGCCTGTTCTTCTCTCTGTTCTTCTCTCTATCTTCAAAGAAGCTCTGTTAGAAGAGTGGCAAGTTGCCCTCTGGCCCGGAAAGCATGGACATTACATCCTCTGATTTCAGCCAAAATTGTCCCTTGGAGGTAACCTGAAGTGCCCCTGAACTCCTTGGGTGAGAAACTGTGTTAGCTAATATACCAAAACAGGGTTACAGTGACACTGGACCATTGAAGGGTATGACTTCTTTGGGGGTATCTGCATACCAGATAGTAGTCCCCTCCTGTCTTTTCCTTTCCTTGGGTTCCTGTGATATTATGTGCCTCTTTACTATTTTTGGGCAATCATTAATGTGAAGTTCTTGCATATAACTACATACTATGAAAAGAAAAAGAGAAAAGTGAAGCTTTCATTGATCTCATATAGTCCTGCTGGGTTTTGATCACCTTTCCAAGTGATAGAAAAGGTATTTTAGGTAATGTTTCTCTCTCCAACAGAGATGGTATTCAGCCATTTCCTAAAACATGTTTGTCAGGGTTTTCTTTGACATAGTTTTAAGTGATAAAATCTGAAGTCATAGAAAACCCCATGAACTGCAGAATTTGCTAAGGTGACCTGGGTTTTGTAAAAGTTTTGCATAGTCAACTTTGTGTTATGACATGTGACCTAAATGTGATAGAAAAGATTACTTATAACAAACTATTCTCCATGTGAAAATGTTTCAGAGTTTTCTTTTGTTCATTCTTATGTTTCATATCTAATCTTGGGAGCAATGGGGACTAATTTTATTTATATCTTTCTAGGATGCTCAGAATAAAAGAAAAGGTTTGAGCTACATGGTCTGAGACATTAAAAGGGAGTTAGCCAAAGAGGGGTCAGAGAAAGGAAATTTTGACTCTATGTGAATGTTATCAAGGATAAAAGAAAGAGGAAGACATAAAAAACATTCATGTGGACATGCAGAAAAGTCCCTAATAAGCTCAGATTTTTAAATGGCATGTACCTCCAAAAAATAGGTGAGGTGTATAACAAAGTGAAATATAAATGTCTCACTAACCTGTTAGAATAGTGTCTCAAAGACTTACTCCTGTAATGAGCTGAAGTTTATAAAAAATACTAAAGATAAAAATACCCTTTTAGCTTAGAGCAAATACAACAGAAAATGAATTATTCTACTGTTTATAGAATATGCAATGTTAATAACTGACCCAGAAGGCAAAACTATTCAACTATAATTTGGCTTGTAAAAAAAATGATAATTATACTGGAAAGGGTAAAATTATACTGTAAAGGGTAAAGGAGAAAGAACCTGAAGTTTAAGGAGGGATATAGTTTTTTTTTTTTGAAAAAAAGCTATTTCAAATGAGAGGCAGCTTGGTCTACTGGATAGAAATCTGAACTCAGAGCCAGGAAGAACTAAGTTCAAGTGTGAACTCTGAAATGTATTAGCTCTATGACCCTATGCAAGTCACTCTCAGTGCAATTTGAAACTATGTAAATTGCAAAGAAGGTGCCAGTTTGCAATGGGAGGAGTTTCCTAATCAGGAAGTTCCCTATATTAATGAAATTTTACTTCTGGTCCCTCTCCCTGTAATAAGAAAGTTATCTAGCCAATTTAAATAAGCTGTGGACCAATTCCAAAGGAAATTACATGGGTGAAAATGGAATTTGTGCTGTTAATTTTTGAGAAATCAGTAAAGGTGTCAGAAGATCAGAGATGGGCAACTGTTTTCCTAATTTTCAAAAAGTTAGATTCTGCAAATTACAGACCAACTTGACATCAAGAATTTGCAGTTGTCCGGAATGGATGATTAAGTTGATTGCTTATTAATTTATGTTAAGAAAAACAATGATCACTGAAAGACCGTCAGGTTCACTAAGAATGTCATGCCAACCTATCTTTATTTTAATGTCTTTTGTGGAATTCACTAAAAAACAAAAAGTTGGATCAGATTAATGTCAATGGAGTTTTTTTTATTGATCTCAGACAGCCAGACAGTCATATTCTAATAAGCTTAATACTATGGCAGTTAAAAATGTGCCATGAATTGGAGAATTCGATCTCTAAATTTCTACTAAATCCTAAATTGTGTGACTCTGTGAACTTCCATAGTTGCCCATAAGCATAACCCTCACACCACTGTCATAATAATTAGCTAGATGGATGACCTCATATGTGGTTTTAATGTAATTCATGGCCTTTTATTATTTGACAGAATTCTTAAGAAACTTAACTGAATTATTACATGCAGAAAGCATGAGGCAAGTCTTTCATTTTATTGTGCTCTAGGGAACTCTCAATAAACTGTTATCCTTGACTGTAAGAGAAATGAGATGTTTGAGAGGATTCTAAGGAGCCCACCCATGTGGTGATAAACAATTTCTATGTGTTAGATACTGTGCTAAATATTGGAGGCAGAAATGCAAGCAAGTAAGGCAGTCTCTGGATAAAAGGAGTTTATGTTCTAATTGAACTTATATTCTAATTCTATTCCCCATGTATTGGAGGCTGAGGGGATCTGGAAAAAGGGAGATAGAAGGAAGGAGGGGAGGGTACTTGACCAGAAGCAGGTGTGCCAAGAAGTGGTACAGAGCCCTGGTTCCTGAGAAGATAAGGAGAAAGCTCCCTTATCAGAACCTGACATCGCAGGGGTCGAGGCTGATACCTACAGAGCAGGTAACATGACATAGAGGTGGCAGGGAAGTATTCAGTGAGAAGGTTTATCTAGTATGCCGAAGAAAAGGTTGAAGAAGTATATTATGTTTTGTTTTATGACATCATATGTTATACATGGCTAGACTCATATTCATTTGAAATAATTTATGAGTGTTTAAGCCTCATTGTAAAGGTAGCAAAATGTGACCTTTTCACTTGCCTTCTATCCAGTGAGAGATAGTTTCAAAAAGATCTTTAATTGAAGAATACATTTTTGGAAATATTTTCCAAAATGTTTTAGAAATATAATGGAAAATAGGAACTATCTCTTGCTAGAAAAGAATGAAATAAAAATTCTAGAATACATTCCATTAAATTCAGTAAGTGCCCAAGTGTCAGCCACTGTTTTAGGCATTGAACATTCAAAGACAAAAGACAAGCCTTCAAGGAGGTTACATTCTAATGAGTTCCCTTCCTGCATCATTAACTGTCTAATGGCCATTTTCAAATGGATGTTCTAAATACATATTAAATCTAGCAAGTCCAAAAGAGAGCTTTGTACTTGTGCTTAGACCCACCCCTCCTCTTCAATCCCCTATTTCTATTGGTAGTATCAAAATTCTTCTAATTATCTAGCTTCATAACCCAGGAGTCATCTTCAATTCTTCATTCTCACTCACCTTCAAAGCTCATGAGTTTCCAAGTTTGGTGACTTCTACTTCCATAACATCTTTCATATCCATCCCCTTCGCTCCACTCATACCACACCTGCCTTAGTTCAGGCACTAATTGCCCCAAGCCTGGTGCAACAAGATCCTAATTTGCTTCTCTACCTCAAGTTTCTTCTCAACCCCTCTTCAAATCAGCTTCCAAAGTGATATTCTTAAACTAGATGGATGACCATGTCACTCTCCTGCTAAATAAGCTCCTGTTATATTCAAGTATACTAAGGGAACAGCACTATTACAAACAATGGGTTATAGCTCAATGCACATTTGAATTTTCCAAAGGTTTTTTTCTCTAAATAAACCTATGTGGTCAGTGGGGCAAGAATTAATCATCCTTATTTTACAGATGAGCAAACTGCTCAGGGAGGCCAAGTGACATATCAATTGTCTGTCTGTCTCCTTTCTCTTCTCTTCTCTCTCTCTCCCTCTCTCGTTCCCTCTCTCCCCCCTTTCTCCCTCTCTCTCTGTCTCTCTCTCTCACACACACACACACACACACACATACACATATGCATGCACATACACTCACATGCACACCAGAATCAATTTCAAACTTCTCTGGTTTTACACTGGTTAATAATCTGTACCTGTACTAGCATTCTAGACTAAAGTCAAGTCAAACTGTTCTACTTGCTGTAGAACACACAACATTCTATTTCACATCTCTAGTTATTTGTATAGGATGTCCTCCAAGCCTGGAGTGCCACTTGCTTCCATTTCATAATATTTAGCTTCATTCAAAGCTCAACTCAAGGGCAACCTCCTATATGAGACCTTTCCTAATCTTATATGATAGCTGCGGGTCCCTTACCCCAATTGCCTTTGTATTTACCTTGTATGCATTTTGTATTTACAAGTATATAAGTATTGTTTCCTCCATAGATGTAATCTTCTTGAGGACAGAAACTTTCTTATTTATCTTTGTATATCAGTGTCCAGGGCAGTGCTAGGAAAATAAACGAGGTTTATAAATGCTAGTTGATTGATCTGTTAAGAATTATCAAACTATGTGGCAGCTTTTTTGTAATGATAAAATATCTTTATTAAATAAAATGTGATGTTTGAACTCAATTTTACTTGCATTTTTTTCTGAGGGAAGAAGAGTGACAATTGACACGTTTGGGGGTATTTATTGGTCCAAAGTAGCATCAGTCAATGCTTATGAAGTTCAGTATAGTTACTGGTGAATAAATCTTGGCTATCTGTAGTTGCATTGAATAAATGTTATATAAGATGTTATCGTTTGGATGAATTATAAAAGTAATGTTTCTTTAGGTCCCCAAAATATATGATAAAATGTTTGTAAAATGTGTGGCTATAACTTAAACCCAGATATCTATGTGTAGGAGACATAAATCTATTTAGTAGAAGCTGAGAAACATACCAACTTTGTTTCTTATAAGATCTACCAATCACCCCCTCTTCTCTCTCCTTCTCTTTGTCTCTCTCTATCTCTCTGTCTTTCTCTCATCAGTGCTTCTAAAATAAAATATTTACTTATATTGATATTTTAAAATAGTGCTTTTCTCATCAATTAAAAAAATTACCTTCAAATTGTTTTTTGTGTTCGAATGAAAACATGTATTTGAAACTAATTTTTGCATATATCTTGTGTTTTAGCAGCATAGCCTGGGTTTGGGACCAGCTCATCAGGGTAAGCATGATCACCCATTGGCAATGCTTCTGAGACGGAAATTATACCCCCTTATCTGTCTTGGATGATTGCCTCATCACTATCTGCCTTCATGCAAGCATGTCTGCCTTTCTCACTCCCAAGTGAGGAGCTGACTATGGCATCAACCATGTAGCCACAAATCAAATTCTTAACGATTTTTGAAGTAACCCTGATGTGTTATTAAGCTATACTCATACTTCTCATCATTGTAGTTTTTGGGCCCTGGCTAGCATGTTTTCCATTTACACAAATCAATCATTACACTGGCTCCATCAACTTTCAAATATGAAACATTTATTAAATGATAAAAGAAAAGCAAAAATACTCATAATATTTACTTACTAGGAGGCAAAACCAGGAATATTTTTTAACATTTACTTAGTAGAAGACAAAGGGAATACTCAAAACATTACTCAGTAGAAGGCAATAGCAGGTAAAATTAAAATATAACATTCATAAATTTGGATCACATTTTCCCATCAATTGATACAGTGTCTATTAGGGAGAATAGGCATACACTTACAGAAACTTAATAGACAGCCATGAGAATATGGAAACCCATATACCTATAGCAACTCAAAACCTTGCTAGCAAGGCTTGGTGTCATTGGTCCCTTCAGAGAATAGACTGGAGTATGTTTCAACTGCTGGGCAAAGTTGCTGTTCTACTCTTGGCATGCTTAAGCAGTGACATAGCACAAAACCATTCTTAGGCTATTGCTAAGAAAGTGTATTTCGGTGATAAAAAGTTTCCTTAAGTGAGAGAGAGACAGAGAGGGAGACAGACAGAGAGAAAGAGAGAGAGAGAAAGAGAGAGAGAGAGAGAGAGAGAGAGAGAGAGAGAGAGAGAGAGAGAGAGCGAGCACCAGCTCTTTCAAGTTTTTTGGGGACTCAGTAGGTTTTCATTCATAAGCTGCATATAGCAATAGGGCCATGCACCACTTCCTGAATTACCCATTTTTAAAATTGTAAGATTCTGTTGTTTTTAATCTGTTCTGAGCAAAACCATACCTCTTCTCACCCTAAAGCAGAGGCAAAGTTTGTCTTTCCTGACATTCTCCTATCTCTGTTTCTGGCTTCCTCTCAATTTTAAAACTATACCCCTGCACACAGTAGCTTTATCTCTTCCCTTCTCCCTTTTCAGCTGCCTTTGATGTCCTATCTTTCCACATTAAGAAGTAATCTGCTTGAGGGCAGGGACTATCTTTCATTTTATTTGTACTTGTATTCACCATGCTTAGCCCAGTGCCTGTCACATAGTAAGCACTTAATAATTGCTTGATTCTTTGCTTCCTTCCTCTCAAGCCAAAGAGGATAATAAAGGCAACAGAGACAAGCCTCTGAGAAATTTCCCTCTAAGTCTGTAGCTGGTACTAGAAGACTGTTTTTTTTTTCTTCAGCCAGTCAGCTCTCAGAAAAGCAATGCCTCTCTTCTAGTCATCACAGTTCCCAGCAAAAAGAGATACAGATTCTGCCTGTCAGCTTTGATCAGATACTGTCTTGTCATGTATTTTATATGCATGTCTTATGTCTAACATATTTCTGTTAGTGCCCCTGTCTTTAACTTCTTCTGTATTCGCCTTCCTTTTATGCTTTTGTCTTCATCTAGTCATACCCCATTTCTTTGATATTTTTCTTCTTGTTGACTTCTCATGCCTCAAATCAGACTTCCTGCTAAGCATTTCTACCATATGTTGTGAATCTCAAAATTTCCACCTTTCTGTCAAGTATGACCCCAAAATCTTTATATAATCTTTCCATATGTTCCCAGTAGTGATTTATTTACAATTTCTTAGGCACGACATGCAGAACTCTGCAAACTGGCACATGCAAATGGTTTGATGGCCCACAATGCACTCCAGCCATCTTTAACTCAGCCAATGTTCTGTGCTCAACAGATCCTCTAAGTATATTTATCTATGAATATTGTCTGACAGTTTTCCCTCTCTAATTCTCAGAATAATCTCTCTCCACAAATTTTTTTTATGCAAGAAGCATGCATTTCTTTTCAACCTGATTTTATCACTGTACTTTATACAAATCTTCTTTTTCTGCCTCTTTCAGTAACCAAAGTGTCCACTTATTAAAGGGAAATGATTTGAGTAACATTTCTGATATTTTAGTAGTTGCCAACTGGTAAACACTGAAAAAGATAATCACAAATATGTATTCTTGATATTTTAAAATATTTTGACAACACGTATTTCAATCTATTTCCCCTAAAGCCATTTTTTTAACTGAATAACACTCATGAAAACCACTAAGGTGTACCCTAAAATTGCTGTTAACAAAAAAGATGCAGTTCAGTGACATACTTCATAGTCAACAAGTTCTTAAACAGGAGGGACAATAATATAGAACGCATATGCATGTTGTCTAAGACATTAGATAATGCTCTAAAAATTATTAAATCTACAAATTATTGGAGTACAGAGATTGACAGAGTCTGGGTAAAAGTTAATGGAGGGGTAAGGAAGGGAATATAACTTTTCTTGAGGCAACAAAGAGGATGGAGAAGTCCAATGAAAGAAGATCTGCTCATACAGTCCAGTTTGGAGATCCTGGTATGACATCTGGAGGAAAATGTTGATGAAGAAATATTGGCTTGTCCCTTTGAGCGGCACCTCCTCCCAACACACACACACACACACACACACACACACACACACATTTCAGTTCACTTCACTTCCAATTGGTGCTAGAAGGACTAAATAATATCTAACCTTAAAGTTATTTGAAAAGTCCTAGTTTGATATTAAAGGTTCCCTCTGCCCACCAGAAATATCTTTCCTATCTATCTTCTCTTTCTGCCTTTAGATACCTGAATTTCACCCTTCAACTAAGGGAAAGCTTTTAAGTGGACAATGAAAAATCATTTGAGCATAGGTTTAGAGCTCAAAGGCATCTTAAAATGCAATGACTGGTTGAGGTAATGCTCAGGAATAAATTTCTATTAAAGTGATAATCAGCTAACAAATATGATGTTGATGATGTCATATTATACTTTAGAGTATAAATGACTGATCATTTGATCAATGATTATGTTAGTGAGGTTGGAATGATGGGGACAAGGGCTGGGTAGGAGTTGAAGAATGCTGCAGCAGAATAGGAGAAAAGGGGAAGAGAGTTTTGGAAACAAAGGCAAATTGTGAAGTTTTCAGCTTTGCCTGTTTGCTATCCTGTTTGCTTTATACTGTACTAAGACAAAAATTATGCACTGAGGTATTTTTGTCTGTCTTCTGTAGGCATACTCATTTTTGCTTTGCATAATTGATGAATAGTTGTTCAGCCTGTGTTTTTAATAACTGATACCACATAAAGGAACTTCCTTCCTACTAGTCGATTCTATAACGGGGAAATCACTATTTATATGGAATGAGTGATCATATATGCACCTTTTGTAAATATCTACAAATGGGGGTCTATATACTTGCAAGGAATCCCTACTTAAGAAGAACTTTGTATGAGCAGTGGAAACTACTTCGTGAGAGCACCCATTGCTATAAATTTTCTTTTTTTAATACTAATGGGCAGTCTTTTTTCAATATTAGTGTCATTCTAGACAATAACTATTTCTGTAATAATAATGCTAGTGAGCTACCATTTAAAAATTATTGAAATGTTTAAAAAACAAAACAAGTGTGGAGAGGGCATCCATAGCAAATGGGTTTGGGCCCCCAAAATAAAATTCTTGAAAGCATAAAATATTGACGTTATGACTTACCATTAGGCTTCTCTCAGAGAGAAAGGACATTGAAATTTTACACTTTTATAGAAGATATCAAATTACTATTTCTATTATTTTCTTTCAGGAGGAAGAAGAGATTAGGAATTAGAAACTACTATTGTATGTTCTTGTTATGGTCAGAGGTGTGTGCCTGTGCTTGTATGTTTGCCTGCACAACTGTGTATATAGTGGGGGTAGGGGTAGTTGATCTCTCTCCTAGGTTCTGACCCAGGAGTTCAATTGTTCTAGGGCAAGCTGGCAGCTATTCACTCAGCCAGGAATTACTAGACCTAGAAGAACAATCTTCAATGTTCAGAACTCACTTTGGTGACTAATTCCTAAATCATGGTGCTAATTAATTGATCTTTAGGGAGAGATATATGTGCTTTATTAAAACCATGCTTCAGTGTCTCATCCTAGTGAGAAGGGAACTCAGAGTACTCAAATCTGAGGCCAGCAGAGGATAAGCTCTAGTAGTTCCTGCCAAGCTAAAACATTTCAGGTGAAGTAGATTTATCTAGTTTAAAAAAAGGGTAAAAGGAAATACCATAACCTGCTAAAATATTGACAATTACTAATAATACTTACTAGCAATGAATTATTCTCTAGAGCCAGCCTAAATTTCTCATGGTTTAAGCCAATAGATTCTTCCTAGTATGGACTGAGTGATGGACTGTATCCATTTTCTAGACACTAACCTAAGTTTGGAGAGGGCTATCATGAGTGGTCACAGGATGCAACATATTTTGACTATAGCATCTCATGAAGCTATATACTAAGACATAGAAAGATTGATGCCTGCTTCCATTAAGGCAGGAATTTATATATCAACGATATTTTGGGTTTTTTTTGTTGGTTGGTTTTGCTTATTTGAAAAGGAGTAGACCTTATGCTAAAGTGTAAGTGATGCAGGACAAAGATCCTATGGTCTCTAGAGCTGGAATGTTTTGGTTACAACTTTATGCTTAATTACCTTTCTTTATATAATTCTGATCATTAATAAATTGGATGCATTGTTTTTCACTTATGGTTTGGACTACATAGACAACAGTGTCTCTCTCACCCTGAGAATCTATGGTTATGGTCTTATTTTCTTACCTAGATTGCCTCTTAGCCATTGTATTAATCTTCTCCAATGATATCACTTTCATAGATAACAAAATTTGCTCACCTAAAAGGAAAGATGTTAATGTCATTTCCAGTAACAGAATTTTTTCCCTCTGATCTTTACAATTTTTACCTTCGCCCTCTTTCTGTTGTTTACTCCAGCTTGTGTACCTCTTTGTCCTGTTACTGCAGTAACCATTGAAAAACATAAAAATGAATTTCAAAGTATTGAATGAACATCTCTATAATGCAGTACACAGTGAGTACTGAGAATTATGTATTACTAATTTTAGAGAACAACACAAGAGTAAATATTAATATAGTAAGTATAAATAATATCATAGTAAAAATTCCACAAGTGAATATAAGAGAAAATAAAATTTCTTTAAAATATAACAAAGCACCTAGGTGGAAAATAACTATTTAAAAATATTGCCTATTATAATGTGTTTTTTATAGAGGAGCTCAAACAGTTTTAACTCCCATTTCTGCACGGTGATGAATATATAAAGATTCTGATTTGATCTTACAGTTCTTAACAAGATTATGATGAAATTGATTTTTGGAATACATTGTCAAGATTCTTATTTATTTTAAGAAAAAATAACCTTTGGTGCTTAACTTTGATAGTACAGTTCTCAAAAGACATGTTGAAGAAATCTACATATTATTCATATATAAGTAGAAAATAGATGTAACTAGAGCTATGCCAAATTATGCTAGTTTAAATTTGGAAATTGGCATCTCCCTAGCTTTCTGTTTTTCAATATTCCTACATTCTCTAATAGTAGAAAGCTTAGCTTTATAACCCTGTCATCTGTCCTACTTTTCAGCTATTCTGCTACCTGCCCTTAGTATTCTGTCCTCTTTCCTCCCTCACAGAGCATTTTCTTTTCAGCCATGACATGATTGTCAGTTTGTTTGAGGGCAGCTTTGTTCAAAGACACATGAAACCTGGTTGCATAAAAATTTAATTTCTTAAGGAAAGCCCTGAATCTGTCTTAGCAAACTAAAGTTGCTCATGTGAAGAGTACATTCCAATATTTAGCCTTTTTCCTATCTGTAGTTGACAAATGCAGTCCATAAAATTATAGATGAAGAAAACAGAATGTTGCTAAAAGCAGTATTCAACTAGCAGCTAAGTGGTTCAGTGGATAAAATGCTGGGCCTAGAGTCAGGAAGACCTGCAGATACTTACTAGCTGTATAATCTTGGGCAAGCCACTTAACTGCTCTTTGCCTCAGTTTCTTCATCTGTAAAATGGGGATAATAATAGCACCTCCCTCCCAGGATTGTTTTGAGGATCAAATGAGATTACAATTGTAACGTACTTAGCACAGCGCCTGGTACCTAGTAAGTACTTCATAAATATTAGCTATTATTGTCAGTAGTAATAGTAATGGTAGTAGTACCAGTACTTCATAAGGACACTCCTCTTTTTGAATACAGAATGTCTTCCTTAAATAACCACCTGGTGTTTTTGTCTTCTATGTTTTACATCTTGACCATAAATTTCCTTGGCTGTAGAAAAGACTGATGAAATAATTTCATTTTAGTACCCTATTATGTAAGAATGGTGTTTGATAGTGAATGTAAACTGATTTTACTTGGGCTACAATGCCTTTTTTTTTGACATAAGTAACATGTTTTTGGTTAGATTTCTTTCTGTGTTTATGCATGTAACTTCTACCTATGGGAAAAAAAGGAAACACTCTCAGGTTTGAGTTTCATTATGAATATATTTTATAGTGTAACATGGCCTAGAAAAAATGTTGTGACTGGATTAATGTACTAAATCATAGAACTACAGAGAAGAATGGGACCTCAGACAATACCTAGTCCAGTGCTCTCAGGTTCAGAAATTGTAAGGGACTGACTCAAAATCCAGTAGGTAGTTAATTTTTTAATGTGATATTATCTTCTAATCCAGTTATTACAGCATCTTAATCCGATATGGCTTTCTATACTACTTCAATACAGAATTTACAAAGGCAAATTATAAAAGAATTCAGTTATTATTCAAGAAATTTTTATTGTATTAAGAATCAGAAACACTAATGCTTTCTCTATCAAGTCTAAAATTCCGTGTTTTATACTCCCTCTGTCAATGGCCTGATATTCATCCCACTCTGAATGAATGGAATGAGAGTCTGATTATTATGCAGATTGGAAAATTAGTCACAGTAGAAGAAATCCTAACATACTTGTATGGATATAGAATTCAAGTCCTGAAAACTACAGTCCCTTTTTTAACCATCACTAGAGAAATACAGTATTCACTGTACTGTTATGTCTACTATTTAGAATGTGTCACTTAAAATTATATACCCTGTTAGGGAGTATGTGACACTTCCAATAAAGGATGTCAGTTTTACAGTACTTTTAGCAGTTATGTGGCGTCAGGAATAACTCACTTCGGCTTCAAGGTTCTTCTGGTTTTTTGTGTGCACCTACACCAGTATTTTACAGTATTCTGTACTTTGATTAATATTAAATTTTTAAAGTCTTTTTTCATGAATCAGTATTGAAATTATTTTTAATGTATTATTGCATTTAGCAATTTAGTACAAATATTTATTAAAGGAGGATAAGTAAAGAAAACTTTTACAATAAGATAGGAAAGGCACTAGCACTAAGGGGGATAAGGAAAGTTTTCTTGTAGAAGGTGGATTTTTAGCTAACTTGAAGGAAGTCAGAGATAAGAGGAGCCTGCAGACAGAGATAGAGAGGGAGAGAATTCCAGTTCTGGGGGACTGCCAATGAAAATGTGGGAATTCTGGGAATCTAATGTCTTATTTGAGATAGCAAGGCCTCTAGGGCCACTAGATTTAGAGTACATGGAATGGTGTTAAGTGTAAGAAGACTAGAAAGGTAGGAAGTAACTAGGTTAAGAACAGTGTTAAGTTTCTGGGAGCCAAGATGGCGGAGTAAGAAGTAAGCTGCTCTTACCCTCCCTTATCAACATCTAAAAGCCCAGAAAATATCACCCCAGGAAATCTCTGGAATAGCTGAACCAGAAGAAAAACAGGGTGCAGCAGTCCAGTAGCCCAGGTAGCTTGAGGGATTAGTGGGAAAGGCCCCTCTTGCCCTGGGGGAAGGGGAACACCACTGAATGGGAGACATCCCAGCAAGCTAGCAGAAAGCCCCACCTCAGCATACCAGGAGGAGGCAAACACCAACACCTGGACCCCCAAGCGCCTTAGTGAAGATGGGGGAACCGGTGGAAACCAGTTCAGAAAACCACCAGGTGCTTCAGCATTCTATAGCAGTCTCCCAGTGCCTCAGCAAAACTCTGTGAAGCACTCCAAGAGGCCCCAGGCAGATAAACATCCTACAATATCCTTGAAAGGAGCTGAAGAAAGTGAAAGAAAAGGAGAAGCAGGCAACCTCCAGGAGCCAAACTACCCTATCCTACACCTAGAGTTCCAGTGTTGCTGATTCCAGCCCAATACCAGGTAAGTTGTCAGAACCCTACAGCCTTCAACTGCCAACCTTGGAGGCCTGAGCACACAAAGCCAGTGACCAGGCCCTAGGCTCCCAACACAAGAAGCTTGGGTCAGTGCCCTCTGCTCCTCATCAGGAGAACTCAATCTCTTTAAAGGCCAGGAAATAAGCAAACACCATGAGCAAAAAGAAATATACCATAGATTCATATTATGAGAATAGTGAAGATCAAGGTACAAATTCTGAAGAGGACAACATTGTCAAAAAATGCACATCTGGAACCTCAAAAGCGAATATGAACTGGTCTAAAGCCCAAAAAGCTTTCTTAGAAGAGCTCAAGAAAGATTTTAAAAGTCAAATGAGAGAGGTAGAAGAGTCCTTAAAAAATATAATTGGACAACTGGTAAAAAAAGTACACTGAAGAAAAAAAGTCCCTAAAAATACAGTTGGCCAAATGGCAAAGGAGGTACAAAATCTAATAGAAGAAAATAATTTGTTAAAAATTAAAATTGGGCAAATGGAAGCCAATGACTCTATGAAAGAGCAAGAATCAGTCAAACAGAAACAAAAGAATGAAAAAATAGATGAAAATATAAATACCTCATTGGTAAAACAACTGACCTGGAAAAGCAATCCAGGAGAGACAATTTAAAAATTATTGGTCTACCTGAAAATAATGCTGAAAAAAGAGCCTGGACAGTATCTTTTAGGAAATAATCAAGGAAAACTGCCCTGAGGTCCTAGAACCAGAGGGTAAAATAGTCATAGAAAGGATCCACTGATTACCTCCTGAAAGCAATCCTAAATTGAAAACACCAAGGAATATAGTAGCCAAATTCCAACATCACCAGGTCAAAGAGAAAATATTGTAAGCAGCCAGAAAGAAACAACTTAAATATCATGGAACCACAGTCAGGATTACACAGGACCTTGCAGCTTCTACGTTAAAAGACCATAGGGTATGGAATGTGATATTCCATAAGGCAAAAGAGCTTGTATTACAACCAAGGATCAACTACCCATCGAAAATGAGCATGATCTTTCAGGGGAGAAGATAGACATTCAACAAAATATGGGGCTTCCAAACATTCCTGATAAAAAGACCAGAGCTCAGGGGCAGCTAGGTGGTGAAGTGGATAGAGCACCAGCCCTGAAGTCAGGAGGACCTCAGTTCAAATCTGGCCTCAGACCAAACACTTGACACTTACTAGCTGTGTGACCCTGGGCAAGTCACTTAACCCCAATTGCATAAAAAACAAACAAACAAACAAAAAAAGACCAGAGCTCAGCAGAAAATTTGATCTTCAAATACAAGACTCAAGAGAGACATAAAAAGGTAAACAGGACAGAAAGATACAACATCTTGTTAATAAGGGCAAACTGTTTACATCCCTACAAGGGAAGATGACACTTGTAACTATTGAGAACTGTATTGTTATTATACCATGTTAAAGGGGTATACCTAAAGGGAGTGGATATAAGTTGACTTTGATGTAATAATAATAAAAAAATCTAATCAAGTGGGTTCAATGGATCCAAGTAGGTGGATTAATCTGATCTAACAAAATGTTCTGAGAGAAAAGGAAAGGAGGCGGCAGACAAAGGTAAATTACATTACAGGAAAAGGCACAAAAGGCACAAAAGCAGATGGGAAGAAGGGAGGGGGATGAATTGTTTGAACCTTATTCTCATCAGATTTGGCTCAAGAAGGGAATAACATAATCAGTTAGGTATAGAAATCTAACTTGCCCAATAGGCAGTAGGAGGGAAAAGGGGAAAGAAAAGGGAGAGGGGATAGAAGGCAGGGAAGAAGTAGTAAGGGTAAAGGGGAAGAAAAGGGAAGGGGCAAATAGAAGAGAGCCACATTTGGGGGGTGGGTTAGGCAATGGGGTTAAGTGACTTGCCCAGGGTCACACAACTAGTAAGTATTATGTGTCTGAGCCTGGATTTGAACTCAGGTCCTCCTGAATCCAGGGTCAGTGCTTTATCCACTGTACCACCTAGCTGCCCCTTTTTTTAGGCAATTGGGGTTAGGTGACTTGCCCAGGGTCACATAGTAAGTGTCCAGTGTTTAGTCTGAGGCCAGATTTGAACTCAGGTCCTCTTGACTTCAGGGCTGGTGCTCTATCCACTGAGCCATCTAGGGAGGGAGGCAGTGGTCAAAAGAAAAAGAGTAGTGAGGAGGGATAAGGAGAAAGGAGAAAGAAAAGCATAAACAGGGAAGAAAAAGGATGGAGAGAAAGACACAGATAGTAATCATAACTATGAATGTGAAGGGGGTGAACTCTCCCATAAAATGGAAGTAGATAGCAGAATGGATTAAAAACCATAAACCTACAATATGTTGTTTACAGGAAACACATTTGAAAAACAGCAACACACACAGGGTAAAGGTAAAAGGCTGGAGCAGAATATATTATGCTTCAGCTGAAGTAAAAAAAAGCAGGGGTAGCAATCCTGATCTCAGACAAAGCAAAAGCAAAAATAGATCTTATAAAAAGAGATAAGGAAGGAAACTACATCCTGCTAAAAGGCGCCATAGACAATGAAGTAATATCATTACTAAACATATATGCACCAAATCATATAGCATCCAGATTCTTAGCGGAGGAGTTCAGGGAGTTACAAGAAGAAACAGATGGCAAAACTATACTAGTGGGGGACCTCAATGTCTCCCTCTCTGAACTAGACAAATCTAACCACAAAATAAACAAGAAAGAAGTTAAGGAGGTGAATAGAATCTTAGAAAAGTTAGGTATGATAGACCCATGGAGAAAATTGAATGGGGATAGAAAGGAATATACTTTTTCTCAGTGGTGCATGGCACATACACAAAAACTGATTAGGTACTAGGGCATAAGAACCTCACAATTCAGTGCAGAAAGGCAGAAATATTAAATACATCCTTTGGAGATCATTATGCAATAAAAATTATATGTAATAAAGGGCCATGGAAAGATAGACTAAAAAATAATTGGAAACTAAATAATCTAATCCTAAAAAAATGATTGGGTCAAACAACAAATCATAGAAACAATCAATAATTTCATTGAAGAGAATGACAATAATGAGACAACATACCAAAACTTGTGGGATGCAGCAAAAGCAGTTCTTAGGGGAAGTTTTATATCTCTAAAGAGTAAATTAAAAAGGAAAAATTTGAGGAGAAACAGGAATTCAGCTTGAACATGTTGAGTTTAAGATGTCTATAGGATATTCAGTTTAAGATGTTCAAGAGGCACTGGAAGATTCAAAATGTGGCATTACTTATGCTAATTAGCAACTTCATAATAAAAAGGGATGAGAATTAATCATAAGTAGGATTTAAATCCTTTTGATTCCTGCTTTCTCTCTATAAATCAATCCAGGCTGAGTAACTGTCAGAAAGTCCTCCCTGTGGTACCTGTTGAGTGACCTTTATTGAATTGAATTTCATTTAGCTGACAAATGGATGTATTAACTCCAAAATACTTGGCTCCTTGACTTTCTTGTCTTACTTAATACACGGGCCCAAGGAGAACAAGGGAAGACAACCATTTGCCTAAGAAAGGGCAATATGCTAAAAGTTACACATCTAAAACAGATATCTTCATGTCACTGAAAGACAAAACATTCAAGTTCTTAGTGATACAAACCCAGCTTAACCAGCAATTTTAGATTAGGTATCAAAAATATAAAAAAGAAAGGGGAGAAAGAGGTGAATGTTTGCATTTTCCCATTAATCCTCAAAGAGTATCTCTTTGAAAACAATAGAATGCTAAAATTTATAATCAAAGTAGCTCAAGATATTTTATTGTTGTAAGGAATTATTTATTTTATTGATGTAAGGAAACATGAGTTGTAATAATATTTGAATAGTATTTAAATAAAGCAAACCAAACCAAGTTAATTTTCCAATATAATTTGAAAGATTTGCTATAGTGCAGGCAGAAAAAAAATATGGTGCATGTTAAATTTGATTCATAAAAAGGGTTTTTTAAACCTTAAGTCTTATGGAGAGGCATCTTTTGTTTTGTTTTGTTTGGAACTATAGTTCCTGAGTTTAGGCAACATATTTTCTCCCCTATCATTTCCTGACCTCTTTGAGAGAGTAATTGTGAAGAAGCAGAATCTAATAGAAAAGTGGAAGTGTAGACTCCTAAATTTTTCCAAGTCTAGTGATAAAAATCAGTTTTCTTTGCTTCCTGGAAGACTGTCCCTAGGGATAATCATGGAGAATAATTAAAAGCAAATCAAATGGTATCAACAAATACTTATTTGAGGACCTGGTATTTATAAGACATGTAGGAATTTGGAGAATATAAAGAAGTAGTATACCTCATTGGATTGAATGGTCTCTGATTTCAAAGAATTTACCATCTCATTGTGGGAAACTACACTGGAGAAGTTTAACAGTAAAAGAATGAAGGAAAATATAACACATGTCTCAGCTCAATTTAACATTTTGACCAATGCCTGCTGGGGATATAGAGACAAGATAAAAAACAGTTCTTGACCTCAAGGAATATGCCTTCTACTGCACAACACACAGTAGTCAAATAAATCATACAGACAATGATTGTTGCAAGAATTTTTCTAAAGTTTGTGAATGAACATAAATTGGTCAGGAAAACCTCTGTGGGGAAGGTTGGGTTTGTGTTGGATGTTAAAGGACAAGTTGGATAAGCAGAAAGAAGCAAGAAGAGCTTATTAGATGGTGTAGACTATGTGAATATTATTCAGTCAGTCTATAAGCATTTATTAAGACCCTTCTATGTGTCAGGTACCACTACATCAGGGCCTAGGGATAGAATTATAGCAATGAGGTATGGCATGCCCTGCTTTGATGTAGCAAAGCAATATAGGATAAGGTTTTGAAAGGTTGCAACATTTTCAAAATAAGCATGTGGAAGATACATAAAAAGTAAATACAGTAATATTGGGGACAGGATGGACTCTGAAATGAATAGGTCCTTAATCTCAGCCTTAAAATTCTTCTCAAGGGTGATAGGTATTCCGAAAGGTATGATATATGGCCCATGCAGGGACATTGAAGTAGGAGATCATGCATGAGGGACAGCAGATAAGTCAATATGGCTAGAGCCTGGGCAATTATCCTGGAAAGCAGAGCTGTGGACAGATTGTGAAAAGCTTTAAATACCAAGGAAAGGAGTATGCATTTTATCCTAAAGGTGATGGAGAGGCAATCAAACAATCAACAAGTGCTGATTAAGTGCGTATAATATGCCAGACACTATGCTACTGCACAGGAGGTACAAAGGAAACAATGAAACAGTTCCTACCCTCCTGATGCTCAGAAGAAATGTAGCTAAAACTATGCTTTAGGAATATCAAAATGGAAGCTGTGGAGAAGATAGATTTTAGAGAGGAGGTACCAATCATGGCATGGTTACACTAATTCACATAAGAAGTGATGAGGTCCTGAATTAGTATGATGATAACCAAGCAAGTGTAGAAAAGGAAAAAGCTATGAGAGATGTAGAACAGTGGTGTCGAACTCAGATCCCTGAAGGCCACATATTGACCTAGTTTTAAAGTGTAACATTATTTATGTTTCATTGTACTTTATTTTGTTAAAAATTTCCCAAATGCATTTAAATCTGGTTGGGCCACACTCAGAAGTGTTGTTGGTATCATGTGGCTCTTGTATTTGTCACTTCTGTCATAGAGGCAAGACTGGACTGAGAAGAGTTGGCAACTGATTGGATAGGGAAATGGTGTGGGTGAAAGTAAGGAGCCAATGATGACTCTGTAGTTGTGAATTTGAGTGACTGGTAGAATGATGAAGTAATCAACAGAAACAGAGAAGAAAAAAGACAGGCAGGCTTTAGGGGGGAAATATAATTTGATTTGGATTTAAGATCCCTTGGGGGAACCCAGATGGGGATGTCTATCAGGCATTTATAGTTGAGATTAGAACTTACTAGATTGATGAGAGCTATGGAATATATGTACAAATGTAGTATGTGTATAGGGATAATAGTTGATTCCACCAAAGCTGACAATATCATGCTGAGAATAAAGGAAGGTACAGGACAGAGCCCTAGAATATACCAATGTTTAAGGGACTGAACATTGGTAGTGATTCTGTACAGCAGACTGAGGATTAATATTATAGTATAGTAGCCTGAAAATAAAAGTTTCATTCTTTACAGAGTGAATAAATCAGTGGAACTGTAGCAAAGGTTTAAAAAAATGTGAGAAGTGAGAGATAATCTGGAAAATAGAAGTTTGGGAGCAGATTGCAGAGAACCTCAGATGTCAAGTTTGGGATTTTGGACATTAAGCAGTGGGTTGTCATGGAATATTTTTGAGCAGAGTGAGAGGATCAACATGATATATAGCAGGAATATTTTTTGGTAGCAACCTTGATGGGAGACTTAGAGTAGGAAATGGACCAGAGACAAGTGGGTCACATAAGAGGTGAAAAGGGCCTGAAGTAGGATAATGGAAATAAAAGTGGAAAGGAAAAGACTGATGAAAGACATATTAAAGGAAAAAGAATTGGTGACTGATCAAATGGGTTGAAAGGGTGGCAAGAGCAAAAATCAAATTTGAGGTTTTGAGACCTGGAACAGGGTAATAGTATTAGCAGAAATAGAGAGGTCAGGAAGGGACCATTTATGAAGTTATTTCCAGATATCTTGAGTTTCCTGTGACAGAAAAAAGGAACAAAAATATCCAGCAGGCAGCTGTAAATATAGATTACACTTTTGCTAATAGTCTTTGCTTGTGAAATTTCATATTCCAATTCTAAAACCTTTTTTGTTCTACTTGAAAATTTAGTCGAAAAATCAATAGAATAACATCTCATTAATTTGGATTTCATAAATGTAGGAAACATGGACTGAAGTTTACCTTTGTTTTCTGAATCAAAAGAGATGCTTATTAAAGCAAAGATTTAATAAGGGTAATATTAACCTACTTAAGAGAATATTGTACTTTCCAGTACAATAGCAATCTCACTCACAGTTTAAAATAATATAAATAGAGGCTAACAATGCTTAGTCAGGGGCTTTAATATGCTAATTATAACTCATTCTTATATATTAATTAAAGCAGGACCTTTATTATCCAATATTTTTTCATCCTACTCCTAATTAATGCATATACTTGGAAAACAATAAAAATGTAGTTATTTTCAAGATTTTCTACAATTTTCTTTAATTCAGAAAGTTTGCTCATAATTAGACCAAATTAGTAAGATTTTCCTATAGCAGAACCAATACTTTTTTTTAATGTGAAAACAAGTAAGCAGTTGTTAAAATTACTTCCTGAAGTCATTATAGAATGATCTTACTAAATAATAACAGTGTAGTGGAAATTATTATTGGGAAGATACTAAGAACTTTGGGACATCATGATGATGCTGATGATGATGATAATGATAGTAACAAAAACTGTCATTCAGATAGCATTTTGAGATTCTAATTTGATCTTCACAACAACCCTTTGAGTCAGGTGCCATTATTATCTTTATCTTTATTTTTAATTTTTTTTTTTACAAATGAGAAACTGAGACTGAGAAAAGTTAAGCTCCTTACTCAGGATCACATAGCTAGAAAGCGTTTGAGGTGGTATTGGAAACACGTCTTCTTCATGCCAAGTCCAGCAATCCCCCCATTGCACCCTTAGCTGCCTTCAAAAGGAATATCATAGACCTCAACTTTGAGTTGAGAACTGGCCAGTTTAACTAAGACAAACAAATTAATATAGTTAAGTGACTGAATGACTATCATAGAAAGAACTGTAGGAGTTCATTCAACAACATGTATTTAAGTAAACACCTATTATTAAAGAGATAACTCATCTTGTTACATAGATCGGAGGAGACTTTTTGGAGAAGTTAATATTTGAAAGAGACTTTAAAGAATTGGTAGGATTTTGTCAAGCAGAAATTCAGAGAGATAGTTACAATGGAAGAATATAACAGCATACGCAAATATACAGATATAGCAAAAAAAAGCAAGGAAGTTTGAGGAAGCTATGACTTAACACCTTTTTTTGGAGCATACAAGGTTTTTGTTTTGTTTTGGGATTTGTTAAGGGTTTATGTTTTTGTTCATTATAAGCATTTTGACAAATGTTTGTTGAATTTGGGCCTTATATAAGGGGGCCTTGAATTCCAGATTCAGCAATTTGGATGTGATTTATTTGGAAACCACTGAATATTTTAAAGAAGTGCAGTGATGTGGCCAGAGCTGCTCTTTATGAAGATTAATCTCACAGTTCTACAAGATGGATTGAAAAGGGAGCGGTTAGTGATCACATTTATGCTATTGAGCTAATTTCACCTATGTTATCAATTTTGAGCTATTTACAGCTTTCCTACAGCACACAAATGACTTCATATCACTAGGCCTACTTTCAGATGAGGTTTTTTCCCTCTTAAGCCTCAGTCTTCTCTTGTGATTCCCGTTACTTCCTTTTGAAGGTGATACAGCTTGAGTTGAATCTCAAAACAAGAAAAGGGTTCCAAGAGGTATAGGTGAGGAAGAAGAGTACTGTTTATGCCCTATTCTCATCAGCTTACATCTGCATTATGGAGTGTTCACACTGAAAATTTCACAGTGGGTTCTCCCACCTACACCAGCTGATTCCAGCACGTCTTTGTAGATATGCCTTACTTGCAACATCAGGGTGCGAGTAAGTTTTCTAAGTGGAGTGGTAAATGTACTTATGCGCTAGAAAGAATGCCGGATTTGCAGTCCCTGCCTTGCCACTTGCTGCCTGTGTGACCTTGGAAATAACTTGGCCTCTCTGGCTTCACTTGCTTATTGGTAAAAGGAAAGGTTGGACTAAATGACTCTAAGATCATCTTCATGGAAATCGTGATTCCAGGTTCTCCCCCTAATTTCTAGCTCCAAACATGATCTCATGGTCCTTTCAAAAAAATGTTGAGATGTAGTTTGTTAGGGCCAAAAGCCTTGAATTTATTTAAAGGAATTATATCTCCTTACCTATCTTAGCATTCAGTTCCACCTTTAACTATGTTTGTTGTACGACTTACAGTCTGAAGAATATTGTCCTTGACAGAAGACAGAAACAAAAAGGTCTGCGTGGCCTGATTTATTATCATTACACCATCTGCCCTAAGTAGCAGGTAACTTCCACAGACCTTACTTCTCATCTATAAGATGAGTGGTTAGAAGGTATAATCTCTGGTGTGAATTAAGGTAACACATGTTAGCTCGTTAGATATTTAGATTCACAATGACTTCTTTAAAAATATAGCTGTATTCTGGGGTTATACCATAATCATACCTTGATTTAGAGAAGCAGTATGGCTTAGTGGATTGAAAGGTGTCTCTGACTCAAGAAGAGTTGGTTTTGAGACATATTCTCTCTGTGACCCTGGACAAGTTACTTAACCTCTCAACATTCCAGATAACCTTCTGAAATTATCAGTTTCAGGGGGAAAAAAGTGCCAACCTGAATTGGTAGAAAAACTTTTGTTTTCAGCTGAGGTTTTCATGTCAGTGAAATCACAGTTCAGTCCCTGTTCCATGCCTTACTTTAATCAGTTTATCATGTAATCTAATCAAACATTTAGTGTGTTGGCTGTAGCGAGAACATTTGTTCTGAGCAGATATCAAATGAGTGAGGATTTTTGGACAGTCAGGGGAAAACTTCATCCCAGGAGGGGCCTGGGAGGCAGAGAAGAGAAAATAAAGTAAGGGCAGTACTTCCCAGAATGGGGGCATCACTGAGAGCACAAGGAAGGGATCCTGCCAAACTCTCAGCACCAGTTTGGAAGGCTATGTCCCCCAGTGCAGCCCAGATCAAATTTGTCTGCTTCCAGGCTAGTTGTTTTCTCATCAAATCCCCATGTCTCTCTCACGGAAAGATAAAGGAAAGCAAATTTTGAAGGAGACCCTGTGCAAGTCACTTAACCCCATTGCCTAGCCAATAAAATAAAATAAAATAATTTTTTTTTAAAGGGAACTTTACGCAAGTGACATCAACCCATATGCCTTCTTTTCCCTTGTTATTTCTTGTGAGCTACAGGCAATACAATTATGAAGACACTGAGAGATCAGAACTATGATAATGAAAGATAAAGTTGCAAAGGTAGATTATTCATGTCATTACTTGTGCATCAAGCAAAGAGTATAGATTTTGCTGAGTAGGCAGTAAGGAACAAAAAGTACCAAGATGTGATGAAATCTATGCATTGGGATTGTCAGTTTGGCAGCAGGGTGAAAGTGGAGTGGAATAGGTAAAGATTTGAAATCTGGTGAGAATTAATGCTCTTGAAATTACCCACAAGAAAGATTTTACAGTTTGGCACATAGAAGCCATAGTTGAAGATGGTTAAAAAAAATAAAGAAACATGTATTAAGCTCTTATTATATGTCTTCTGCCTTCAAACTGTACGTGGTGGTTTGGAATGAAGAGAAACTAGATTCAGGAAAACCAATTAGGCAATTGTAATAGTCCAAGTGAAAGGTAATAAAGGCCTTAATTAATGCCGGATGCTTTTAGTGGAGAAAAGGGGCAAAACCATAGACGTTGTGAAGGGAAACTCAACAGGACTTGTCATTTGAAAAGATATGAGTTGGGGGTGAGAAGAGAGAGAAAGGGGAGGGAGAGACAGAAAGACACACACACACACACACATGCACACACACACACACAGAAATGATTCCAAGTTTACACATCAGGGTATCTAGAAGGATGGTCATGCCCTTAAGAGGAATGGGGAAGCTTAGAATAAGAGGTTTTGAGGAAAAGGAAAAGATAATGTGTCTGATTTTGGATATGTTGAGCTTAAGATACATATAGGACATCCTAGTGAAGATGTATATAGCATTCAATTATTTATTCAACAATCACTTAGTAAGTGTTAACTAGCTGACAGGCTCTGTGTTGTACAAATTAAAACATGAAACATTCCCTGTCATAAAGGAATTTTGTGTTCTACTGGGGAAGAGCTTTACAAGGATGAGTCAACACAAGATACAATAAATTCATTGTGATTTAGGGGAATGTGGTACTAACAAGACCCTAACAAGGGTTTGTTTCAGTTTGTTTGTTTAGCAATATAATAAAATATAAGGATAGATTCCTTTCTTTGTGGCACATGGATCACAGGGTAATAGAGACTTTAAAAAGCCATACAGTCCAATCCCCTCTTTTACAGATGAGCAAACTGAGAAGGTAACTGAGTTGCCCATGGTCATAGACATAGTAATAGTTAGAGGTAAGATTTGAATCCAGATCATCCTAACTCCAGGTCCAATACTTTACTAAACCATGCAATACTTTTGTCATTAAAGTTTTTATCAAATCAATTTCTCTACAGCTATGCTAGAAGCAAATAGTAGAGCACTGGACTCCAAGTCAGGAGACCTGGGTTCTAATCTTTGGTTTGCTATTAATTAGCTACATAATGTTGTTCAAGTTTTCCTACCTGGAAAATGCAGATCATTAAAGTACCTTTCAACTCTGTGTAAAATACAATAAAAAGGTAATATAGTACAATATTCACTATAGGCATGTTTCAGTGCTTCTTGGGTTGTAGGGTTGTAAATATTTAATGCGAAAGCCAGCAAGTTAACTTGCAACATCAGAAATTGTGTCCATATGAATCTTCTCTTCTCTCCTCTCTTTCTATCTTTCTCTTCCTCCATCCTTCCCTTTCCCTTCCTCTCCCTTCCTCCCTCCTTCTCTCTCTCTCTCTCTCTCTCTCTCTCTCTCTCTCTCTCTCTCTCTCTCTCTCACTCATTTGATAGACTCATGATCTCATTGTAGAGGATGATCTAATTGTATACCTCTGAATATAGACTGGCTTAAAGGACATAAAGTCTGATGGAGTTTATCATAGAAAAGAGACTATTGAAATTAGCTACATATGAGATAATTGGGTTTCTGGTGATGGCACTTTTTAAGAGAAAAATGAATAGAATTTGGCAAATTGTCCTATGTTAGCAGAGATGGAGAAATACTCAATGGAAACTTTATAGATTGGGGCTTTAGTTGGTGATTGGGTGGTGAAGTTCAGGAAGGAGAGAAAGAAAGATCAAGGTTACACAAAGAAGAGTTTTGTGTGTACATAACTTCATAGTAAAATAAGAAGGAAAAGCTATAATTTTTTTTTTACAAATTGTAAGTAATCCAGTCCACTTCAATCATCTTATTTTAACTTATCTTTATCAGCATTTAATTCATCTCTTCTCCATTAGTTCTCCTGGTCTTGGGTCAGATCACTTTTATGGACAAAATATTGTCATGTGACTTCATGTAAATTAAAGTTTGAATTAAACTTCATAAAACTAAGAGAAATTCTGTCTCTCTTATTAGCAGCCCAATGTGATTTACCTGGCTATCTAAAGTTAGAAAGAATGAGTAATATTCCTTTTCCATAAAAATGGAGAGGGGTCTGTAAAAATTTTAATAGACTTGAATTTAGCTCTTCTGATTTAACAGAGAAGTCAGAGTGTGAAACTCAGGCCTATGTGCTGCTTTACAATCTGCTTTAGCAGCAATGGAAAAGGGCCAAATAAAAAATGCATCTAATGGGCAAAACAGATGTTCTCAATGAAAATAGTCCTGGGATATAGTAGTTGAAGATCACCATATATTACACTATCCTGAAGTTCAATTAAAATTTTCTTCAGAAGATCATCTCAGAAAAGTATTTAGCAAGCTGTTGCCACATAATTACAAAAGTTGGTGCACATGAATATTTACATAAAAGAATAAGATGTGGTCCTTGTCTCATAAGATTTTATATCCTAAAATCCAGCCAATAAGCATTTATTAAGTTCCTAGTATGTGTCACTTACTGTTACAAAGGAAATCCCAAGTTGGGAAAGCTAGCAGCCTGGTGTCATATTCTCAGAATCTTGGCTTTGCTACTAACTCGCTTTTTTAAAAATTTGTATTAAGTCATTTCATGTTCTAGGTAACACTTTCTTAACTTCTAAAACTGCATAGGCAAAGGTAGTTGGATTAGATGACCTCTTGTGTCCCAAATTAGCAGTTGCTCATCTGTTGTCTGAACAGGTCATTGTGGTTGGACTATGCTTGCTCTATTTCATAGGGTTTGTTGGTGGTCTCTTAACTGTTAATTACCCATTAGTCTTAGTATTTTCTGGGGCCCCATTTCCATCCCCTTAGGAATATGGGACAGACCAAGAAAGTTTCAAGGAAAGAAGTATATCAACAAAATAAAATGATAGGAAATTAAGAATTTAGAAAAGGAGACCATGATTAAATCAACCCTCAGCTTTATCTTCCTCAAGCTAAATAATTCTGGACACTCCTGTTTTTCTTTATACGTCTTATTTCCCAATATATATCTTTCCCCTCATCTCTAAGGAGATTGATGTGAAATTTTAGTAGTATTTCCTAGCTGAAAGGAGAGACTAAAGGATCATGGTAGGTGAAAGCTTGAGAACATTGAAGAGGAGCAGTGGCAGTAGCAGAGGCAGTTGTATGCACCAGGCCAGCTGATTGCAAGAAAGGAGAAAGGGACGAAGGAAACAAGTATTTATGAAGGGACTCCTGTGTGGCAGACACTGTGCTAAGCACTTTACAAATATTGTCTTATTTGATCCTCACAATAACCCTAGAAGGTAGGTACTATTATAATCCCCATTTTACAGTTGAGTAAATTGAGGCAGGTAGAGGTTAAGTGACTTGCCCAGGGTCATATAGCTAGTAAATATATGAAGCTGAATTTGAGTTCAGGTCTTCATCACTCCATTACTTCATCACACACCCAGCACTCTAGCTACTGCATCACTAAGCTGACTCTCTAAAATAATATAACTGTGAGTAGTTAGATCCTTCCCTGGTTTACTGACCCATTTAAGGAATGATTTACCTGCACGGAATTTGCTCCTATGATGGCACTTGATGAGTTTGTCCCCTTTCCAGTATCCTCTCCATCTGCCTCATCACTGTCTGGTGAATTGGTACCATTTATCCTTGGGAGTTCTGTTTTCTTTAAGTGTTGTTTATTTGTTCTGTATACTTTTATAATGGATTTTTTTGGTCTCTAGAAAAAGATAAGCTGATTTTATTGCATTCTGAGCAATTGTTGGCCATAAATGAGTAGACCACATTATGGGAAGAGACAAAAGGGAAACCTGCCTGGACTAAAAGCACTAGATAAATGCAAGAGCTGTCTCTCTCTCTCTCTCTCTCTCTCTCTCTCTCTCTCTCTCTCTCCTCTCTCTCTCTCTCTCTCTCTCTCTCTCTTCTATGCTCTTGCTCTCTTCCCCTCCTCATTTCTCACTTCTTCTCCCCCTTCAAACACCCAAACTCTCTTTCTCTTTTTCTTTCCCCCTCTTTCCGTCCCTTTTCTCTCACTTTCACTTCTTCTTTCTTTGTCTTAATCATGGAGCCCAGAACAGAAAAAGTATTCCAAAAAGAGGTAACTAATGTCGAGTACAATGCAAAGCTTATTTCTAATTTCTATACATCCCAGTTTAATGTTTGATTATCATTATTGTAACCATTTGGTTACATTATAAATCTTGATCAGCATTATTATTATTATTGAATCATATTTGCATATAGCCAATGATTTCTTATTTTGTGTTTGTATATTGTTTCTTCTCTTTCATTAGATATCACCCTGCATTTATGAACTTCATTCACCACGACTGTTTTTGACCATTAATCCAATTCGATATCACTTTGATTTCTGATTGTGTTCATAGTGAGGTCTTAATATATACTTATTGATTGATCCTTTAAGTGTCTAGGGAATAATTTTTTCTCCTGCTTCTTCCATATCAATCTGATTCCATTTCAGGATTGTAGGATATTAGATTTAGAGGTTGAAGAAACATTAAAGTCCTCTAGTCCAACTCCTTCCCTTCCAAACTGAGGAAACTGAGGCTCCCCAAAAGGTTAAGTGACTTGCCTAATGTCACACAAGTAATAAGAAGAGGCTGGGATTTTAATCCAGGTCTTGCATTCATTTTACAAGCTAAGAGATTTCAAATAACAGTGGGAGAAAAGGACTTTAATATTTACATTTTTATTAATAGCTTAGATTTAATTATGGGTGGCATTCTTATCATATTTGCATATGTTAAAGTGCAAAAAATTGCACAAAACTAGGAGGACAGATAATACATTGGATAACAGGGTGAGAACTTTAAAAGTCCTTGACAGGCTAGAAACATTGAACAGAATCCAGTAAGATAATATTTAATAAGGATAAATTTAATATTTTACAATTGCTTTAAAAGAACAATTTTGAATGAGTGTAAGATGGAGGAGACATGTGTAGATAGCTGTTTATGCAAGAAAAATAAAGGGATTTTGAGTATACCAGGACTTTAATTTAAGTCAGTGTGCTGTGAACAGCCAAAAAAGCTACTACAATCCTTGACTGCATTTAAAGAAGCATTGTTTCCAGAATGGGAGAGGTGCTGTGTGTGTTGTGTTGATTTCTGGGTGCATTCTGGGTACATTAGGAGGACATTAATAAACTGGTTAGCAACCAGATTAGGGTTAAACGCAGGATAGAAAGAGCTTTGAGAGCATGACATTTAAAAATTCCATGAATGGTGCTATGTTTGGTGAGCCTTGGGGGACAGACTTGGTGGGCATTTTTTAAGCCTTAAAAGAGCTTGCATTGAGAAGAGGAAAGAGACATCTTTTGTTTGGCCTTAAAGGACAAAACTAGGAGAAGTGGCAGAGAAGCAGACTTAGGGTCCATGAAAGTAAAACTTGAGCTATCCGAATGTAAAGAGGGGTGCTTCAGGAAGCAGTAGAACAATCCTTATCAGAAGCTTTCCCATAAAGGCTAGATGACCGCTGGTTGTTGCAGAGGGCATTTGGGTCAGTGAAGGGTTAAAATAAATGGCCTTTGAGGTTCCTTCTGACCCTTTCATTCTGACACTCTGTGAACCTGGCATGTACTTGGAGCACTGGTTGCTACTAGACTTGATAAGGCAAATTTTTGCTATGCAATCTCTTCTGTATTAAACTACAATTTATTTTCATCTTGACTTGCAAATTTTCCTCTCCACATGTATATAGACACTCCTGAAAAACCAACACCTGTTCCATTTTCTGTAGTGTCATTTCCCATTATCTTGTTAATGTACTTGTTACTTGCTTAAGTTAAACAGTATTTTCTTACTAAACATTAAACTTCACACATCGAAGTTTTAAAGAGTATTGTCTCTATTTAAAATAAATAGATAAAGGGTATTTGTAGAACCAAGTAATAAGATGAAGACTATCTTTGGAGAGTTACTTTTTTTTTCATTATTAGCATAATCAATTCAGTTTGCCAACCCTTTCAAAGTGAAAATATTGTGCAAATTTCTGTACAGAATAAAGAAGTGTAAATGTCATGTTGTTTCCTTGTTTAGAGAATTGTCGGGAAGACCAGCCTCAGACACACGCAACAAATGTTAGATAATAACATATGATGATATTATAGAAAGTGCAAATTGAATCTAATAAAATACCTAAGTGAATTACATAAAACTGTTATAAAACTTTGCAAAAGGGAAATTTTAACCTGATTTATTTATTTAGTCTCCTTCATATGCACTACTTAAGAATGTAAGCGCCTGGAGGACAGAATATAGTTTTTTGTTTGTTTTTGTATTCCCAAGTTTCCTGCTCTTAACAACTCAATAAATACCTCTTAAATTGAATTTACTATTAGCAACCATAGCAGAGCCCGCTAAACTTGAATTGTTGAGGATGTGGCCTACGATTGTGCTTAATAAGTAAGTCGTAGTTTAGGTTGCATTTACTTTTGAAGGAAAGACTTACCACGTTGCTAGTTGCGTAAACAGAGCAAATCACAGATCCTTTGGTGTACTTACTTAAGGATAAATGAAAGAAAAACAGATATTAATTCTTACTAGGTTAAAAAAAAAGCACTGTGTAGGTAGGATTGCATGATGGGTAGAGCACTGGACTTGCAGAAAGGAGGCCCTGGGTTCAAATCCTGTTTCAGATATATCTAGCTAGGGCAAGTCATGCTGCTTCTCTGGGTCTCAATTCCTCGTATGTAAAATGAGGGGATTGAACTCAGCAGCTTCTGAGATCCCTTCATGCACTAAATCTATGACCCTATGAATCCATTCTTATGCCCCTCAAGTCCAATGTTGTTTCTGCTACACCATACTGGCTCTCTTCCACAAAGAGTGATAAATAGAACTCTATTTCTAATGTAGACTACTATTTTTAGAGTGTTTGGCTGGTATTTCATGAGCATACTCTGGAGAATAGAATAACTTGAATGATCACTGAAGCTCTCCTTGTCAAATCTGATTTAGGAAGATGGTGATGACAGTTAAAGTGTAATTTAAAAGTGTAAGTTTTCATGTAAACTGGTAAATAATGAACTACCCAGTTGGACTGTTACAGGACAGAATGAGGGTGAACCTGGGTTGGGGTTGCTAAGAGTCTCAGGACATGTGCTGAGAATGAAAATAGGAAAACAAGATTAAATTTAGGAAAAGGAATAAAGGTGGGGAATAAAGTGAGTCAAATGTAGGAGATCGGGTCTAGGAAATGGGATGAATAAGGAAATTACAAATAGAAGATATTGCTTTGTATATATTTTATACATTTTTGTTTGTTTAAATTCTATTTTTTAAGTCCAAACTGATGGACCAACCTAGCTGGAATGAACATTTTTAAAAGCATATATAATATAGTCATGAAGATTGCTTAATGATGGTGGTTGGTACAAAATTTCTTATTTAAAAGTTTTATCTAATGTTATTTTAAATTAATAGAATATAGTATTAGAAAATGTAATGGAAAGTCAGCATAGAATTTAGAATCATATGATTTTTGTCTTAGAGCTGAGAGAGGCCTTAGAAATCTAGTTGAAATTTTTTCTTTTATTTAAAAAAAAAGCCTAAAGACATTAAATGATTTGAACAATGTCATGCAACTAGTAGCAGAATCAAGACCAGAACCCACATCTCCTGAAATACTAGGCCAGTAAGCATCTGTTTCACCATACTTCCTCATGTTCTGGCACAGTATAAAAACTTTTCAGTTTATTCCTTTTACACTTGGCTAGTTTATTTGTTTCTTCCCTGAGTATCTAAGTTTTATAGGTTTCAAAAACTAAATTTCCTAGTTAAAAGCCTGTGTGATTTTTATACTGTACTGAAAACCACTTTTTTTTTTGTTTTATTTAAATTATTTATTTTTGAAGGATAGCTCTGCATAGAAGTACATTTGTAGACTAGGCTTCTCTTAACTGATCACTACAGGAGCCCAGTGGTAAAGGCAGTTCGGAAATTTCATATAGCTACAGGAATAGACAGGAACAGTAAATCATGAACACTTCTGAATTAGCAGTTCATAAGAAGCCAGGGTTTTAGGTGCATTATTCTAAAGCACAAATATGCCTACCCTGTAAAATTACTAAATGAGTCTTTGAGACAAACATTATATTGAATGTTAGAATGTTATAGTGCCTTTGAATCATCACTGTGTGTTTTGTCTACTAGATTTCAGAGGGGTTTTTTGTGTCGTAGGTCTTAGAAATAGCAGAATGCTGAAAAAACTACTTTAGATTACCTCAGAAACAGATTCAGTTGATAGCTTTAGAAAATGTGGTTGTCCATAATTAAGTTAGATCAACAACTATAGAAAATTACATGGGTCCAGAAATAGTAGTGTCTGAGCTGTGGCAAATTTCCCAACTTTAAAGTTATTTGTTCCTGAATTCCTATGCACTGATTTTACTTGTAGATAAATAAGTCTTCCTATCGGCAATAATAATAATGACTCACATTTCCATGGTGCATTAAGGGCTACAAAGCACTTTCATCACAACCACCCTCAAAGAAACAAGTGATATTACCATCATTTCACATATTAAGAAACTGAGGTTTAAAGAAAGAAGTGGCTTGCCCAGGGTTACAGAGGTAGTAAGCATTAGATTGGAATCCAGGTCATAGAGTTTTGTTTAGTAATTGGTGGGATTATTTCTCTGTTTGAAGATTGCAATTCCTCGTGCCATTGTCACTTACTGTTTTCCTTCCCCTTCTCTCATGATAGGTGCAAGTAATGGTGTTGGTGATAGCAGCGGTAGGGAGAGGCCTGAAACCAAAGTTCATTTCACCAGGTCCTAGGGATGTTACCTACCACTCAGAATGCAAGTGTCATTGCACCTTCTCAGAAGGAGCTCCGAGACATCCTGGGCTCTTACTGGTTCCTGGAGCAGAAATTGTACAATGAGTCAAAAAAAGTAATTTCCTTTATGCTCTTGAAGTGCCAGAAGCCCTGCCTTGTGAATTTCTTGGAAAGATGTGTGTGTGTGTGTGTGTGTGTGTGTTCTATTTTTGGACCATCTGGATACATTTTGACCCGAAGTATGACAGAAAACCAAAGCACAGAATTATATTCTCCCTCCCTATCATTCATAAAAACAGCATCTAGTGTTTTATACACTCAGCCCCTTCTGTGCCCTCCATCTGTGTTTGCACATTAGGTTCATCTGCTTGCAATTAGAATGCGGCACACTGTATACACCTGCAGCAGTTTTAACAGTAGCAAGCCATTGCTGTTAACTCCCTTTTTTATTCACTCTGTCTTGAGAAGAGGTACTATGTCTTTCAGGTGACCTAAACTAAACTGAGCATGCTATGGAAAATAAGCAAAAGTTGATAAACAATGCAATGAATGGAATAATTTTTATCATAAGGAGCATATGTAACAAAAGCTATTGCATCTCATGAAGTTTAATCAATATTTTATTAATACAATTGATTGCCTTTTTAGTTAATTATCACTTTCCCAAGGAAAATTTTAAGAAAATACTTAAAGATAATTTGAAAAACACATTTTGTAAATTCTTCTAGAATAATGCTAGGAATAAAAAGCTAATGGATTTGGAATTACAGATAAATTTAATTCAGTTTAATATAGTTAAAATCTGTCTCTTTCATAACCTGGGATGTCATAGCATATTTAAATATATAGTATGCCTGCCCATACTCCATATCATAAATATTGGCATACTATTTCATGTAGAAAGAGAAATAATCTGTAGTCATGGATCTGCTATGATTGTAATATAACTTAGAACATACTGAATTATTTAAGGGCTATATCTGACCGATGTTTGATATGCTCCAGAAACTAGAACAGCAGTGTTTTTGTTTTGTTTTTCATAATTTAGATGGAGAAACATTATAAAGTATAATTTGCATCCAGAATGAAAATTAGTTGTTATTTCACAATGAAAAAATATACCCTAAGGAAATGACCAAGTTAACATTTACTAAGTTTCCTGACAGATGTGGAATTTTCCTTATGGCATAATGTTTCTTATAGTTTTGAAGACTGGTCCAGTAGTTTATGTTATAGGGAAGGAAATCAGCTAAATGAAACACATTCATTATTTTATAAAAATTGCTTTAATATGGAACCTAGAGAACTATGCAACCTTGACTCCATTCCCAAATACTAAAATACTAATTAAGCTGCTTTTTAATAGTATTTATTTATAAGATTGTAATGTTTGAAAGAATATCTGAAATTGAGGAAATAATTACCAATACTTTCTTATTACTTGAAGAATTTTGTGTAAGAAGTGCTTACTATGAGTTTTACAGTAAGGTAAAGCCATGGGAGGCTTGAGAAAGAATGAAAATATTCAGAATGAATTCTATGGAAGAGGGATAGTGAATCAATTTGGGTTGGGTAATAAAGTTGCCTTGTTGCAAGCCCATTTGCAACTGAGAGATAAATTTATATTATGTAACGTACATTTATAGTGCATCCAATCAGCACAACTGCAGGATTTATGTGAGTAGGAACAAAGGAGGTCTATGGTGGGCATAATCCAAAGCAGCAGTTTGGCAAGGCATGGTGGGTACTAGGTCAAAGGAAGAAAGGATTTTAGTATAGTGGGGTCTTTACTCTTTGTGTGTCCTGGACCTCTTTGATATAAGCTTGTGGAATGCTTCTCAGAAAATTAGTTTTAAAATGTATAAAATAGCATATATAAGATTACAAAGGAAATAAATTATTTTGAAATAGTTATCTCTATATCTATAGCTGTGTATTTTTTTTTTAGAAAGACAACCAAGTTCCCAGATCCCATGTTAAAGACCCTTGGATAATGTAGAGTTGTACTGATTCACCAGGAAGTCAAAACAGATATTTGCAAAAGCAGAAATCATATTTTATGTTGTATGACTCCCCACACTTTCTTCACCATCCTATCGCAGTCTTTTCCTGTTAAAAGTTCACTCTGCCCTTGCGGCTCCTTCCTCTGTTTGACTACTTCCTCCTATAACCTTCATTTTACAGAAAATGACAGCCATGACTTCATTTCTCTATGGGTTCCACCCCTGACTTATTGGATTTTCTCCACCATGCCCCTATTCGAATAACTTTCCCCCATGTCCTTCACCTTACTTTTCAGTTTCCCTTTAAGTATTATCTTCCCACATAGAATATAAGCTCCTTGAGGGTAAGGCCTTTCTTGTTATTTGTCTTTGTATTCTCAGCACTTAGCACAGTGCCTGGTACATGCTTATTAAGGACTTGCTTAACTTGAGGACACATAAATAGTTAATTCAATCTCCTGCCATTTTAGATATGGAAGGAACCTTAGATATTGTTAAATCCAGTCTCTCTCAATGAGTCTCCTTTACAACATGGGTTGGTCGTCCATCTTCTATTTCAATACTCAAAGACAGTGAGTTACTTTCTCAAAAGACTACCCATTCCATTTTTTAAAAGTAGGTCTAATTGTTAGAAAGTTCTTTCTTATCTTGAGTATAATCCCTCTCCTACCTGAAATCCCTTCAAATGTTTGAAGGATTGTTATGTCAAAGTGGGATCCATTAGAACCAGTGATTAGAAGTTATAGGAAAACATTACCTTTTTACAAATTACCCATGTGTTTTCATATGCCAAATATAGGTTCATGTTATTTTTTCAAATATAAAATATTTATGAAAATGATCCTATGCTTTAGCAGCAATAAATAAAAATCACAATGAAAATTTCCATAAGATTATAGTATATGTTTTCCACAGAGAACTTATTTTGAAAACCTACTTATAAGCAAGTGAGGTCATTTGGCATGGTGAATAGTGAGCCATTCTCAAAGCAAGGAAGGCTTAGCTTACAGTCTTGCCTCTGACACATATTGGATGCGTGACTCTGAACAAATCACTTCACTTTGTGGTGTTCTAGGCAACTTTCTAAGATTCTAGGTTCCAGAGAAGGTGTTGACCTAGATTGGTAAACGGAATTTCCTCACCAGGGATTTCCCTATACCACTGAAATCGTAGGGCTTGTCCCTAGCTCCGTCACTTATAATCAGATATGAAGTTTCAATGAATTAATATTTTAAAGAGGAGAACATAAGAATTTTAATTTAATGTGCTTGTAGATTATTAGTAAAACAGTTCTCATCAAAAGGTACTTGACTAAAGCTTGATGTATTAGAAGTCCATTTTTTGAGAAGTGAACTATTTTTTCAGCCAGCTGTACAAATTCACATTTTATTTAATTTCTCCTTAAAAAATAACCTAGATTTTAAGTAAGATGAAAATGAAAGCACAACCAAGCTTCTGAGCTCTGAATGTACTTTGCGAAATGAATGATGTCTATCCAAAGCCATCTCTGAGAAGACTTTTTAAAAAAATAGTAAACTGGTCTTTAAGGTGTTAGACTATAGAACTAAGGATTCCTTATATTCGCATAAAGATTAGAAATACCAGCTGCAATTTCTTAACATTTCTGTGGCCACTATAAACCAGTTATCGTAAGGCATCTAATTCAGAATGCTGCTGTTAAAACTGAAGCATAAAAATCATGCTAATAAAAGTTTATGCTGAACATGATATGGATAAGCTCATTGGGTCATAGATTTAGATCTGAAAATTACCTCAGAAGTCCAAAATTAAACCCCATCATTTAGCAGATGAGGAAATAGAGGCTCAAAACCTCAAGCAACTTGCCCAAACAAGTATCAAGTAGTAGATTCAGGATCTGAACCCAAGCCCCTTAATGATAAAACCACCATTACTTTCACTATACCAACCTGGCTCTTTCCAGATGTTTCTGTGTCCTTAGCAACTCAAAGAATGAACTTTCTGAGGACTTTTCTGTTTTCCTAAATTGGCTTTTTTTTTTTGGCAGAGAAGAGACAAAAGTGAGGACCACACATTGTGAATCAGGGTTTAGAAACCTTGTTGATTAGCAGGACTAAAATAGTAAAAATTTGCTCTGTGTGTGTTGTGGTGGTGGGGTTAATGTGTGTGTGTGTGTGTGTGTGTGTGTGTGTGTATACATACATACATACATACATATATATATATATATATAATATATATATATATATATATATATATATATATATGTATGTAATGACTTATTACCTAAAAGCAAATGGCACTATATTATTAGCCAAGCTGCCGTTTCTGCTTTTTAGGCTCTCAAGTCACCTGGTTGCATGACCCCTAAGCTGCAACCCCTATGTGAATTGTGTTGGGTATGGGTGGACACATACACCAATCAAATCACCTATCTATGACTCCCACCTACTATTCACACCCTTAAATTTCATCCCTAGTATGATCACCTTTACCAAGATTCTCCATGCATTCCTAGAATTATCATAAATAGATTAATGGACTTGTAGACCTGGAAGAGATCTTAGAACAGAGCAAAGAAATCTTTCCTCTTTTCAGATGAAACTAAAGTCCATAAAGTGACTTTTTAAAGGTCACATAACTGGTTGGTGATAGACGGAGTCCTCAGGTCTCCTTATTCCTAACAAGGTCCTCTTTTCCCTATGTGATATCTCAAATATCAAGGGTTTTCATTGTTGTTGTGACATAAACTGAGTTGTATGTTTTTTGTTTCTTTTAGAAAAACTATAAGGTCCTGGGTTAGTAGTAATGGAAAAGGTATGGAAGAATATCACCTTGTTCATTTCCCCAAAATTGCCTGTTGCCATTGACAGTTCAGATTGGTTCAGAGGTAATAGAGATCTGACATAATGGCTATTCTTCTTCTCTGGTGTCATTTCACTTGTGAGGAGTCATCTGGTTGTCTGGGTCCTTGATGGTTATAGAAAGCTCAGGTATATTTTTTTTCTTACTCTTCCCAGTAAACAACACTCTACACCAAGTCCTTTATTCCAAAATAATGGAGAACTGAGGTATTACTGATGTTCTTATCTTCCCCACAGTTGATTCTTTGGTCCCAGGGTTAGGTCCAGGGGATAAGAAGCCTGATGTTTGAGCTGCTGTTGATTGTGGAAGCCTGAGGTATTATTAACTGGCCTCAAAGCTTTCAGTTTCTTAGAGAAGCCATCTTCATTTTCTTTTTATTTGGATTACTTGGCATATCTAAATGTTGAAATGAGTATTATTTTTAAAATTCTTTAAACAGAAATGAGAATGTTTAATACAGGACCTACCTTTCTATCTCTTTAGTGAGGGTAGGGAATTTATAAAGAAAGGAAGAAACAATGGGAAATTCTGAGCCTTCTTTCGTCTGAGATAAGAAGATAAAAAGATTCTTGCATTAGGTAGCTGTCACACCAGTAACAAGTTACTCAGGCTGCCTTCTTAGGAAGAATGCAATTATATTTCAGAAAACAGCATTTTAAAAACACTCTAAAAATAAACGTCTCTTTGAAACACCTCTATCATGACAGAAATTTGAGCAAAAACAAATTTTACCATGTCTTTTCCTGAGTAATATGTCTAAGTAAATTTTAATAAGGAGGAGAAAAAATGTTAACTTTCCTTTGTAAGATGGAGGTTAAGAGAATTTGAGAGACAGAAATGTTCAGTTGTGTTCTTGCTTACTCTGGCCACCATTAATTTCCCACAAACTAGAAGATAAGCTTAGATCTGATTTAGTCATAAAGACTAAGATCTTCATGTTTTGTGTGAACTAACTCTTGATACTTAAAATCTTATGGTTCAGTAGAAACTCACAATTTGGCCTATGATAGATAGATAGATAGATAGATAGATAGATAGATAGATAGATAAATAGATATTAAACCTTAAAAACTGCACTATGAGTTTTGGAACACCATTTATGTCAGAACGCCCCTCTGAGGTGTTTAGAAAGAAAAATTTAACATGATGCCTTATAAATTAAAGGACCAACAATTATGATATCCAAAAGCCATAGAACTGAAAAGCAGGTGGCATAATATGTAGAGCTCTGGGTCTGGAGTCAGGAAGACCTGAGTTCAAATCCAGATTTGGACACATGTAACCCTGTGTAAGTCACTTAGCCTTTGTCTGGCTCAGTTTTCTCACCTGTGAAATGGGGATCATAACAGTACCTAACTCCCAGGGCTATTGTCAGGATCAAATAGGATTTTTTAAAAAATTTTAAAGCATTTAACAAGATGCTTGACACATAGTAGGTGTTTATTCCCTTCCCTAAAAGACTTTCCAACTCACTCCATTATCCTAGATGTATTGAGCCTTTTCCCCACGTGTAGAAAGAAATTACATCAATTAAAGAAAATTACATTTCTTGGTTCTTTTAGTTATCTGATATAATATCATTCGTGTATGTATGCAATATTTAAAATAGTTTATTTACCTTATTTGGAAAAAGTAACAAAATATGATTACATACTTAAAGGATTATATGCCTACTAGATTTCTACCCAGCCCTTAAAATCCCCCAAATTTATTTTTTATTTATTTTAATTTAATTATTTAAAAATTTAATTTATTTAAATTTAAATAAATTTTAAATAAAAATTTATTTCTTATTTATTTTAAAATAAACTTTTAAGGGCTGGGTAGAAATCTAGTAGGCATATAATCCTTTAAGTATGTAATCATATTTTCTTACTTTTTCTAAATAAGGTAAATAAACTATATTAAATATTGCATACATACATGAATAAATAAATATTCATTAAAAAATAAAAATTTATTTTATAAACAGTATATAAAATCAGAGTAGGTATGCTCAGCTTGTGGAAAAATTAGCTTATTGTTTAACAAAACACGACCATGAAAGGTGATATAGTATAATGCATAGAGAGCATTTCTCCATGCAACCATAGTTCCCAGTCTTTGATAATTCATTTCTCCCTCAGGCTGCACATGACATGTTGTTTTGCATGTCTCCAAAGCAATTACTGTAAAATATGTATTATATCATCTGGATATTATTTTATTCTATGATAAGAATAAAGGATCCATAGGTAAGGACCCTGTCTTACTCTCCCCCCAAAAAAAAGTTAAAAAGAAAATAATATTTTACCTAGCTTTTACTACAAGATTGTGCATACTGCAGACTTTTTAAAAGGCCATTGAATGAATATTTGTACGTTGATGTTACTTCAAGAAATTTCCTTGGCATGTAACAGAAACAATTCTGCTTAAACTATTTTTGATGAATACAATGCAGCAGAATTTTTTGTTCTTAACTGTATAGTCTTTCTCTTTATTTTCCTCTCTGTATTAGATTTAATGGAAGTTATGCCTATTTTTAACTTCCATATTTTGTTTTTGGACTTTATTGCCATAGGAAATTCCCTGGTGAATTAACTCCTACCAAAGTAGGTTGGCACCTTCCATTGTAGCTTGTCTTAAAGTTACCTGATGCATTGATAAGTTGAGAGACTTCCCCAGGGTCAAACTACCAGTATGTGTCAGAAGAAAGACTTGAAGTCAGATATTCCTGATTTGAGCCCAGCTCTCTATGCATTATACTATATCACCTTTCATGGTCATGTTTTATTAAACAATAAGCTAATTTTTCCACAAGCTGAGCATACATACTCTGATTTTATATACTGTTTAGAATGAGTTACCAAAAACATGAATTTGATTCTAAAGGATGGCTAATTATATTTCCCCCCCATTTAAGCAGTTTTACTTCCAACGTGTTATATTTTTTGTAGGCTTTTTTTTTCTGTTTGTTTTTTTTAACATTGCTTTGAGGGAAAGAATTTAATATCCTCTTATTCTTCAGAGAAAGTAGGCACAATTATACAAACTAAATTTGACTTACCTCTTTTCAAGTCTCAGCAACAGCAAAATTGAAGTTGAAAATAGACTATAGTTGACAAATGCAACATGAAAGAACCTGAGAATAATAGTTATTTCAACAGAATTATTAAAGAAGCAGAATATTTCTTTTTGTTATGTTTGAACTTCCATTTTTAAAGAATTTTTGTACATGGAGAAAAATCTGGGAAGCAAACTCCAAACATAAAACATCCTAATTCATGCCTTATAATATAGGATTTGTGAGTGGGTTGCTTTGCTCATCTTTCCCCTAGTGTTGTTAATGAGAAACAGAGAATGTTTCTAATTTATTTAAAATAAAAAGAAAATTTTCATTTTGGTCATGCAAAGATCTGCCCTAGGATAACTTGATTAATGTGAGAAGATGAGATGTCATCTACCCACTAAGGGCCTATTTATCCCTGCTTGGCATCTTTATGTTGCCCTTTGGCTTACCTACAAGTTTGGTTGTTCTGTGGTCTTGATTTATAGCAATATAGCATCATAGGAAGAATATCATTATTAAAATATGGGTTTTTGTGGTAGTGGAAGGTTGGTAAAATTGGATATCTCATACAGTTTCCCAAATGTTGTGTAGTTGGATTTCTTCCAATTCAATTCTCCTATGCATTCAGTTCCATTCTGTGGTGCCTGACCAATACATAGATATTGATGGGCTAATTTAAATTGTCTACCTAGATGCATGCTGTGATATTGGCAAAATATGTTTTTCACCTAGTTTATCTTCTTGTGTTGATAATAAGGCTGGTCTCATGATTCACTATGAATTTCATTGGAAAGGTTATGTAGTGTTTCAGGGCTCAATGCAACTGGGACATTGCCAGCAGAGAATAAGAGTATTAGAAGAATTTCACCATTAATAGGGAATCCTTTTTCTCTTTGAATTCTGACCATGATGTCCTCCACAATGACTCCCTATTTTATTTTTAAAATTAAGTCCACTTTATTTTTTCAATTAACATATTTCTCTCCCTCCTACTTTCTCCTCTTGTTTAAGGAAAAAAGAAAAGAAAAAGAAAAGAAAATCCTTGTAACCAATAGGTATCATCAAGCAACACAAATTCTGACATCGGTTTTCTCCAAATAATATACATCTCATTCTTTGCCCTGAGTCCATCTGACTCCCTGTTTTATGATTCATTTCATGTTTATATTCAGAAATCTCTGGGGAAGAAAAAAAACCCAGTAATCTCTCTTGCCTTGTTGCTCTTTTGTCTTGTTGCTCAGTCTTTCTCAGATTTTGCATTGTATTTTTTTAAAATAATTTTTCCTGTACAACTATGCATTATATATATCTGGGTTTGTTTCTGTCTGATTTCTCTACTAGACTATAATTTCTATAAAGGGAAGCATTTTGTCTTATTGAAAAATGCATCTCCAACAGTGGAAATTGTATTTCTACTTTACCTTAATCCCTACTGTTTGGTAATCACTTTCCTCTTCAGGGTGCTTATAGGATGTTGTACATAAATGCTTCTTGAATGAATATGAACATGACTGTGTGAATTGACATAATCAATCAACAGGCATTTATTAAGCACCTACTATGTACCAGACACTGTACTATGTAATGGAGATACAAATATAAAAATTAAACAGCTCCTACTAATAAGAAGATTATATTCCTCTAGCGACTTTTAAATGTATGATGTTTTTTCTTATAACAAAGTTACTCCATTATTCACATCTCTTATAAAACTGTGTATCAAATTGACATTTGCAAGGGAAGATAGTTTGAGGAAAAACGTTCAGGCTATGTTTCAATTCTACACAATAAAATGTCCTTGATTTCAACAAACAACAAATACAATGAAATCATTTTCTTAGTCCCTTTATGTGATTGTGAAGTTATTGTCTGTTGCATAAAATTATCGGCAAATTGCCTATTCCCTTATAAGGTTTTCATCAAGAATAACTTTGATGTGCATGTAGACCATTCCCATTATAATTTTATAGAAGTGAGAGAATAGATATAAGGTTTGTAAACTGATAAGGTCTTCTTAGTTACCTTTTTGATAAAAGTAACATCTATGAGCTTTTCCATTCTTTTGAAATCTCCCCTGGTGGAGATATCTTGAAAAATTATCCCTGAGGAGTTTAACATTTGGTCACTTCACTCACAGATATCCTTTGTTCATGTATATCAGGGGCTGGAATCTCCCTATGAGGAGATTCCAAAATCATCATCTATGAGTGTTGGACACCATAAAAAATGTCGGCTGCTTCCATTTTGCATCTTTTTGTTGTTGCTTTCCCATTGACTTTTTGGCCTGAACTTAGTTGAATTCCTTGCCAAACCATTTGCAAGCTCATTTTCTCCTCAGGTGCTATTTTATGTTTGTGGATTTATATTTCTCATAAATTTCCAGGATCTTTCTTCATAATATTTTGCAAATTCACTTATAATACTGACAAGGAGTTTGTTGATTGGACATGCTTCCTAGACTTTTTCAGTCTCCTTGGGGTATTGAATTACTTTACTAATTATAGGTAAAATTTATAGAAAATGGCTTTACTTTTAGCTAACTTCCCCTTTTTAAGCTGGTGGCATGTTTAAACAGATCATTTTAGAGTTACTGCAGTAACCATTGTCTTTGCATTTTCATTCTTCTGATCTAGTATTGATTTTTGGCTTTGATCTAACTCCTTGATAAACTGACTTAACAAATTAGGTATTTTAATTTCTAATGGCAGTTAAAGTTCTGACCAGGCTGAATGCCCTCTGACAAGAGTATTTGTGATACCTAGTTGGCAGGTTCTGTTTAGTCTTCAAGACCTTGTCCTGTTTCATTTCTTGATGCTGAACCATGCTTTTCAACATAGATTTTTAGCAATTTCCCTTGGGGCCTCCTTTATGTTGAAATTATCAAGCCTCTAGCTATATATTGACTGAATTTGGAGGACCTTACAAAATTCTTTAACAACTTCTTCTACTTTTTTACCCTCTGCACAATGAATTGACATGTAAGCTACGTTTACCTTCATTGTGGTGGTTTCTAATGATTGTGTGAGCATAGCAAGGTGAGATGGCTTTAAGTTTCCCATTAAGTTGTTTCTTATTCTTTTAGTTTATGCAGTAAAACCAGCTCTGCCAGTTCCCCTATTCCCCTCTCTGAAGATAACCTATAACCCATCCTTCCATTTAGCTGTAACTTAATGTCTCTTTTTTTCACTAACAGTGAAAGCATTAACATGGGATGTGGTTTACTTTCTCTGACAGCTTACCACTTTAGTCATTGATTGAATAAATATCACATTTTAAGACTAAAAAAGGCTAAATATTTGTAAGAGTCTAAGAACTAAACATATGATTCTTTGTAGCCTCTGCCAGTCATTGCAAAATTAGGTTAAACATTCTCTGTTCTTTTAAACACTAATCTTTGTATATCATGCTTTTCAATCCCTTTATCATTTTGGCTGAAATCTTTTCTGTCTTTGATAATCAGGTGAAGTATCTTGGAGGAGGTAGCATTTGAGCTTGGCCTTAAATAATAAAGAAGATTTTGATAGGCAAAGAATGCAAAGGGGGATAATATTCGAGGTGGAGGGAATTCATGAGGAAAAACAAGAAGGTGACAAAATATAAGACATGCTTGAAGGATGACAAATAAATCTATTTACCTAGAATGGAAGATTTATATATAGGATTCGAGGGAAAGAACACTGGAAAGGTCAGTAGATTTCAAATTGTCAAAAGAGTTTGTATTCTAGGCTAAAGAATAAAATATGGGACTGTGAATATACATATATATAGAGAGAGAGAAAGTGAGAGAGCACACTGGTACAGAAATATAAGACTTTCTGCTTGCTCTTGGATTAACAAAAAAAATGATTGCAAATAAATTTTTCTACAGCACTTATTGTCCCAAATATACCAGGAAACAGGATTATTTTACCTCTCTTTAAACAGACATCGTTCACTCCTGATCCAAGATCTTAGGTCCTACATTATTCTCCTAAATGATTGTATTTTAGTCAAAATATTCTTAGAAACAAGTTTCTCAGTTTCAAAAACCAAAATAAATCTGGAAAATCCTTTTGGAAAAATAATTGAAATAGAAAATTTTACAATTCTCTATCTAAGATGAATGATTACCTGCAAAGGACATTATATCTGGATTTTTTTCCTTCACTGTCCCCATCCTTGACTCTAAACTGAACAAGTAAAATGCTACTACAAATAGTTGAGAATCTTTTAATCTGACTGTATCTGCTAAATGCATGGAGGCAAGAGATAGACTGTCTTCTAGTCAACCACCAGGCCAGTGTCACTGAATTGAAAAGTACATGTAGAGAAGGAGTACATGTAAGAAGACTGGTAAGGTAGGATATGGCAAAGGAAAAGCTATGATAGTGAATAAGTTCTCTTAATTAAAATGTCTATGACACATAGAGCAATGCTCATGGGGAGAAGCCTACACTGTGGGGCAAGGGACATGAGACCTGTACCTACATCTGACATTCCATTATGATACAAAAGAAGGGAAACAAAGGAAGCTGGAGAAGGCCAGAAATAGCTGCGGACTCTTCAGTGTTCTTTAGGTATCTATAGATGCGATACTGTCTGCATATTTTCTTATGCGTACAGTGGTGCATCCTCTGTCTCCTTATAGTTTTCTGCCTCCTTCCATCGTCCATGCCTTCTCTTTTCTATTACTTCCATTCCCTCCATTACTCTATTTTCCTCATTCTTTTCCTCTTCTTTCTCATTTTTTTTTGCTTGTCTTAAATCATCAAAAATGGAATAATTAGGAGAACAATGGATTTGGAATCAGAAGACCTAGATTTGAATTCTAGCTCTGACATTTACTACTTGCATCAGTTTCTTCATTAGGAAAATTAAGAAATTAGATTAGATTACTTCTAATTCTCTTCTAGTTCTAGATGTCTGATTCTATAAATCCATATCCTCTGTTTGGAGGTTTCTGCTTCAAGCATTTCCTAAAGGCTATTTTTTTTTCAGACTCAGGTTGAAAACAGTAATGGTTTTAAATCTATATTAAAGTTTAAATATGAATTTAAATTTCTATTTTATATAAAAACATTATGCAAATTCTATAGGGTTTAAATTAGTAGAGAACAACAGGGAGGTCAGTGTAATTCTGCACTGTGAGAGTAAATGTGAAATTTGTCTTTAGCAATTCATTCATCTCACTTCTGACTGTTTCGTTCAACTAGTTTATTCAATTTATTTTTTGTCTTTTTCTTTGCCATTTGAATGCATTCAAAAGTAGTTATCAAGGGTTTATAATAAAAACTTATCATGAGGTAATTATGCCATTGGTATATTTGAACCTGTGCCTGATGCCTGATAATGTATAGGATGTGCTCATCTGATAACTGGGATCCCTATAGTATCTTGCAGATAGCATCTGTAACATGTTCATCAACCAGTCAAAATACTTCCTAAAGCTCAGAATATGCCAATGCAAGCTACCATGAAAATTAAATAATGGTGGTGGTAATAATTTACAAGTTGCAAAGAAACAAGATCACTGGGGGAATATTTGTATCAAAATGGTTTAAACTGATTGAAAGAAATGGGCTAAATTGTAGGCTATACATTCAAAACTAATTTAATTCATCCTGCTTTTCTTCCCAATTTACGTGTGTGTGTGTGTATCTGAATATGGTACTGTCATCTTCCCAATCACCTAAAATTTCAGCCTCAGAGCTGTCTTTGACTCTTGCCTCTCCCTCATATCCCACATCAAATCAATTCCCATGTCCTGCCAGTTGTATCTCCACAAAACCTCCTGGATTAATTCCTTTCTAGTCACATGGCAACCATCCAAGTTCAGTATTTCATTATCCCTTACCAAGACTATCACTTTTCTGGTCTATTCTTTACATAGCTGACAAAATAAACAATGTAATGAATAGCTTTGACCATGCCACCCTAGTTCTCTAAAACAATCAGTGGTTCCCTGTAGCCTCAAGGATAAAGTATGATATAGCTGGGAATTTTAGGCTCCCCCTAAATCTAGCACCAACTTTCCTTACCAACCCTTTTATTTATAATATACTACCCTTCAAATACTCTGATATTCCAGCTAAACTGGATTAATAAGGGTTCCTCTATATCAAATTACATTCTTCTACCTATGTAAGTCATTCACACTGTCCACCAATCTGTTATGTCTGGAATGCTCCTATTTCATCTCTGCCGGTTATACTGGAACTCTAGTCCATTAAATCAAAGAGGAGATGCAGTTTTGAGTTTTTGCTGATTTTATCTTATAAAAGGTAACCTATGATTTCATTGCTATAGGGAACTTCTTATGAGGAAACTCCCCTCTACCAATGCAGGTCTCCATCTGCTCTCTTTAGGCTTAGAGAGCTGTCCAGAGCACTAAAAGATTAAGTGACTTGCCTAGCCAGTATGTGTCAGAGCTGGACTTGAATACAGTCTGAGTCTTGAAACCAGCTCTTTATCCTCTGTTGTTTTGGCCAGAAATCTGGCTTGCCTTCCCCTCCCAAACTGATTTTTGGTTTTTTGGGGGTGTTTTTGACTAGATAAAAGAGGCTAATTTTTGCCTCATTTCCTATCTAGCCTTACTGAATGGATATTGATAAACTGAGACCTGGGAAAGACCTTAGCTTAAAAAGGCCAAGGTCTCCCACTGCATCTGGGACCATCTCCAGTCATCCTGATTTATATTTTGCCACTGGGCCCAGAGAGCTCCAGATGAATGAGTGAGGCTGATGACTTTGCACAGCCCTGCCTCACTTAAATCCAATTCACATGCAAGTCAAGACATCATTTTCCAATGCCATTGGTCCTCTTCAAGAATGAAGGATAAACAACAACAACATTGTTGTTCTGTATTGTGTGGCTCTTCATGACCCCATAGACCATAGCACCCCAGCCCCTTCTATCTTCTACTACCTCCTGAAGTCTGTCCAAATTCATGTTCATTTCTTCCATGACGCTATCTTTCCATCTCATCCTCTGCCATTCCCTTTTCATTTAACCTTCAACAACAGGTATCGACATCAGGGTCTTTTCCAATGAGTCCCATTTCTCATTATGTGGCCAAAGTATTTCAGCTTCAGCTTCAGTATTTGATCTTTCAGTGAATAGTATAAGTTAATTTCTTTAAGTATAGAATGATTTGATCTTCTTGCTTTCCAAGGGACAGGAGGGACTCCCAAAAGTCTTCTCCAGCACCACAGTTTGAAAGCGCCAATTCTGTGGTGCTCAGCTTTTCTTATAATCCAACTCTCACAGCCATACATTGCTACTGGAAAAAACATAGCTTTGACTATAAGGGCCTTTGTCAGCAGGGTTATATCTTTGCTTTTTAGTATATTGTCCAGATTTACCATAGCTTTCCTTCCAAGGAGCAAGCATCTTTTAACTTCAGTGATCTTTGAGCTCAAGAATATAAAGCCTGAGACTGCTTCCATTTCTTCTTCCTCTATTTGCCAAGAAGTGAGTGGACTAGTTACCAAGATCTTATCTACTACTTCATGCTTTCTATTATTACCTCCCCTAAATTCCCAAGAACTGTGAGGTAAGGAGTAAGCTGCTCCCCAACCCATGACAAAACTGAAAATCTTCCAACATTGCAGAAGTATATCCTTGACTTGTCACTACCCTGACAATTGTAGAATAAAATTATGAAATTCCATATAATAATCTTTACCAGTCTAACCTTTTTAGTAACTGGACACAGGTATTAACATATTAAAAATATCCCTTTGGAATACCAACACTGACATTTATACATAGAAAGTGACTTTTGATTAGCTAGTTGCTCACATATCAAAGATGTGGCCCAAGGTGATAAGGTCAAGTCAGAATCCTGAATTACTGTCAAGTTATGTGTGAGATAAATGTGACTAGACAGAGTAAGTTACTTGTACCTGTCTTATATTCTGAATTTAGCATAAACGGCTTAGGTCAGAATTATGTAATTTGGCCTGTGGAGCAGCTTTCACCCTTGTGATTAAATGTTTTGGGGTAATGCACCTAAAAAAAAGTGACTAAATCTTGAAGACTATAAACTGTGCAGACAGAAGAATCAGATTTATTCTTTCTAAGATGTTTTCAACAAGTGTTAATCTCATGAAAGGAAAGCAGGAAGACTATTTTGGTATTAGTGTGTCCCTTTCCCATACAATTTTTAAATTATGTTAATTTCCCAAAAGATTTAGTTCAGCCTATGTGTAATTTTTTTTAATTACAGTTCCTTATGACTTTTTCTAGAAATCACTTAAAAGTTGACAATTGTTTATTGTATAGAGCTAGAAGTGATCTTTAGTCCAATCCCACCATTTCACAGATGAATAACTTGAGGCCCAGAGAAGAAAGTGACTTGTTCAGGGACACACAAATAGTAACAAGCAAAGCCAAAATTTGAAATCAGCTTTTCTGACTTCAGAACTAATAAAACTCTTTTCTCTACTCACACTGCTGTGGCTTCTGATGTGCTTGGGCATGACTCTGGATGTAATTGATCTTGTCCTTTTCTGTGTGGTAGTTATTGATTTTCCTCCTCTTTACCCTCTGTCCTTCCATTGAAGAGGAAATTGAAGAGGTACTTTGGCTTAACCATATCTTGTATTAACACAGGCGACAAACAGCACATCATATGAGCTGAGTGGACATGACCAATCCAGGAAAAATGTTTCATCCTTACAAAACTCTCAGACATGTTTGAAGAATGAATGGATTATAAAAAATTACAAAATACTTAAAGCTCAAAATTTGGAAGTGACAGACCAAATAGAAGTAATAGGTTGCATGTTTTTAGGATATATCAAATGAGTTAATTGTTAAAGTTTAAATGAAGTCCAGATTATAATAATCTTCCATATCACCTTCACTGTAAGTAATCTGACTCCCTATGGCTTGAGAAAGAGTGAAGAACCACAAGAAGACATGTGGCTGGCCTACAATTTTCTTTTTAAAGAAAAAAAAAGGTCTGAGAAAAAGGGAAATAAATAAATATATGTATGTGTGTGTGTGTGTGTGTGTGTGTGTGTCTGTGTGTGTGTGTGTGTGTGTGTGTGTGTGTGTATATATATTAATTAGTTTTAATACTGGTTTCTCATGTTTCACAGTCACTTGAAATGCCTGCCCCAATTGCTCAGTTTACATACAAGAATTATTAATTGCCTATCTTAAAGTATATTACAGTGATTCAATAATACGTATAAAGCAATGAAACAACACCACCTTGTAAGTTTTAAGTATTAAATTTGTTTCTAGCTCATTTATCTACTTATATGAACTACAAACTGTAAATTTGCCAAATTTAATCAAATTTTGAAAGATCATATGGTTTGATGGACAGAGAGCTAGCCTCAGAACCAGGAAAACCTGGGTTCAAGTCCAGCCATTGACACAATGTCACTGTGACCCTGGGCAAGTCACTAAGTCCCTACAAATATAAGATGCAGAGAAGATGTCAACTTGCATTGGCAGAGGCAGTTTCTTCCTATACAAGTTCCCTATATGGGTAAAGTCACCAATCTCAATCTAATCACTGAATGTACTTTTACAGTTATGAATTTATATGGGAAAGGACATATAAAAATACCTTTGTTCAATGATCTACACCAGCATTAATTTCCAAACTTATTTTTTTAAATGATGGTACATTGAATTGTTGTGCCCAGGGAGGACATTCAAGGCATAGAGATATTATAAGCCCACAGAACAGTAGCAGGTATGTTTTTGCTTCTCATATTACTATTGTTCATGTTGTTCAATACCTGCTGACTACATAATCTAAGCATCTAATTTTCAGCATCTATGAGTTTCTTACAGTTTCTGTAGCACCCTTCTTTCTCATTGATCCTTAACAGAAGCACTTTCATTTCTAAAATAAAACATGATGATTGCCAAATGGCAACTGTGAAGAAGATCCAAGGTGAGATGTCATTTTAACCGCAATTAACAATAACCTCCCATGGCCTGAGACCATAAGCCCACAAATTATAGGGAAAAAAATCTATTAGTAAAGATGGTGCATTCCAGTGTCAAACTTTGTTGTCAGAAGCTGTGTTACCATAGATAGATATAATATTAGAGGCATAAAAATTCATTCCAGATATTTGAATTTATGGGTTTTTAACTCTTAGTAATAGAAAAAAAAGATGAAAAAGAATAAAATGAGAAGGGAGGGTGAAATGAAAAAGACCAAAAAAAAGAAAAGATTAAGAAAGAGAAAGTAGAAAGGAAAGGAGAATTGAAGTAAAGTGGTCTCTTCTTTCCCTTTCCTTTAGACAAGATGATTTTTGGCTCCCTGATGCTACTAATTCTATTTAATTCAATTCAAAAAATTATTAAGCCCTCGCTGTGTGCTAGACTTCATGTTAAATGCCATTGTTGCAAAGATGAAATAAAGACTAGCCCTTTCCTTCGAGGAGATTAACCTTTAATTGTGGAAATGGCATTTACACAAATAGCTATGATATAAAACTAAACACGATAAGTATAAAGGGCATGTTCGATAAAATTTCTATGGGAAGTTGAGCACAGAAGAAAGCCCTTTCAGCAGAGCCAAAAACAAACAAACAAACAAATAAATAAATAAATGAATAAATAAATAAAGCCACAATAGCAGTGTTAGAGAACTGTCTATATCTGAACTCATGCTACTCTAGAGGAACAAACTGACCACAAAACTAGGTCTCCAAAGAGAATTATCACTGCCTCTCTGCCAAAGATATCAAATTGATAAGTTTATATTCCTTTTGAATCACCTCAAGCCTACTTGTATATATTTTTTCCTTCACTCTTGCCAGACCATTGACTCTGTTTACCTACTTTGTCCTTTGAATACTGATGCTGCCACTTTGCCAACCCCTAGTTTCAACTTCTGAATCCACACTCACAAAATTGAAGAGTTAGAAGGAATTTTGGGGGCCATCCAACATGACCTGTACATGAAAGGAATACTCACCTGAATGGGCCTCAGCCTGAAGACCTCCAATGAGGGTGACCCTACTACTTCCTGAAACAGCCCATTCTATTTTCTGGTAGCTCTAACTGCTATCAAGTTTTTACTGACAAGTAGCCTAAGTTTGCCTCCTGGCAACTTCTACCTATCCATTCTGGTTCTGCCCTATTGAGACAAATGAAACAAATCTGATCCTGTTCCTATATGGCATTCCTTCAAATACCCAATGATAGCTATAGTGTAGACTTTGAGTCTTCTTTGCTTTGGGCTAAACATGCCCACTTTCTTCAGGTTTCCTGCTTTTGACCCACAAATGCTGTCTGCCTATAAATAAATAATCCTTAGCTTGCTATATGCTAACTCATGTCCTATCATCACTAGAACCTTTAATGCTCTATCTCATCATACTCCATAGAGGGCTCTTAGTTATTGCCCCTGGAGAATTTTACAATCACACCATTGTTCTGGAAGGGTCAGGAGCAATAAGAATGAAAACACACATCAAAAAACTACAAAGAGAATCTCACTACGTAAGATACAGTCTTTTTGCAGCAGGAATTTTCATTAGTTCTGAGTCTCTCTGGGGATTTCACAGGGGATCATAGACTCAGAGATGAAAAGGACCTTTAGAGATTGCCAAATCTAACCCTTTCATTTTACAGATCAGGAACCTGAAGCTCCAAAAGTTTGTAACATCCAAAATTATAGAGATAGGCACTAGACTTGTGATTTCACTGGGATAAGGAATTCCTGATGAGTAATTCCCTCTACCCCACTTCTGGTTAGTACCTTCTCTGAAACTTAAGAGCCTTAGTTGTATAAAATAGTGGTGTCAAACTCAAACAGAAAACTAAACTATACCCTTGCAAGCCATATATTGATTTATAAAACCGCCTATTTGTATTACCTGTGTCTTATTGTATTTTTATTCACTTTATTAGCTATTTCCCAATTATATTATAATCAAACTCAGGTGTATTTGACATCTCTGGTCTAAAGCCTAAGAGGCCAAATGACTTGCCCAGGGTCACATAGCCAGAATATGACCAGCTCTCTATCCACCACACTACAATGGATCTTTATGACTTAATATCATAAAGGTAGTAAATGTTGACGCAAGGATTCAAACCCAGCTTCCTTTCTACTGTGTATTGTGAACATATATAACATGTTAACATGTTAACATGATATCTTAACAAATGACAAGTTATTTGCTAAAAATTTTTGTTTTCTTTAGTTTATTTCTCCTTTGGCCATTTTAGCCCATTCTATCTGAGGCAAAACTTTTTTAAAGGTTTTTTTAATTCCCCAAATTTCATGTGGGTAGGGGGTGAGGTGAGTAAGAAGAAATAGACTCTAAATCACAGCTAAAGAATTCTAGGGTAGAAGTTGGGTTTTTTTGTTTTGTTTTGTTTTTCAGGAAATGACAATCTCCTTAGATTTAGAACCATGCTTCTGGAGGATAGAATTATGCTTCTTTGCTTCTATCTACTTTTATGTCAAGGATCAGTGTTTTTGGTGGTAATGATATTCCTTCTACAACCCCCCACAACTTATTAAGTGGTCAATGTGAGCCTCTGGACTTAAAAAAATCACCACCCCTATGTCCAGCCTCATGATGTGACAGGTCCAACCTCTAAACTTATCTCTGCTGATCCTCAGAAGATAGATATCTAGTCTGGCACAAAGATGGTACTCAAAAGTATTTCAAGCTAGGTAGGATCGGTCAGAGCTTGTACCTTAAAGAACCCAGGATCATCATCATTGAACAGTGAACCAGATATTAGTGGCAGCTGATTTTGTGGGTGTAGAAAGAAATTTATTAATTCTCATCATTCGAATTTTTCCATTCCTGATTTCTATGGCTTCCAGTCTCAGAAACAAGGACATGGTATGTTTAGATAAAATAGTGAGTTCTGGTCCACTGTATTGCTTTTATTTGTCCATAGACTTTCTGTCTAACTACAGTATAAAAAATGAGCTGGACAAAACCTGAGAAACATGTTTGGGTTTGTTTTTTATTCCCCCCATGACATTTGAGTGGGTACTTCTATTACAAATTTCCTAATATAACTGCAGTATCTACAGATACTTTTTAGTTCATAATGGACTACTATGTATTTTCCCACTTTGTGTGTCTGAGAAATAAAACAGTAATTTGTAAAATTGGGATTATACAATGCCATACAGTGTCATTGCCAGTGCAAGATATATATGGGCCTCAGAAAGTTTCTGATTCACCTTTTTAAGTCCCCCTGATTATAGGGCCTTGAATATAATGACATAAAGAGAAATACAAATAAAGTGCTCTGAAAGTTTACAAAAGGGAAAAACAGGGTGAAGGCATTAGTCTGTTCTGGCTAATTTATGGGAGGATGTGAAACAAGGTTCACAAAATGAGACAGTATAGATATGCTGTATTCTGCACTATGGTAAGGAGTACCCACACTGATCAGAGTGCAGAACTGTGAAAGTAATGGAAGAGAAAGAAGAGAAGGAGGAAAGTAAGAAAAACAAGGAAGAGAAGGAGGATTACCCATCACAGAGCTTCCTCTGATTCCAAATCCAGCACTATTCCCTCTACTACAAAGTTAAATGTGTTTCCTATGGTCCTGCAGGTAGTGAGTGGCAGGAATAGGACTTCAATTCAAGTATTCTTACTCTTTATCAGCTAGCTAGTGCAGTGCTTAAAGTCTAAGTCAGTAAAGTCAGTAAAATTGGAGTTCATTCAAATCAGGCCTCAGGCACTTAAGAGCTGAGAGACCTTGGACAAATCACTTAACCTCTCTCTGCCTCAGTTTCTTCTTCTGTAAAATGGGGATAATAACTGCTACCTCCCAGGGTTGCTGTAAGGATAAAATAAGATAAGATTTGTAATGTGATTTGCAAACCTGAAGGTACTATAAAACAGTGGCCATAAAGGTGTATAAAGATATACCACACTGAACTGAAAGAAAAAAATCTGAAGATTCTTTAAAAAAAAATTAAGGTGAAGGAGGAAGGTTGAGAAATCTAGAATAGTACAAGGGACTTGATTAAATTTTCTTTCTTTCTTGATTAAATTTTTCTTCCTCTTGTCGAGAATGAACTAGGCATAAGTAAAGTTGAGGTTTAATAACTGTAGGAAAAGTTTAGAATGGACTATGTGGAGATGTAAAATAGAGAATCAATAAAAGTCTTTTAGTATCTGTGAAAATCCAGTTGAGGTTACCATGAAATTATTGGAGACTTAATTTTATTTCTTTAGCATTCCCCAGTAACACTGATAGCTATTCCTTTTGGGTATCTAGGAACTAAAAGCTACTCTACAGTTCATTTGGAAAACATTTAATGAAAGGAAAGTTATGTTTAACTAAATCAAGTTTTTACTCTTTATTAGAGAAGCAAATTGCAAAATCTGAAAATAACAAAAAAGTAAATCATAAAGTCCTCCCCTGATCTTAGTTAAAATGAATATTTTGAGATCTCTTATTTTCCAAAATAGGGACATTTATATGCTTTGAACTGTATTTTTTGGGTTTAAAAAATCACTTTCCCAAGAAAAAAATTGGAAAACACACCTAAAATTCAAATTATAAATTATAAAGATCAAGTGGGACTCAAATGAAGAGATATAAGAAAACATACCCAACCTAAACTATTCATGGAGGTGAAAGCTTTACAGGTGTCATACATTCTACATTTTTGCAGACTTTCTCAATGTTGTACTTTTTTTTCTTCTCTAAAAAAGTGTTATTTGTCATATGGGATAGCTCTCTGGGTAGGAAAGAGGGATACCATGGTGATGAAAGAAACAGAAAATACTAATGTTTTTAATTGGGGATAAGCATTTCTAAATATGTAGATAATGTGTTTTTGCTTTATAAGCACATATTTTATAATTATACAATATTATAGTTATAGGACTATCCAAAGGTGATGACAATGATCTTCAACATCTTCTGACTTATAATGTTATAATTTTAGAATATTTAGAGTATTTTCCAAATTTTGAAGAACTAATTAGGATTCTGAAAACTCAAATATCTTGATCTAGTTTTTGTGACAAAATCATGGTTGAGTTAGATTTAAAATATAAATAAAATGCATTTTTGTATATTCCTATCTCCAGAATTTACCTTTCCATAAAATAAAATTATACCACAGTCTTTCATACAAAATAATTTCTTTCATATTTGCTTCCAATAGATAAACGCCAATGGAGATTTGTTTTTGGAGAAGCCATATAAAAAAATTGAATCTAATTATCTCAAATCTATTTTTCTCCTATATACAAAAGCTCAGTAGTTCAAAAATAAAAGTGGCTAGGAAGGTGGGTTGGTTGGAAAAAATGCTGATTTGGGCATCCAGAGACCTCCATTCTAGTTCTGGCTAAGTTATTCACTAGCTGTCTGTGGCCTAGTCACTTCCTTCTTCATCCCTGGATGCCCTGGCTCTGCTAGATGAATTTTTGTCTTATCTTTCTGAGTCCAAGCCTCCTTGCCTTTTCCAGTCTCCTCATAATGCCCCAAGTATTTATCCTCTTGCGCACTCCTTTCCAGCAGACCTTTATGTGCTGTTTCTCCCAATAGAACTTCAAGTTCTTGAGGGAAGGAATTGCTTTTCTGCCCTTTATCGGCACAGTGCCTGGCATATGGTAAGCACTGAAAAAATATTCTCTCTACCTTCCACCCTTTAAGTTTCCCCTCATTTAAATTGAGGAGATTAAACTGGATGACCCTTTCAAGCTTTCAAATCCCATGATTCTAAGAACAAGTGAAGAAATCAGAGGAGTAAAATTCAGCCTAAAATCATCTTGATGAATTAGATCAGAGGTTTCAAACATATCACACAGGCCCCATGCAGGCCTCAACACTGTTGATTGAAGCTGGGAACTAGATTAAAATATATTTGGGAAAGATTTAACAAAATAAATTAAAATGCAAAAAAAATAGATAACCACAGTTTTTAAACTAAGTCAATATGTGGTCAGCAGGGATCCTTATATATGGATTAGTGGTCCCTATTTCTATTTGAGTTTGATAGCACTGAATTCAATAGACCCTTTGAATATGTGTTGCCAGATTAACAGCTAATTTATACCTTCAGTAATTGTATATATCAGATAATATGAGATTTTCCTCATCTTCTGTTTCTAAAAATCTGTCCTTTTCATTTTATTTATTTCAGTGATACTCAGTACTTTGCACCATAGGGAATTAGAGCCAGAAAGAATAGTAACTTTTTTTGGTAAAGGTAAAATAGTATTATGTGTAATCCTATCATAAATATATATATATATATATATATATATATATATATATATATATATATATATGTACATACACATATTAACACACAAGACTTTTCTACAATTACTTTAAAGTCTACAACAAGATTATGATTTTCTTTTTAATTAATTCTGACCCAAAGATAAAAAAATCACAAGCCGTTTCTACCCATTAGCACATAAGGGAATATTTATTTACTTGTTATTGCTTAACCTTTTTTTTTCTTCCAAAAGAGGATTTTTTTAAAGAATGTATTATTTAAATAACCCTGCACCAGGTTGTATATAACTTGGCCTCTGATAATTTTATAAATGTATACCTTAAATATGTCACTATACATATAGGTACTAGTGCTGTAAGTGGTCATATTCAATTCAATGAACTAAGCAAACGTGGATCATGCAATCAAATTTGTAGGCATATGCCAAGAAGAACATTATATTAAGGTAACTTTATAAGTTGCTATAGCTTTTACTTAAGGAAATCAGCTGTAAAAACAAGAGTATGGCAAAAATGGAAAATATTATTCACACAATTTTAAAAATCCTTATAAAGATGGTTCTTTGTTGTAACACAGTAGATCTGGAAATAGATAGTGAATATTTAGTGGAGACAGTAAAAACAAAAATAATAAAATAAACTTTTAAAAACATTTTACACCTGACTGTAAGGCTAATACAAAGTATATGAGGTTGGAGGAGGCAAGGTAAATAAATGCATGTTAATAAAAGAACACCAAAAATATACACCAGTAAGCCAGTATACTCACTCAAGTTTTATTTCCATCCTTGATACATTTTAATATCTTAATATTTAAAGAAACCAAAACCTCTCAGGGAAACTCACTCTGTGTTAGGTTTCAAATTAACTTAAAACCCTTTTTTTCTGTTGAAAATGTCCTTTTACAGAGAGGGAACTGAAATGTACTATGTTATGTCAAATTGAAACAAATTAGAATTTTTAAAATGTAATATGCACAGGCTTATTTAATAGTACAGTTTATCAATAATGTCAAGGCACAGAAATGGCATTTATTCAACATTTACTAGCTATGGCAGCTGAAATACACACTGAACTTGTTTTACAAATATACTTATTTAAAAGGTTTTTCCCACTCTAGTGTTACCTTGCTCGCTCTGATAATTCTGACGTGAATGGAGAAAGCAGAAACATTTAGTTGAAAGCCTAATTTTCCTTTAAACTTATAGATCTTTAAAGAAAATAAGCATAGAAAGCATTTTTTCTTGTCAAAAGTATTTGACGGTGACCATAGAATATTATTCATCTGTTAGGGAAGGTTATTATATGGTAAACAAATTCAGGAAATATTTAAGTAAAACAGAAAGGAACATGGACCTAGTTAGCCACATCCATTAGTTCTGGCCCTGGGGATCAGTGGGCTGACATGTCATAATTGTATCACACTCACATCCATGAGTATATTATATTTAAAAGCAGCTAGGAGTCACAGTAGATAGAATGCTAAGCCTGGAGTCAGGAAGACCTATGTTCAAAAGTGGCCACAGATGCTTACTAGCTGTGTAACCCTGGGCAAGTCACTCAATCAATCTGCCTTAGCTTCATCATCTATAAAAGGAGGATAATAATATCACCTACCTCCCAAGTTTGTTGTGAAAATCACAAAATAATATTTGTAAAGTGCTCAGCAGAATTCATGGAACATAGTAGGTGCTTAATAAATGCTTTTTTCCTCCCGATGTGACTTTTCATGAGAGAGTATCAGTTTTATTTATTTGAAAGCATAATTCAAATGTTTATTCCAAAAGAGTATAAAACTGGATAGTTTGCCCAAATATGCTTTCACAGAGTATTCAATTACAATCAATTTTTGGTCTGTGATAAAAATTGAAAATCATAAATTTAAGTCCATTTCACTAAATCCGATGTGGTCCAGCTGGCTGTGATTGGGAAGGATTTCATGAGTCAGGTTGACATAGCCACCCACACTAAAGCAATTCCTGTGATAAAGTCCCCATTCTTAGAATCACAAAATAGAGCTGGTAGGGCATTTAGGGTCTTCTAGACCAAAAACCTATTTTTGTAGATTAGGAACCTGAATCTTAAGGAGGTTGGCCTGTCTAAAATTAAGCAGTATTAAAGATACAGTTCCAATCCAAAACATCTGACTCCTAATCTAGCAAGTCCCCTAACTCGTGGTTAAGCATTCAATGAAATATTTGCTTTTAGATAGTGCCATACATAGTGAACTGATAATAATTCAATCAACTTGATATTTATTGATTGACTTAAGTGACAATCTGAGATGTTAAACAGCAGTATACTTAAAAAAAAAGATGGGAGGATGATGTAGAACTTTGACAAATAGCATAATGAGTATCAAATAGAAAATTAGTTATGTGATAACAGATGCATCTACAGTAATAGGTGACTATAAAATTGTCAAATTATATGTAATTTGACTATAAAAATGTCAAATTAAGAAATGATTGGCCATAGGTCAGATGAATGCCAGAAGGTTTGTTAGTGCAATGTGCACATAGTCAAAACTGATTCAGGCCTTATTCATACGAAATTTTTAAACTGCCTCTTTTTTCGGGGGTGGTGGTGAAATTATGGTAAGTTAAAAAAATTAAGGCAAGGATTTTATTAGGGCAAAAACAGCTCCAATAATTACATTGTTGTAACTAATCTTTTAAGATATGATCTCTAAAAGGTAAGTTAGAATATATTGTGGAGGTAAAAGTATTTTCCCATACATATTAATGTTGTCTTGGTAGAAAGATTTCCATACTCAGTAGGAAATCTTGTTTCCTTATTTTATTTTAATGTCTATAGTGATTTAGGAGACAAGTTACCTGGTATCAGAATGGGGATGTTTCTCATGTTTCTTCACCATTATTTACACTATATTGAATGTGCCTACGTAGAGCCATTCCGAGGTAGTGAAAAAATGCCTCTACTACAACTCATGTATTCTGATGATATTTACTCAAGATATGGAATGGATGACTGAGTCTTGAAATTAATTTAGAGACCAAGAAACTGGCTGCCTGGAGAACTCTCCCCAAATACATGTGCTACTCTTATCTTTCACATCGTGCATATTGTCTCCAGACCTTTGAGATACCCTATGCTAATAGCTTATGCCATCCTTAAGCACCAATGGCTATAAATGATTAACAGGACATATAGGAGGTTGCAAATGACGACTCAGCGGTAGCATTTTTAAAACATGTAGTGTTTTGCTTTGGATCTGTCATCCTTAGTTTCCTACATCACCCTCTCAGTGTTTTAATTGATAAGGACACAAAGTATCATCTCTGCTCCACACGTCCTTCAGACCTAAACCATCAGGTCTTCAGATCTTACTATTGGTTGGACCTATTGTTTTACATCTTAATTCAAGCTTGTAGAAAAACATAAACAAGAAGGAAACTATAAACTTAAAACAAAATCCTTGAGGACAGTGCTTTGTCCATTTACGCTTCAGTCTCCTAGCAAGTAGTAACTGTGCCAGTGCTGAAGCAGGAGATCCCATTTAATTTCAAGCCCAAGTACTTGTGGCTTCTTGGAAGCAAATTCTTAATTATTTATTTCACTTTGCTAGAAGACACCGAGAAATAGAAATATCATCTGCAGTCTCTAATACAAAGGGCTTAAAACAATCATAATAATGCTACCTAAGGAAAACCATCCAGGCAGGCAGCAAGCATTTATTAAGCACTTAATGTATGCCAGGCACTGTTTACACACAAATACAACCCTTATCCTCAAAGAGTTTACATTCTAATGAGGGAAGATAACACACAAAAGAGAGCTAAAGGTGATGGGGGAGAGGAGAGGAATGGAATCATGGTGGCAAAATCCAAAGAGTCAGAGGGCAGAGCTGAAAGGAAGTGAAGGGTTGGCTCCTCCCTCAAATGGAAGCCCTTGGAGGAGCTCACCAGTGGGAGAAGGTGCTGGAGAGGCAGAGAGATATGCCAAGGTGAGAAGGCCCAAGGTGATTCTCCACAGTTGTTGTTTGTCCTTCCTTCTTGAAGGCGACCATGACATCAGGAAGGACATGCCATGACTTGCAAGTGAATTGGATTTAAGTGAGTGAGGGCTGTGCAAAGACACCAGCTTTACTTTCTCCTCTAGAGCCATCTGGGTCCATTGGCAAGATAAAGATCAGGATGACTACAGAGGGCTCCAGAGGCAATGGGAGACCTTGGCCTCTTTCAGTTAAGGTCTTTCCCAGGTCTCAGTGTGTCTGAGGCAATGCCCATTCAGTGATTAAGGCTAGGTAAGAAATGAGTCAAAGAATGGTCTCTTTTACCTAGTTAAAAAAAAAGTATCAATCTGGTTAGGGAAGATCCTTAGGATTTCTGGCCAAAACTAAAACAAGTGCTAGTTACACTCACTCTGAACCACCTGTCTAGAGACCTAAAGGAATACCTTTGAAAGTTGCCAAACTTAAGGACAGAAAATACTCTGGATGTGAAGAGAATTTGGGTTTAACAATTAGAAATCACAAAGAAATGAATTTCTGGGGGGGAAAAATCATATATGCTTTAGTGTTCTCTGGATTCAAACACTGACTTTCAATGCTCCAAAGTAAGAATGCGGTGGAGGTATAGCAGTAAGTCCTGAGGGTAGGAAGCAAAGCTGGGAAGGGAAAGAGGGCTCCTTACCAACTTCCCATTCATGTCTTAGAAAGTTAACATTTCGTTTGTTTAATCACACAGTGACCATGAGATATTGAACAAATCTTAATGCAGAAAGCCTATTGCACTCATCTCTGGGCAAAAATGAAACAATGGGAAATATTTTTTTCCAAAGAGATCTGAAGTGTGGTGAACTCAGATCAACAAGGTCAGGACTACAGCTGGAAGGTTCACACTGATCACTGAAGTTTAACATGAAATCTTTGCTTGTGCTTAACGAAGACTGAATTGACCAAATAGAAGTATTTTAAACAAAGATGTTAAGCATACCATGGTATTTTTAGGACAGTTTGGTATGACCAATATTTAAGGCTAAGTGCCTGTTGATACAATTTCAAGCCCTGTGTTTGAGAACATCTAACCAATAATAATTTATGTCTTGTTCTCACCTGTTGAGTAAATTCATATGTTTTAAAGACAAGTTCTGGCTTTCTGATTTGTTATATAAATGCAAATAATATTTACTATGATAAGTGTTCAGAGGGGGTGGGCTTACTCATCTAAAAATCATTCTACAGGGTACCAATGTGCAAGTCTAGAGGGCAGCTCTGTCAACATTTTCAAAACAAGTCACCTTTTTTGTAAGTATTTACATTTATGCCAAGCATATATCATAAAATTGCTTTTTGTATTTAGTAATTGCTTTCATGGTAGAGCAGTGGTTTTATAAAATTATTAAAGACTTAAAAGCCCATTTGATTTATCATTTGTTATGTTATAATGAACTATATATGTTTTGTTTTTTATAGAAACTGAAGCCTAAGACACTATGCAAATGCAGTGGAAGGACTGTGTTGGCCAAGTTAACTAACAGCACCTTAATTTAAACATTTTAGGCTGATATAGAAAGACTGTAGCTATTATCTTTGTTCAAGTATAGCCCAAGTGGATGCTTTTTATATTTTTTTAGTATTTTCACTTTATTAAAAATTAAATAGGATTTAAATAAAAATTACTCTAGATGTGTGGACAAAAAAAAACTTACAATAAAACTCATGTAAAAATCTTTCTGGTGCTTAAGAGAATACAACAAATAGTGTTCTATGAATTTGAGAGGAGAAATTTCTGAATTTTGACATTATTTTTGCACTTTAAATAGCTCAATACCCTTACACAAACACTAAACAAATTGAGTGTTATGGATTCATCTCATGTCAGGCAACCCCAAGAGCCTTCTCAAGGACCTTTCCAGAAATTTATCTCTCTCAATTTTCCCTTTGAACATATCTAGAGTTGTTTATGTTTGCTTATGCCTTAAATAGGGCATTATGAGTATCTCTAAAGAGGTTTCTGTGCAATCATCTACTGGTATAAAAATCTTTATATGATTTTTAAAACAACAAGAACACTTATCCAATGTTTTACAGATATCTGTTCATTCAATTCTATTCAGTAATAATGGGACAAAAAGGTTCTCTGCTATGTAAACCTAAATTATGATTTTGTGACTAATGCTTTTGTTTTATGCTATATAAATAGCAATGATTTAATTTCACTTTAAATGAAGTTAGAGAGGTCATAAGTGTGTTTAGAATGTCCTTTCTAATTATTTGTTCTTAAATGGAAGCATAGGCAGAGGGATCTAAATGCAGTCTTTTTTTTACTTCAATATTTTTAAAGCAATATGATTACTTACAAAGAAGTAAATATTTGAGGTAGATTAAATATGTGTTTCAGATCTCAGGAATGTATTACAAATGGCTATTACTATTGTGATTATTATTAGAAAAATGACATATAACAGGATCTTAAACATGCCTTTTATAAACTTTTTCAAATGAGAGCAAGCAGATTCCAGGGGCAAATATCGCTCACCTTTTTTTATCAAGGTGGTCCTTTATTTATTTTTTGTTCTTGCATTTATTGTTTTGAACAGTGGTTTTGGTTTTGGTTTTAGCTCAAGGCTGATTCCAATAGGGCTCCCTTTCCTCTCCTTAAACATGTTTTCCTCATAAAAAGAAGAATGCTTTTTACATTTTTTTTCTGAGTAATGTTTAAAGATCTAGATAATAAGATAATAGATTTAGAGCCAGAAGAGAATATGTTATCCAGCCTTCTTATTTTTCACATGAGGAAAATGAGGTCCCTAGAAATCAAGTAGCTCACCCAAGGTCACTCAAGGAGTAAGTAGAAAAGCCAGAATCTGAACCCATGTCCGTCTTCTCTCTCCCCCTTCCCACCATTGCACACAATGTATAATACACAGAGCAGATAAAAAAATGTCAAGGTACCCGCATATCTCAGACTTTGAGGATATAAGCAATTCTGATAAAGCAAGAAGAGAAGCTCATAATTTAGTTAATTTCTCTGGTATATTTTTGGGCTTTGGATATGTTCAGTTGTGTCCTACCCTTTATGACCCCATTTGGGATTTTCTTAGCAGAGATACTGGAATGATTTGCCATTTCCTTCTCCCGCTCATTTTATAGATGAAAAAACTGAGGCAAACAGGGTAAAGTGACTTGCCCAGGGTCACATAGCTAGTGTCTAAAGCCAGATTTGAACTCACAAAGATGAGTCTTCCTAACGTCAGGACAGGATTTGAACTCAGGTCTTCCTGACTCCATGTCTAGTGCTCCATCCACTACTCCACCTAGCTTCCTCAGATAAAAGATATACTTTGGTGTTAAGTCATATGGAAAATACTGACCATTTCAGAATTGAATAAGTGGAGTATTTTATGATTTTGGCCTCCCTCACATCACCAGGGAACCTTCCCTTTTGTCAGGGATTTTGAGAAGCAAGTAAGGGAAGTAGAGGAAAAACTGAGAGTGATGCAAGAAAATCACGAAAAACAAGTCAAAGCTTGCTAAAGGAGACCCAAAAAAAATACTGAAGAAAATAACACCTTAAAAAACAGCCTAACCCAAATGGCAGAAGAGATCCAAAAAGCCAATGAGGAGAAGAATGCCCTAAAAGAAAAATTGGCCAAATGGAAAGGAAGTCCAAAAGATTACTGAAGTAAATACTTCCTTAAAAATTAGAATAGAGCAATTGGAAGATATGACTTTATGAGAAATCACGACACAGGAGAACAAATCCAAAAGAAAGAAAAATTAGAAAACAAGGTGAAATATCTCATTGGAAAAACAACTGACCTGGAAAATAGATCCAAGACAGAGAATTTTAAAATTATTGGACTATCTGAAAGCCATGATCAAAAAAGAGCCTAGACATCATCTTTCAAGAAATTATCAAGGAAAACTGCCCTGATATAGTAGAACCAGAGGGCAAAATAGAAATTGAAAGAATCCACAGATCTCCTCCTGAAAGAGATCTCCAAAGGAAAACTCCTAGGAATATCGTAGCCAAATTCTAGAGTTCCCAGGTCAAGGAGAAAGTATTACAAGCTGCCAGAAGGAAACAGTTCAAGCACTGTGGAAACAATCAGGAAAACACAAGATTTAGCAGCTTCTACATTAAAGGACTGCAGGGCATGGAATATCATATTCTGGTGGGCAAAGGAGATAGGATTACAACCAAGAATCACCTACCCAGCAAAACTGAGTATAATCCTTTAGGGGAAAAAAATGGTCATTCAGTGAAATAGAGGACTTTCAAGCATTCTTGATAAAAGGACCAGAGCTGAATAGAAAATTTGACTTTCAAATACAAGACTCCAGTGGAACATGAAGAGGTAAACAGGAAAGAGAACTCATAAGAGAATTATTAAGATTGAACTATTTACATTCCTGCATGAAAAGATGATATTTATAACTCACAAGACCTTTGTCAATATGAGGGTAGTTGGAAGAAAAAAATTATGTGTATGTATATGTAGATAGAAAGATAGAGGGCACAGGGTGAGTTGAAGATTAAGGGGTTATATCGAAGAATAAAATTATGGGATGAGAGAGAATTATATTTGGAGAAGAAGAAAGGGAGAGGTAGAATGGGGTAAATTATCTCACACAAAAAAAAACAGAAAAGTCTCTTACAGTGGAGGGGAAATGGGGGAAGGTGAGAAGAAATGAGTGAATCTTATTGTCATAGGATTTGGCTTAAGGAGGGAATAACATACACATTCAACTAGGTATGGAAATCTGTCTTACCCTACAGGAAAATAGGGGGAGAAGGGGGCAAGAGAGCAGGGGTATGATAGAGAGGAGGGAAGATTGGGAAAGGGGGTAATCAGAAGTAAATACTTCTGAGGAGGGACAGGGTCAAAAGAAAGAAAAAGAATAAATGGGAGGGGCAGGATAGGATTAAGGGAAATAGAGTTAGTTTTTCACAAAATGTCTACTATGGACATGTTTTGCATAACTGCACATGTACAATCTATATTGAGTTGCTTGCCTTTTCAATAAGGGTGGGTGGGGAGGGAAGAAGAGAGAAAATTTGAAACCTAAAGTTTTAAAAACATATGTTTAAAAAAAATGTTTTTGGGGCAGCTAGGTGGTGCAGTGGATAGAGCACCGGCCCTGAAGTCAGGAGGACCTGAGTTCAAATCCGGTCTCAGACCCAACACTTGACACTTACTAGCTGTGTGACCTTGGACAAGTCACTTAACCCCAATTGCCTAAAAAGCCAAAAAAATAAAAATAAAATAAAAAATAAAAAAAGTTTTCACATGCTACTGGGAAATAAGAAATACAGGAAATGGGGTACAGAAGTCTATGCTGCCCTACAGGAAAATAGAAGGGGAAGGGGATAAGAGAAGGGGGGAGAGATAGAAGAGAGGACAGACTAGGGGAAGGGATATTCAGAATGCATGCCATCTTGGGGTGGGGTGAGGGGTGAGACGGGGTGAAAATTTGGAACTCAAAAACTTGTGGAAGTGAATGTTGAAAACTAAAAATAAATAAATTTATATAAAAAAAAGATTGGGAGGAAGGGTGCAGGAAAGTGCTACAATAATCCAAGTAGTTTATAATGAAGGCTTGTACTTTGCTGGTAGAAGTAGAAATAAAGAGGAAAAAATGAATATGAAAGATGTTGCAGAGATAGAGTAGACCTAACTTGATGACTGATCACAAACAAGAATGTTTCAAACATTGCTGACTGAGTGAGTAGTAGTCACTGATAGAAATATTAAAGTCAGAAGGAGAAGCATCAGGTTTAGGGGGAAAAGGTAAGACATGTTTCATTTTTGTATTTGCATCCCCCAGTGCCTAACACAATGTTTGGCACATAAAAGATGCTTAATAAATGCTTATTAATTGATTAAAAAAAAGAAACTTCCCTTTTGTCAAAGGAATTTGTGAGGCATAAGAACTTTACCCAGTTATCTGTCATCATTAGTTAATTAGATATTATTTTGAAGTTCATTTTCACAGCTTTGCTCATGACTGGTGACACTCAATGATACTTGGATGTCTATCTCACACTTTACTATCTGTTGGGACCAACATTCTTCCAAAACCAGCTACTACTAGTTTTACCATTTTCACAACAGGCTTTTGGAAACTGATAAAACTCAAGCCCTAGAAATGAGAAGCATCATTGTCAAACTACTTGTTCCCACATATAATCTTAGCAAGCACTAATGTTATTTGTCTCTTACTTGTGGCTCCGGTGAATGGGAGATTAATTAGACACAGGGAATGGGTCAGTATTTTGGCATTTTACTCAGTCAAAAATAGTATAGCCTTGTCTTCTGGAGATCCCCCCTTTCGGATAGAGTATTTCATCAAAGGATCGTACGATATTATTTATCTTTATTTGTTTATAAGATTATCCATGGAGGAGATGTTTGTATCCTTTGTACTAATCCCTAGAATACTCTCTACATTGAAAACCTAACCATAATGGCAGCTTCTTTATTAAAATATGTGCTGTGGAAATTATGTTAATTAAGCTGGAGTGTAATTATAGTCTAGAAAGATTATTTCACAGTCAGAATTGAATTGTTGTAGATAAACGTGCATTAACTTAATAGTGTGCTGCTAATTAGTTTTGGTATTTACTCATGGAAGGTTAAAAAAAAAGATGTAATCAGTTATATGAAAGCTTTAGAGATGAAAGTGTTGCCCAGGTAAGTCATACTTTATACTATGGAAAACCCTGTAATGAGCATTCTTCTAACATCTGTCTCTGATTTCCAATACAGTAATTAAAATAGCCACTAGTGACTAATAAACCCATTTAACTTTATTCCCATTTGTGACATTTATTGCAGCAGAGCTAAATGTGTAGTTGTATAATCCTCTGGTATTCCAACAATATAAATTCTAAGCTTGTTGTTTGTATGAATAATTCCTTATTTGTATATCTATGTATAATCATAGAGCATAGTCCCTCCCCACCCCCACAAAGAGCATACAGACAGCCCCAAAATATCATTTGGTCATGCATAAATAAAATCTGCACAGTTATTTTAAAGTTACAATTGATCCAAATGATTAGCACTATACTCTGCTAAAATACTGATGCTTATTTTAATCAGAAGCATCATTACTATAGTAATAATAATCATTTGCATTTGGGTATGTGATATGTGTAATGCATTACAGCTGCAAAGTGCTTTTTCACTCATCTCATGTGATCCTCACAACAGCCCTGGTAAATATTTAGTGCAAGTGTTTTTGTCCTGAGTTTACAAATGAGCAAACCAAAACTCAAGAGGTCAAGTGAATTTCCTATCAGATGATAGACTGCACAGATAGTTACAAAACCAGAACTAGAATTCAAGTCATCTGACCCTAGTTCTGGGCTCTGTCTGTTATATCATGTGATTGGTCAGGGTCAGGAATATTTGAGAAAGATCTGTTGTTCATTTCTACAAGATAAAAATTTTAAAACAAAAACCTATCTATATTGTGGTTTTCCTCAGTTCATACACCAAAGGCTTTTCTAAACTAGCAACATTATTTTTTTTAATTCATGGAATACATTTATTTGCATTGTTATGGCAGGTCAAGCACATATAATATTTTAAAATCTTACACTGAAGTTTTTGTAAGGAATATGCCACAGTCAGGGAAAGGCAGGTATGACTAGATATTGGTTTCAAGTTTAATGTCTATGTAAGAAAAGCAGATTTTGTGTAGATGTTCTTCAGAGAGGAACAGAAGGTAGAAAGGGCACTGGATTTGAGGTCAAGGTTCAAATCCCTGCTCTGGCATGGACAATCTGTGTGACCTTAAGCAATTCAGTCTCTCTAACCCCATCTTCTTCATCTACAAAATGAAAGTATCAGAGCAGATGACTTCAGGCACCTTTCAGCTCAAAAATTGATTATCTTAAGTTTGTTAAATGCAAGCAAGAAGGATGCATTATAAATTACTATGCACCAAAAGGACCCTATATCAAATCTATGGTGCTGTCTAATGGATTTCATTATATTGTTAGATCCTGGAAACTTTTCTGATTGTGAGATGTCCTCCTTGTTGTCACACTGTGATTTGAGGCAACTAAAGATAACTCTGGATAACAAAAAAAAACAGAAAACAGAAAAAGGTGCATTTAACTTTTGGTTGTTTCTTCAAATGCTATATTTTCTGCATTTCATCAGTATCATTTTTGTCTTCAACATTATATAAAGATTGTGCATGAAATTACGAGGAATTAATAAACCAGAACTGATCTGTGTTCCCTAGTAGGGCTCCTCTGATGCATTCTCAGGATCCATAAAATACCTCCAGCAATTTGCTTAACAAGACATTAAAATCCATGTCTTGTGATTTCACTGTTTTTTTCTACAAGCAATCACATTTTTGCTACTATTTCTAAAACTACATAAAAGCCAGGAAATACAATGCAAATACTCTAATTATTTTATTCATTCTGTAAGCTTTTTATCCTGGTTTTATGTAATTATTATCCTGTACTAATGTCTTCATTAGTAATCTAGTAAGCTAGTTGTGAAGAGGATATTAGCTTGGTTGCCATTGAATCAGATAGGCTTAAATGAAGTATCATTATGGATTATTAAGTATTACTGTCTGAATAGTCCTCCTGAGTGCCTGTTATCTAGAAAGAAAGATTTGGGTGAGTTTTTAAAGTTCATAAATATTAAGTACATGTTACATGGTTTTATGAGAAAGTCAAGATAAAAAGTTTGATATCAGAATGGCTTAATAACACAAAGGTATACCTTAAATGTTTTGAATTTTTTCTATGTAACCTCACTGGTATGGGTACTCCTATCACTAGATCTCATCTAACTTTCTTATCTTGTACAATTTTCCCCTAACTCTTTGAATAAATTTTCCACAAAATGTCAACCCAATGTGAATTTCAAGTTCTCCAAAGCTGTAAAAAGTTCTGGGAGGTTCTACCAAAAAGCATGATCTTGGTAAAAGTCTGAGAATCAGACTAGCTAATTCAGTTCAACAGACATTTATTAAGTACCTACTATGTGCAAAGTTCAACTGTAAAAAGCTATCGTTTTATAGAGCAAAATATTACCTTAAATGCTTTCTTTTTACAAGACATCTCTCTTGCAAATCTTAAAATCATGCAAGATATCTATAGAAGATGTAACAAGATGCAAGATACATACTTGGCATAAGTGCTTACCACTGTCCTGGAGGAGAATGAGTCTACCAAGTCCCAGCATAGAGTCGAAGATGGAGAAAGATTCCTCATAAAGAGTGAGATTCTTTTTCCAGAAGGGGTCTGTAGGCTTCACCAGACTGCTAAAGAGATCTATGATACAAAGAAGGTTAAGAACCCCTGTCCCTGGCCATAGATTTCCTTTTTTTTTTCTGCTCTCAGCTAATTATATTTGTGTATCTCATCAAAGTTTCTGATATCCAGAACAGTGCACGTAGTTAACTCTGACAATAGGAGAATAAAACTGTTCTTAGCAAAAAAAAAAAAAGAGGTCCTGATTCTTGTTTGCATATTATACTGTGCTGATTGCATTAAAAGTGTTAGACTATAATCTGAACCTCCTAAAGGAGATCCATTTCAAAAGGATCTCATTTAGGAGGTTCAGGTTATAGTCCTAACTCTCCATAAAACAATAAGACACGTAGATGAAGCATGTTTATCACCTAGACTATAATCTGCCTTTGGATGAATAGTCTATGCATCCTGTCCATAATTACATACATCTGTGAAAGATACTTTAAATAGATTTTGTGCTGGACTCAGGTTTGAACAGGAGTTTGGGCTGAGTTGCCTCTGGGAAATTTGAAAATTCATTCAGTGATCCCAGGCTATTCCCTAAAACAAAGGTATGTCCTTTTAATATCAGTATTCTTACTAGCTTCAAATTGTAGAATACTATAGTCTTTGGAGAAAAGAAGTTGAAGATCACCCAAAGGACAATGAAAGAGGCAAATAGTGAACATAATCAATAAACATTTATTAAGCACCTACTGTGCCAGGAGATACAAAAAAAAAAGAAGCAAAAGAGAGTCCCTGCCCTCAAAGAGCTTATAATCTAACAGGAAAACAAACAAACATGCAAACAAATAAATATGAAGCAAACTATATACAGGATGAATAGAAAATAATTAACAGATGGAAGAAATTGAAATTAAGAGAAGTGGGGAAAGACTTCTTGGAGAATGGGGGATTTTTGTTGGGACTTAAAGGAAGCCAAGGATATCAATAGTCAGAGCAAAGGAATGAGAACATTCTAGGCATAGGGGACAGCAGAGAAAATGTCTAAGGCAGAGAGATAGAGTATCTTTTTCATGGAACTGCCAGGGGGTCAGTGTCACTGGACTGAAGAGTGGGGAGTAAAGTGTAAGATACCTGAAAAAGTAAGGGGAGGCTAGATTACAAAGTCCTTTGAATACCAAACAGGCCATTTTCTATTTGTTTCTGGAGGCAATAGGAAGCCACTGAAGTTTATTCAGTAGCTGAGGGGGTGACATGATCTGACCTGTGCTTTAGGAATCACTTTAGTGGATGAATGAAGGGTGGAGGGATGGAAAGAGACTTAAGGCAGGCAGACCCACCAGTAGGCTGTTGTAATAAGCCAGGCTTGAGGAGATAATGGCCTGCACTAGAGTGGTGGTAGTGGTGTCAGAGGAGAAAGCAGATGTGGAGAGATGTTGCAAAGGTTAAATCAATAGGTCTTGGCAACAAATTGGATATGGGGGGTGAGAAGTAGTGAAGAATCCAGGATGACTCAGGTTGCAAGCTGGAGGGACTGAGAGAATGGTGTTGCCTTCTACAGTAATAGAGAAGGGAGGTGGGGAAGGTGTGCGGAAAAAGATGAGTTCCATTTTGATCATATTGAGCTTAAGATGTCTACTGGATATCCAGTTCCCAATGTCTGAAAGGCAATTGGAGATGTGAGATTGGAGGTCATCAGAGAGTTTGGGACAGGATAGGTAGATTTGAGAACCATCAGTATGGAAGTGGTAATTAAATCCATGGCAGATGATGAGATAACCAAGTGAAGTAGCATAGAGAGAGAAGAAAAGAGGGCCCAGGACAAAACCCTGAAAGAAGGAGTAATTTTACTTACAGGAAGTATTCTGAAAGAGGATCCAGCAAAGGAGACAGAGAAGGAGCAATCAAATAAGTTAGGAGGAGAACTAAAAGAGAGTGGTGTCCCAAAAACCTAGAGAAAAGAGAGTATCGAGGAGGAAAGGGTGACCAGCAGTATCGAAGGTTGCAGAGATGTAAAGGAGAAAGATGATTGAAAAAAGGCCATTGTATTTGGCAACTAAGAGATCATTAGTAACTTTGGAGAGAGCAAGTTCAGTGGAATAATAAGGTCAGAAGCCAGATTATGAAAAGAAAAGAAAAAACTGAGAGGAAAGTGGAAGCACCTTATTGTAGATGGCCTTTTCCAGGAGTTTAGCTGCAAGGGGCAGAAGAGATATAGGAGATAGTGAAATGGAAGAATTGAGGAGTTTTTTCAGGATGGGGGGCACACTGAAATATTAGTAGACAGTAATAAATGAACCAATGAAGAGAGAGAAAGATTGAAAATAAGTGAAAGAGTGAAGATGAGAGAGAAACCAATCTATTGGAGGAGGCAGGATGGAATGGGATCACTTGAATAAGTAGAGGAGTTACACTTGGTAAGGAGAAAGGCCAGCAGTTGGTTGGGGAGAGCAACAGAGCTGAGGCCCGAGTGTGGGAGGTAGGGGCTGATTTCAATGGTGATGCTATATGCCAACCAGTCCTTGATTCAGATCACTGAACTCACAGATGAGAATGTCAAGTTCATCATCAAGAATATTGATTTGGCAGTGGCCAGTTCCAGTCACAGAGTCTTCATAACCAAGGTGTCCATTATAACTATAGAATGGATCAAAATTGATGCCAACTCTTCAGTGCTGCATGACAAATTCATTGCCCACAGACTTAGAATAATCCCTCTTACAAGTGATGACATTGTAGGCAAGCTGCCATACTCCAGGGACTGTGCAGATGAAGAATTTTGCCCTAAGTGCTCAATAGAATTTACATGTGAAATCCATTGCAATGAAGACCATACTCATCATGTCACATCTCAGAAGCTCATTTCTAATACACCCCCCAAGTTATTCCTGTCAGTGTCTAGTGACCTCCTCCTTCACAAAGGCTTCCTCCACTATGTGACATCCCTGAGTAGAGACAATGACCCCAGTGACTATATTGAACAGTATGACATCCTCATTGTCAAACTCTGGAAAGTCCAGGAACTGAGACTATGAGCCTTTGCAAAGAAGGGCTTTGGCAAGGAACATGCCAAATATAACCCTATAGCTGGAGTGGCCTATGAGTATGACCTAGATAATGCTCCAAGTCATAAGGTCTACTCAAAGCCTGAAGAATTGCAAAAGAGTGAATACTGAGACTTGAGAGGATGAAGCCCAGACTCCCTGTGACCTCAATGGCAAACCAGAGAGGTTCTGTTACAACATGGAGTCCTATGGCTCTCTTCACCCTAAAACACTTGTTCCCTCTGCTTTGTCAGGTTTGAAGAAGTTAAGTGACCTACAGCCCCAGCTACCCCCCATGAGATCTAAAGTAATGTCCTGACTATTAACTAACAGCAATCATTTGAGCTGAGCTTCTGCTTGCCACTGGAAAGTGAGCCAAAATTTACCCTATTCAAAGTCCTGGCGAGCATATTACAACTTTTAAGCCTGTTGCCAATCTGGGATATAATTAGCTTGGAAAGATATCATGTATAGGAGGAGTAGGAGGCTTCATTCCCCACAAGTTTTCATCCTGATCTTCTTGGGTTGGCCTGTTTCCTTAGTATGAACAGCAAATAAAATGCCTTTTCTCCCTGGGATCAAAAAAAGTGGGTGGTGGGGAGTAAGATCACTTCATCATATGAGATAGGGGTGGCAAAAGGCATCTGAATGATAAGATATGAGGAAGAGGGGAGAAGAGGGAGTTAACAGTGAATGGCCTCATTGTTTTCTGAAAAATGAAGCAAGATTCTTGTCAGGGGAAGGAGAGCTTTGGAGGCTTGAAAAGTATTAAAGAGGTTTGGGAGAGTCACTGCAGAGAGTGGGATAGTGAGTAGGTAAGGCAGGTACAGCAGTGAGAGCACAGTTGAGGTTGTGTAACATAAATTCGTAGTGAACCTATTCAGAATGGTTTTGTGATTTCCTCCACCTTTGTCCAGCAGCACACATGTAGGAGGGAACATGGTGAATGGTGGGAGTGATCCAAAGTGGAGTCTTGGCTAGATATAATTGATGATTTGATAAGGGGACTGAGGTGGTACAGAGTTGAATTGGTTCACCAAGGGATCAAGTTGAGGAGGAGAGAAAAGAGTGGCTAGGTCAGAGGAGCTGGCCTGGGACAGAACTGATCATAGTGAAGATGAAGAAGAGGGTTTTGTAAAATGCACTGAATTACTCATGCCACATCTCTTCCATAAGAGCTGGGTTGATTTTAGAGCTGCTTCCATGGATGAAGGGACTAGTCTGGTCCAGTAGTAGATCACTTGATGTATTCACATATTATTCTGCCTTTCTTCATCTAACCCAGGGTGGAAGCACCTGCGGCCTCAAGACCACATATGGCCTTCTAGGTCCTGGGGTGTGGCCTTTTGACTGAGCCCAAAGTTTACAGAACAAATCCTTTTATTAAGGGGATTTGTTCTGTGAAGTTTGGATTCAGTCAAAGGGCCACACTTGAGGACCTAGAGGGCCATAGTGGCCTTGTGGCCACAGATTCCCCACTCCTGATCTAACCCTTTACCCCTGAAGTGGTCTGTGAGCTTCCTTCCTGTAACTAGCCAGAGGCAGTAGTCAGGGGTTTTGACTCTGGCTTGCATGTTTCAGTCATAGAGGGCAGTTACCGGCAGCTGAACTGACAAATGACTGTTGATTTGCACAGGATTTTGTTCCTGCCACTGATGAGTTATGATAGTACCTAAAATCAAATCCAGATTCAGTATTTCGCACTTTTGAGAGCCGTCCACTTTTTTCAGTTGATATATTTTATAATTGCATATATGTCAGTCTAGATTGCAAACCCCAAGGTAAGAGACCATGTTGTTTGCCAGGTACTAAGCGCAATGTCCACATGTAACAAATAATGGATAAAATATTCTGTCAGCAGGTTCCTGAGGAAAAGAACTGCAGGAATATAAAAAGGACCAAACATTGCCACTGGCTATAAAGGAACAGCACCAGAGGACATTAATTGTAACAATAAAATGCACAAATATTTGGTATATGTTGTTTTGCTATATCTCTTGTTTATTTTAGGCTTTCATGATGAGACTTAATTTTCTATTAAAAAATAGATCTTCTCTGCATTAATTGGAAACAGTATGATTCAGTTGAATAAGGATCAGATTTTTAAAAAAATTAACACCCTCTCTGCCGCCTACCTGGCTATGTAGAGCACCAGGATGTTTCCCACCTGTATATTTTCCAGTACACATGACAATTTATTTTAAAATCTTCAGACAAGTTCTTTGAGATGTCATTATCCTGCTGTTCTTTTGACAGTGACTGTGTCAGAGTGAATATAATGAACTTATTACAGAAAATCTTTATTCTTTATTGCATAATGCCTCCCGATCTTAGGAACATTTTGTAATTCCCAAAGTGGGTTCTAGCCAAAGAGTAACTTTGCCTTTATTTGCCCCCTGATAATTAAAGATTCTTTTGTTTCCTCATTTAATTTATTCCCAGGCATATAGTTAAGGTCTGTTCACACCTTCATCCTATTATGTCTTTAGCATAAGATAGACAAACTAAGAGATTATTAACTCTTCCTAAATACAGGGTATCCTTTCACAACACTATATTAATGTTAGGATTCACATTTTAGAAACAGGAAGTCAATCCCCTTTCTAATCTACCTAATCTTCTGCCAAAAATAATTTTATTGTTATCACTTTTCCTTATTGGTCTTTGAGATCAGGGATTGTTTAATTTTGCTGTCCTCTGTACCAAACACCAGAACCCATTCTGTTGTTATTATTATTATTCCAGACATGTGATTTCAGATGATTAGACTAAAATTAGCACTAGGAGGTAAAAGTTATAGGCAGGTGGATATGTGATTAGAAAAGGAAATACTTCCTGACAATTAGCACAGTTCTAAAACGGAACAGGCTGCCTCAGTGATATGAAGTCCCACATCACTGATAGTTGTGTTTTTAATAGAGGCTGAATGCCTACTTGTCAGAGATGTTGTGGACTGGATCTGGAGTTTAGACAGATATAGGATAAGAGAGCCCTCCAGTTTTGAGCCTTTGCTATTCTTTCTCTAAACAGTGTTGGTATATTTGTTTTCATGTTGAACTTTTATTTCACTTGTATAGGCAACACTTGGTGGGAAAATTTCCTCTGCCAATACAGATCTATAACAGTTCTGCAACTTAGACATACTCTTAGTTGCCTTGGACACCAAGAGGTGGAGCAACTTAGCCAGGATCACACAGGCCTTGGACATAGTAGGTACATAATAAATTATTGTTGGGGAGGGAAGTATGATGTTACAGAGAAAAGCATGAAATCTAGAAGGAGAGGACCTGTCTCCAAATTCTGCCACCGATTGATATTTAACACCTTTGTAATTTTGGACAAGTCACATAATTGCCCTGGGCATCAGTTTACTCATCTGTAAAATAAAAGGATTGTACCAGATGGTCTTTGAACTTCCTTCTATCTCAAGCTCTATAATCTTGCATTAAACCCTTCTCTAACAGCCCACCTTAATATGTAGGTGACTCCTAAGTTCTCAAAGGCTTTGTTCAGGGAGCATAAACTCTGGTTGGTTGTACCAAACTGGAAAGGCTGTGAGAATGATCATTGGTCCTCATTTTCTTTGATCTCCCTTTGCTTTCCCTAACATTGCTCCTAAATTATTATCAGCATATACAATTCATATAAGAAGTAGCCTCAGAAAGATCTGTTCAGTTCAAGATAAACTATAATGGGAGAATTTTCTTTAACTAGCAGCTGAAGATCATTCTTGCTTTTCAAAACTCAATGTTAGATTGCTAATCCATGCCTACCTCAATGTTTAGACCTGATTGCATCCCCATTGTGTGTTTATGTAGTCTATTTCTTCCTGAATATACTGTCTTGTACTTATCCCTAAGAAATGTGTGTCTTTTCTAAGAATGTCTTCAAGGTTATGTTCAAGTCTAGCCCTGCTTTACAAGATGTTTTCCTAATCCCTATCACTTTAGTGTTGCCTGCAGACTTAATGAGCCTGTCCCTTTATGCCATTTTCTTGGTCATTTGTAAAAAAAAAACAAAAAACAAAACCTGTTGAATAGTATCAGGCTCAAAATCAGCATTACTTATGTCCACAAAGTTTGGATAATACTGCAGGATAGACAATGTTGTTTGTTTGCTGATGTGACATAGAAAATTTTGAAAAAGCTAAATTCAGAATAGATTAAATCTACCAAGATTTTGAATCCATTGTAGGACACTAGATACATTTTATAGGATTTCTCCTTTATAAATACAAACCAGAACATTGTTGATATGCATTAATAGCAGAAATTATGTATGTATGTCTATACATATGTAAATAATACATAAATATGTTTAAAATGAGGGTTGTGACATCTGTTCATAGCTTTGTCTCTCCATTTAATAAGAGGGATAATATTCTACTCTTTTTTTGCGTTTATATTTTAGGAACTTTTTTTTTCTTTCCTCTAATGTAAGTAAAAAAAATGTGCTGTGGATTGCAGAAATTACTTCAAGAGAACAAGTTAAAAGAGTGCATATTATATGATGTGTTTAGAATAAGGACAAAGAAGTTAACAAATATTGATAAGTTCTCCAATTCAAGCAAGTTTGGAAAATGCCTAGGAAAAAATGTAACTGTCTTTTAAAGATATTGGGCCTTACAAAGTAGATTATGAGCAGAATATGGCAGTCCCCACCTGATCCCTGCTACCTGGAAGGCTAAAGTTGATGGGTATCTGGAGCTCAGAAATTCTGAGCTGCAGTAGGTTAAGCTGATCAGCTGAACACAATAAGTCTGGCACCATTGAGGTGGTGGGGAAGGAGAGGGAACTAGGCTGCCTAAGGAGGGACCTAGGTGAGAAACCCAATGTTAAACTCCCTAGACCAAACAGTAACAGGATTGTTCCAGTGATTGGCCATTGCATTTCCAGCCTAGGTGAGATAAAGAGACTCATCTAAAGAAAAGTATATTAAGAACTTTTAATTTTGTCTGTATTCTAATTACCTATAATCTCCAGGGCTTGCTTTATTTGCCCAAGTAGGAATGAATTAGAATCCATCTACTACTTAGTAACAATGCTCTTTGTGGCTATGGAGGAATGATAAGTAGGCTGATGATCTTACTTGTGATTCTTTCCATTTCTTTTGTTCTTGTAGGGTACAAAGGAAAGATCATATAATTCAGGAGCTGATTAGACTGGACTGACTAGGGACCTTCCTTTAGTAATTGCTAAAGTTCCAAAATTTAGGATTATGATATTACATGCTTTACACTTATCTTGTGGTAGTATTCATTTGGCAGTGACTGAAGTTTATATACTAGGAAAATGTAGCCCGAATTTGGAATATTAGAATCTCAGGATTATAAGAACCTTTGTGATTTTACAGATGAGGCTACTGGGATCCACTGTGGATTAGTGACTTGCCTAAGGTTACCCAATTGGTTAATGGCAGAGCTGGGGGGGAAAAAAACAATTCTCCTTGCTTCTCTTAAGGATAATTAAATAATTCATAGGGAAAAGTGTCAAAAGAAATGCTAGTTGAAATCAGAAATATTCATTTTTTCTTTCTTATGCCTGCATTAAAGTTCACCATTTTCTCATCTCCATTTAGAAATAATGAAGAAGACAGAAAGCTTTTAAAGAGAAAGTAGAAAAGAAGAATACTTACCATATTGGGAAGAGTATAAAGGGCAAGAAGAGCAACAAAGGAATGTATTAGGAGAATGACCTTTTTATGTAAGGGAAAATCAGAAGTTAAAAAAGGAACAGAATATAAGAATGAAAACACGTATTCTGCTTAACTATGTTAGACAGCCCTTCCTAAAATTGAATAATAAAATTATTTTAAATTTAGCAGAATAATTTTAGCTTATTTCTTTAAAAAATATAAATGACTTTCTTTTGTTTGAAGTTATGGTGATACTTCATCCTATTCATTATTATGATAAACTGTTCATTATTAATTTTAGTAGAATGGGCCTATCCTTTCTACCTTTCCCCAAAGTTTGTTAAAATGTATTTGATAAGGATGGGATCTAGACCCCAAAAAGGGAAAACCATGGACTTTCCCACAAGGCCAAATCTCTGGCGGGTCCCCTGAGGCTGTAATCCCATCAACTAGCCTTTCATTGTGGCTACACCGAATCTCCTAATTCTTTGTTACCCTTAATCTAGCCTAGCCTTCCATTGTTTCATCTCCCTAAAGCCACTTTCCACCCTTAATCCTACCTAGGCTCCATTCTCCCTTGGCCACTGGATCCAGGTCCTTGGAGTTCTATTACCTCATAGACTACTTAGCCACTTGTAGATCCCTCCCATATTCTTTCTGTATATAAGGTCCTTCTTGTCTTCATTAAGATGCTTAAATTCTTAAACTCTAGCCACTGCTCTGATTTTTACAATCTGGCTGATGCCTCACAGACTCTCAGATTCCTTAAGGGCCTGGCTAATATGGTGGATCTTTAATAAACCTTGTCTTTGGCTGAAAGAAGGCTTGGGACAAATTCTTTTAGGCAGGACCCGTGTGTCATGATCTCGGGGTTACAGCACCCCCAAACCTCATCATATTGGTAATTTAGTAATTGAACTCCTTACTTTCAACTTTGACGTACCTACCATTCTGTGTTATAACAGTTACCTGTTCCATAGAGGTAGAAAGAAAAAATGAAGACAGCAGAAAAAACTCAGGTCATTTTGTAGCAGTAAGAATGAAGTGGTCCCTAGAAGCTACTGCCAGTGAATAGGAATTGGACATTTCGAGTCTTTTCCAAATTTTACAATATCTTTCTATGTGACCTTGAAAAAGTCACCTAGCCACTTTTTGCTTCACATACTTTTCTTATGCTTTATCACAAATTAATGTTTTAAAGTACTGCCTAGGACCCAGATGAAAGGCACGTATTATAACGGAGTAGGGGGAGGAAAGGAGAGAGCGAGGAGGGTATGAACCAGCCCCTCTAACTGCTTAGAGGTTTGCCAGCTTTTCAGACCTTCTTTGGGCCATATGTCTGTCAACCTCCTGGTCTATTGACATTATGACTGTGTACCATATGTCTGGTTCCCTAATGAGAATGGTTTTGCACTGCCACATGATTTTTGTGTTTATTAGTTGGAACCCATTAAGCCTAAGGTAAGAAACTGGTTTCCTACTGTAACAGCTCTGGAGAAAGCCATACTGAAAAGATCTGTCTTTCATACCAATTTAAACCCTATTGAAGCTCAAGATCAGGTGAAGAGCATTATGCACCCTAGGAGTGTAATGATTGAAAGTGTCACACCTGCTCTGCTCCATGACTGAAAAGAACCTGACAGGGTAATAGAGAGTGATGATAATGTTAAAATGTATGAGCAAAGTTATTTAGCTCAAGAAAGCTCAGATTTTTTGGTTATTTTTTCCCCTCATGCAAACCTGTGGATGGAGTGCAGAACATACCTATAAAAAACTCTAATAAACTAGTCATTCATTCAGTCAACAAGACTTTATTGAGCATCTAGAGGGCACATAATACCCCAGGAGGTACTTCCATAAATGAGACAGTATTGGGACAAGTAATTAACCCATGAATACCCTTCCATAGGCCACATTTTACTTTTTTCTTTTCTTTTCTTTTCTTTTTTTTGCTTGATTCTAATCTGCAATTGAATTGCTAACTTAGGCACTTGAATCTAAGGTAACAATAGACAATCAGAGCAATCCCCTCCTCACTCTTTCCTCTTCTAGGACCTTACACAGTTTTATTTCTATTACATTTTACATTGTACAATATAGAGTAAGAACTCTGAGGGGGGAAAAATGATTAAAAAAAAAAGGCAGCCTAGCCTTCCTGGCTGGTCACTTAGGTGCTTATGCTACAGTTCCAGCCATAAGGAGAAGGAAGCAAGGACAGGCAGTGTTCCCACTATGAAAATTAAGTTCTTTCTTTAGACTTTAGAAAGGAGTAGGGTAACAGTGGAATTTGAGAACTCTTCTCCTGACACCAGAAAGGCCACTTGTCTTCTTCCTATTTGCTGCCATTGTTAGAGCAACAAGCATTGGCTTCCAGGATGGATAAAATGAAATGTGCCACTTAATTGAAATAAACATATTTACAGAGTCTCTGTTTCTCACAGAAAGAAGAAATTATGAAACCTAAAAGAGGGGTGGAGAGAAGAGATTTTTTTTTAAATCCTTTTCTTCTCTAAAAACAAAGATGAAGTAAAACAAGTGAGTCCATTATGCAAATAAAGAGTATGCATACTTGTTCTTCGGGATTGGTTTTCTCTTAGGTATTTATGTTCCCATCTGCTTAAGAAGACAAATACAAGCAATGCAATTTAAATTTGGAGATTTTTCTCAGGCATAACAGATTTAGGCTTTGGTGAGCAGAACTTCATCAACCTTTATCCAATTCCCTCCTCCATTAGAGAATTCAACTAAGCACTGGGGTAGATTACAATGGGAGGTCCTAGGTCTGGAATAGATGACTTTTATGAGCTCTTGTTTAAAGAATGTGTTTGTTTTTATGCTACTTGGCAGTTTGAGTATGGCATACCAAATCATCTGTGACAGCTTCAAAAATGGGAGAAGATTAAGCTTTACAGTGGACTACAAATTGGAAAAAAGTATTTGACTTACAAGTCATTATTTATTGTGCTAATAAACAGGATGTCATCTCTCATTTTCTATATAGATGTACATTTTGGAAATATATTGTACCTGTACATTTCTGGTATGGATTTTATGAATAGCATGTGGCATAAAAGACCACTAGAAATGCAGAAGAGTAATGTATTTAGAAGGGATTTGAGGAATAATGAAAAAAAAAGGAAATTATAATGAGCAAAAATAAATTAATCCTATCTCCTGATCTTTTCCAATTAAATCTTCTTGCTTTCTATTGTAGTAAATATTTGTGGGTTGCTTATCTTCTTTGTTGGCTCAAATAATACAGACAAATCAGATTTTGGTTGTATGTCCATGACAACTAGCTGGGTAACATTGGGCAAGTCACTTAACTTGACTAAATCTGTTTCTCTGTCTCTTATGTCCTTTGTAGTTCTAAAGTTCTTTGATTAGACAGTTTTATGTAAAACTGTTTTTAATAAATGTATAGTTTTCATAAACAAAAGACTTGTATAATGTTAGATTTGACAAAAGAAAAGGTTTTTTTTAATAGTAACCTGATAAAAAGCATGAACTTTTTTTTCTTAAGTCAACAAGAATTTATTAAGTGCCTACTATGTGCTAGCCACTGTTCAGAGAGCTGGGGATACAAGTAGAGGCAAAAAAAAATCCCTGCTCTCAAATAGCTATGGAGAGACCATGCAAACAAGACAAGATATATTTGGGTTAAATTGAAGGTAATCTCAAAGGAAAGGCTCTAAGATTAATCAGGGCCAGGAAAGCTTACAAAAGGTAGAAAATATGTGACTTTAGTTGAGATTTAAAGGAAACCAGGGAAGCCCAGAGATGGAAAGGAGTAGGGAAAGAGTTTCAAGCCTAGAGGACCATTAAGGAAAATACCCAGAATTGGGAAATGAAGCATCCTGTGGGAAAAACAGCAGGAAGGTCAATATCACTAGAGCACAGCTTTCTTCGAAGGGAGCAAAGTATAAAAGGCTAGAAAGGTCCTTTATACCAGAGGCCAGGTAATGAAGGGCTTTGAAGGCTGGAGGAGTTTGTATTCGATGTAGGCAGTGATAATAAGGTGATATAGTCAGATCTGTACTTTAGTTTCAGAGCTGAGTAGATGATAGACTGAAGTGGGAGACATATTGAAGTAGGGAGACCATTCAGCCCTCTATGGCAGTAGTACAGCTGCAAGGTGATGAGGGCCTGAACCAGTGTGGTAACAACAGCAGAGTACAGAAAGCAGTGAATACAAGGGATGTGCAAAGGCGGAAAAAAAACAAGACTTGACAATTGATTGGATATGTAGGCTGAGAAAGAGTCAAGGTGCAGGGTGGGGAATCTGTGGCCTTGTGGACTCAAGTCTGCAGGTTCCCTACCCCTGAGATGACACCTAGGTTGTGGGAATAAGTGACAGGGAAGATGGTGGTAACCCTGGGCAGTTATAGGGAAGTTAGGAAGAGGGAAGGTTTTGGGGGGGGAGTTGTGTATTGGACATGTTGAATTTGAGGTCTGATTGACACCTTGTTCAAAATTTACAATAGGCAGTTAGAAATGTGATGTTAGAGGTCAGGCAAGAGTTCAGGGCTTGAAAAATAGGTCAGGGAATCATGTGCATAAGGATTATAATAGGATCAATGGGAGTTGATAAGATCACCAATAGAAATATAGAGGGAGAAGAAAACATATCCCAGAGCAGAGCCTTGAGGGACACCTGTGTCATCAGAGGAATGGCCCAGATGAAGATCTAACAAAGAAGACTGAGGAGTGATCAGACTGTAGGCGAACTAGGAGAGAATAGTGTCTCAAAAACCTGGAAAGAAGAGAGTATCAAGGAGAAAAAGGGTGATTGACTGTGTCAAAGGCTACATAGAAGGGATGAAGACTAAGAAAATGCCATTAGATTTGGCAATTAATAAATCATTTATAACTTTGGGGAGAGAAATTTCAATGGAATGATGAGATAGGAAGCAAACTGCAAAGAGTTAAGAGAGTGAAGGGAAAGGAAGTGGAGGCACAAATTACAAACAGCCATCTTAAGAAGTTTAGTTAAAAAGGTGGAGAGAAATGGAAGATAGCTAGTGGAGAAGGATGAATCAAGTTCTCAGTAGAGAGGGTGGGAGGAAAGGGAATCATGAGAGATTTGAAGAAGGATAAGAAGGTTTGGGGCAGCTAGGTGAACAACTAAATTATAAGTGGGGACATCAAAGAGTAACGAAGGTGTAAAAAGATTTCCTTGCCTTTGTGAAGGCCCTTTTGCCCTTTTGTGATTGTGTAACTTGAAATTTTTGTAAGTAGTGCCAACCAACAGAGTTTTGTAATTTTCTCCAAATAATTCAGTTGCACACGAGTGGAAACATTTCAATAGATGGTGGGATCCAAGGCTGTAGCTTGATGGGATAAGATTTTCAATGGGACAAGAGACTTGAGAAAAAAGAATAGTGTCGAGTTAACTGATTCACCAAGAGATCAAGATGGGAAAGAGAGGAGAATATAGCTGACATAGGAGTGATGCCCTGGGAAAGAATTGATGTTTAAAAGAATTAAAGGTCACTGTGGAACAAAGAACCAGGCTAAAGCAAGTGAGACAAAAGGAAAGGTATTTTTAAAATGAGATTATGATCAGATCAGATAAAGGAATTTCAGAATTCACAAATATAAAAGTGAAATATTTACGATTGATGGCAAGATCAAGAGTATGGCCATCTCTGTGTAGTTGAGGTGGGCTGGGGGAGTAGATCATGGAGAAAGAGTAAGTTGAGGAATTTTGCTTGTTGAGGGAACATTGAGGCTTTTTTATTTCCCCTAGTATTAGAGCAGGAGTTGGGTAGGAGAGAAAAACTGTGAGCCAGACATTAAGTTATTAACAAAGGAAGAAGAGTACCCTGGAAGCAGGTGGATATTAATTGCCGTGATCTTAATTGGATGATAAATATGGAATGGATGACCCTCCAAGAAGGAGATGTAACTCAGTGATGGCCATTGATGGAGAACCCAGAAATGGCAGTGAGGAACAAGGCATATTTCCTAGTATTCTGACTGCCCCACCAGGCCCAGTGAGTCCAGAGGGTATGAGTCAAAGTACAACCAGTGCTAGAAAGGAGAGCTGGGGCAGCTTCAAAAATTAAGAAATCTGAGAAATTTCAGTGAGGTAAAATTTGTTAAAATGTGTCTAATTTGCAGAACTCTGTTTAAAGATAATGCTGAATAAGTGTTAGTGTAATTCTGTATCTGAAATAATTTCCAGGATATTAGTGGGTTTAAGTTTTTTATTCTCTTTTGTTTATTGAAAAGGAATATATTTAGTCAATCACTATGTTTATTCTAAATTCATTTGCCTTGGGAACTAGGAGGTGAAGCTCCATCCCTTTAACAATTTTTTTCACTTCCATTTTCTTCAAAGAGATTCCTAACTTGCCTGAGAGAGGGTTTTTTATACTATTGAACTAGTTTTTGTTCTGCAGCTCCCAAATCCTTTAGGTTGATTGCTATTCTGAAATCCAAGTCCACAGCAGCAATACAAAAATCACTGCAGTACAAAAATGGAATGAGAAGGAAGAAAATCCCTAAAGATCACTTAAAAGACTGAAAAACTGAACACCAGCTTCATTCAGTAATGAACATCTTAAATATACTTTTAAAAACTTGCTTTAATGGCACAAAGACCAAATGCTCTTCTTCTTTAATGTTTTTTTTTCCATAATCCCTCTTAGTTTAGTCATAGAATCATAGATCTAGAACTGGAAAGGGCCCCAGAGGCCATCTAGTCCAATCTCTTCATTTTATAGATGAGATAACACTTGGGGAGGTTAAGTAACTTGCCATTAGAATCACACAGATCTTCTGAATTCAAATTCAGTATTCTTTTCACCATATCATACAGGGGAAGCTTTTTGATAATTTGGCAATTTGATATTTCCCTTATGTGCCAGAGCAAAGGCACAAATAATGGTACCATTGACAAATAGTGAAGTCAAAAGAGGTGAGGTAGAGGAGGGGATAGTCTGGAGAGCCAGAAAATGAACTCATTTTTAAAAATATTTTGAATTTAAGAGGTCAGTGAGATTTCAAGGAAGGGATTCCAGTAGTCAAATGAAAATGTGGGTCTTGGGTTTCATAATATTATTTGTATCCTCAATGCTTGGTATGGTGCCTAGTATATAGTAGGCACTAAATAAATGTTTATTGAATTGAATAAGAGATCTTGCTTTGGGAGTCAGCAAAAGTTGCTAATTAAAATTGTGATGAGTAAATGAAGAAGTTTGTGAAGAGAGAAAGTAGAGAGAAGAGATAGTTCAAGTTTAAGGAATTAAGATGAAAATCATTCAAGGAAAGAAATGGAGGAGTTAGAAAGAGGACCAGGACAGTGTGGTGTGTTTGAAGCCACCAGTAGAGGAAAGAATATGTAATAGGAGAGATAGTCAAAAGTGTTTATAGCTAGAGAGGTCAATGAGGATGAGGCATAGTAAAAGGCTATAGGATTTGTTAATCTGGTAGTCATTGGTAACTTGAGAGGACAGCAGTAATGAGAAGATTGCAAAAAGTTGAGGAGTAAGATGATATAGAGACAAAGAACTTTTAAAAGACTTTGTATAGTGATTATGACAAGACAGTACAATAGCAAAATAGTCTAGACAAATTAAGTGAAAGTAATAATAATTTTAATAATAATAATGGCATTATATAGCACTTTCAGGCTCTTGAAGGACTTTTAAAATATTACCTTCGCAACAACTCTGGGAAGGGCTATTACTATCCTCATTTCATAGATGAGGAAACTAAGGCAGAGGTTAAATAACTTGCCTATAGTCACACAACTAGTAAATATCTAGGCCTAGATTTGAATTCAGGTCTTCTTGACTCCAGTTTAAACCTTCTAACTACTGCATTCTTAGCTGCCTCTAAACACTAGAAGCAAAAACATTAAAGGACTCTGAAAATGTTTTAGGCAGGTGGAAGAGTCAGAGAAGGAGAGATCAAAAGGGATTGAGAGCGAGGAAATAAATGCTAGAGTAGCAACTTTAGCATCTAAGAAGGAGAGAAATGGGATCAAGACATATACACACACACACACACACGTATGTATATACACATATATACATATATACATCACATATATATGTATATTATATATATATATATATATATATTTGTCAGCTAAGACATCTGCTGTCAGTGTGCATGTTGTTTGGGAACTAGTTAGGGGAGGGAGAGGGAAGGAGATATTTGAAATAATGGCTGTGGAAGAAGAAATAAGGAATCTTCAATTCAGTCTATGCTATTGTACATAGAGAGTTAGATATAATAGTGAATTGAATAAGCATCCTATACAGAATAATTCAACAAATATTTACTGAGCGTCAATTATGTTCAAGGCACTGGGATAGGTGCTGAGAGGAGTATAGAGATGCATAACACAGCTTCTGCCCTTGAGGCCCTGTAGTCTAGACTCTAGCAAGAAAGGAGAATCAGAGATAGAATACTGTGTCACAACCTTTTTCCATTGTTTAAAAAAAAAACAAGCCTATACAGTACAATAGAGTCATGTTTCAAAAATATAAAAACAAATATCATAATTACGTATAACTTGGGATTTCCAAAGCATCTCAAGACATTTGCTTGAACTCATCATTCACTTCACTATCTTATGGAAACAGGTAATAAGCACCTGGCACATAATGAGTAAAAAACCTAATTCTTGACCTGAATTAAGCCTGCCTGTGATATGTAGTAGTAGCTGTGTGACCATGGTAGCAAATCACTTAATCTGTCAATGTATACCTTCTAAAACTATGAGTTACAGAATTGAAGAGTTGGAAGAGTTTCCACACTGAGAGATTCACACATAGATTACATCACAAGGCTGAACAATTCCAACAACAAAAAAATTAAAGTGATTAGATGAAAACTAGGTTTGTTTTTCATATTTAATATTTGGAGAACATTGATATCTTAGAGCTATATGGACTGTCACCAAATTATCTCACTTCTTGGTAATTTGTATAACAAATAATCCTTAAAATATAAAATAAAATTTTATGCCAAGTTCTTTTCATGCACATCTTTCCTATAAGGGAATAGTAACAGTCTGGTATGGTAGATAGATGGTCCAGCTTTGGAGTCAAGAAGATCTAGGCTAGTTTCCTAACTCTAATGCCTACTAGCTATATGAATGTAAAAAGTCACCTTAACTTCTAGGTGAGGCAACTGTCTAATAAAATAAGTTGCTGATCTGCACAGATGGGGAGAATTTGTACCTCATCTGTAAAATGAACTAGAAAAGGAAATGGCAAACCACTCCAGTACCTTTGCCAAGAAAATCCCAAGTGACATCACAGAGTCAGATACAACTGAAAGGACGAAACAACAACAAATATATAGGTGGCCTGTATGTTTGTGTATGTATGTACATGTGCATGCATGTGAACCTATGCATGCATAGGTATCTGGCATCTTGTATTTTCTTTATCTTTAATCTATACTTCTGAAAAACAATTTCAAATGTTCCCCTGGACTATTTGTGCAGCTTGTTTTCCCTTAACATAATGAGTGTACTCATGATATTGCTAATTTAAAGCTTTCTTTAAGAACAAAAGACAACAATGACACTAGCTGAGCTTTTTTATAGCCTAGGCAGCAGCTACTATGCTTTTTCCTAGACAGACATGGTCTCTGCCTTTCTGGCAGCTAAGAGAAGAGGAAGGGCTCCTCTAATTTCCCCAATGCCTTTCAATTAAAAGTCACAGGAATATAAAACACCAGAAAAAATACAGAAGTAAATCCAACCCCTATGATCTGTCGCTACAAGATGCCCCAGTGACCGTGAAAAGGGAATTAGCAAGACAGGTTGTTTGGCATCATGGAGGCTCACCAGCTGATTTAGTGTTTCACTTACCAGTTGGTTGTTTTGACATCATGTTGACATAGCTCAAGGCTAGTATATCAACTGTCAAAAATGCCATTCCATCTGTAGGGCCAACCCTAAGCAAAAATGTGCCATCTGCCTTTGCCATCCCCTGATGCTCTTCCTCTCCCTCTTCCTCTGCTATTTTCAGGCTACCCTTCCCCAGGCCACTTAGATTTGTTGCTGATTCTAATGCTGTCCCTCTTTCAAATTTTTACTGGTTGCATTTTGTCCCCTTTGGCCAAGCTTTCTGTGTTGAACTTTGTTAGGTATTCTTTTATGTGTTTGTTATTTTTTCTTCTTTTTTTTTCAATTAACAAGTATTTATTCACCCTCCCACTCCCCTCAATTAAACAATAAGATCCCTTATAACAGATATGCCTATCCAAGCAAAACATATTCCATTATTGGCTCTGTCCAAAAATATATGTCTGCATTTTATGTCCAATCCTCACTGGCTAGAGGAAGGGAGCACTTTCAGTCCTCTGGAATCTTGGTTGGTCAGAATTGATCAGAATTTTAAAGTCTTTCAAAATTTTATTTCATTGTAATCTTTTTGCCAATGTGGACATTGTTCTAGTTTTTCTCACTACACTCTGCATTAGTTTGTAAAAGTCTTCCTGTTTCCTTTCAAACTGTCCATTTAGTCATTCCTTATGGCACAATTATCTTTCATTCCATTCGGGTGCCACAATTTATCTCACCACTCCTCAATACAATGGCTACACGCCCTTGACTTCCAGTTTGGGGCTATAGAAAAAGAGCTGCTATAAGTATGTTTGTGTATGTGAGTCTGTACTAGGAGGTGAGAAATACAATTCTTCATTCCCATTCAGGTTTAGGTAGTACTCAATCACTTTTGAGGTCTCTTTCAGTTCTAAGGTTCTGTAGATAGCAAAGCAACGTAAGAAAGGAATTCTAATAGCTCAGGTTGTTGGGGGTTTTTTTGGGGGGGGTTGAATTTAGAAAAGAGGAAGAAGAATAGTAAGAAATAAAGCTGGAAAGAAAAAATACAGCCAGATTCTATAAGGCCTTGAAATCTGGACACAAAAAAAGTCATGAGCAGCCTGAGCACATAACCAAGATTGTAAACCAGGTATTAAAATGGTGAAGCAGGCCTTTCATATTGAGACAAGAAACCAATCAGTCAACAATGAGTGTCTACTCTGTGTTTTAAAGACAGGATAGCATGCATTTCCTTGGGAGAGAAGTTGGAAAGTTATATCATGTCAGAGAAGATCATGGAGTATTGTAGCAAAATATGGTGCTGTATCTAGATGCACAAAATAGTAGATCTTCTGTACAGTGGGGCAGTGGATAGAGCACTAGGCCTGGAGTCAGGAAGTCCTGAGTTTAAATCCAGCCTCAGACACTTACTAACTGTGTGACTCTGAGCAAGTCATTTAGCCTCTGTTTGCCTCATTTGTAAAGGGGGGGGGTGATAATAGCATCTATGTCTTAGGGTTATTGTGAGGATCAAATGAGATAATATTTGTAATACCTTAAAGCATTATTAAATGCTAGCTGTCATTTACCTATATGAGGCATTCGTCCCCAAATGATTGTAACTAATAAAAATACTTCTCATTCGCAAAGCAAGGATTCAGGAAAGTCCACTATTCTTTCCAGTAGACTCCAGTTTCTGCTCTTCTCCACTGAAGCAGATTTAAACAATATTAAGAAGGGATTAACCAGAATAATCAGAGGCTTAAACAAAAATACATAAATAAATAAGTCCTCTGAGAATAGCCTAAAGGAGATAGATTGATTTAGAATTAAAAAAAATAAATATGTTGCAATAGAAAAAGCACTGGACAAAAAATCAGAACTGAGTTTGGGTCCCAGCTTTGCGTATAGCAAATGGCAAGACTTTGGGCATGTGCCACTGGGGCTCTCCATCCCACAGTTTTGTTTTATTTTTCTTACATGAAAAAGGGAATGGTAATGAGTATAGCAACTCACCTTTCTATAGTGTGTTAAAGTTCACAAGGCATTGTTTCCTTATAACGACCCTGACCTTCTTATAAGGTTTTAAAGTTTGCAAATTGTGTTACAGTCATTAATTCATTTGATCCTTACAGCATCCCTGTGAAGCTAAGACTAAAAGCATCAGCCACATTTTTTCTAGATGGGCTCACGACGGTTAAATAATTTGGCTATGGTCACTCAGCTATTAAACTATTAAGCGTTAGACATGGGATTTAAACTGATGTCTCTCCTGAACGCCAAGTCGATTTATCTTTCCATTATCCTGTACTTATATCACTGTCTAAGTATTGATATTTTCTCCTCTTTTTCTTACATGTGAGAAAACTGATGTCCAGAGTTAAATGACTTACCTTTGGTCATGTAGTTAGTATTACAGAGGAAATTTTGATTCATGCCTCCTGACAAGTCCACTCCTCTTTCCACTAATTCCTCTTTGCCCATCTCATAGGGATACATTAAGGAGTAAATGAGATTTGTGTGTGTGTGTGTGTGTGTGTGTGTGTGTGTGTGTGTGTGTGTGTAAGAACTTTGGTAAGTACAAAAGCTATGAATTATATTGTCAATTATAGGGGCAGCTAGGTGGCACAGTGAATAGAGCACTGGCCCTGGATTCAGGAGGACCTGTTCAAATCCGGCCTCAGACACATAACACTTACTAGCTGTGTGACACTGGGCAAGTCACTTAACCCCAACTGCCTAAGCAAAAAAAAAAAATTTATATTGTCAGTTATCAATAATAATTTCAATTATTAATGTTAATTATTGCTCCTATCCTTTGGGATGGTTTGAATGCAGTACTGCCTGAAGTCAGGAAATGAACTAGATGACATCTGAAATTCTATTCATTTATAATATTGCTGAAATTATGCTCTAATTTAAGCTATGTCTGGATCCTTTTCTCCCTAAGAACAGTCTCTGAAAACAAATAATTCACTTGAGAGATATTTGAGACCTAGTTTTTCAAACTGTAATAAGATTTTTTAAGGAAATTTTCTCTATTCATTGTTAGCCCAAATAAATCCTGGTGGGATTCCAGTGAAAATTACAATAAGGTCATACAGATAAAATGTACCATGTGGAATAGAGGATTTGTGGTCTATGGAAGTAAAATCAGCAGTAGGTATAGTTGAAAATGGATACTTATAATTTCATGTTGAGGTAAGAAATCAGTCAGTCAACAATGAGTGTCAGTACTGTTTTAGGTATTTTGGGAAGATGCAAAGATGTGATATATCCCTGCCTTAGAATAGTTTACAATCTGGCTATGGAAGCTTAGGTTATGTTATTCTTGTACACCTGAATGTCAGCAGAAATTAATAGATCATTGATTTCCCACATACCAGGGCTTCCAACGTTCTTATTATTTGTTTCCCTCAGAAAGAATATTATCAGGTGACACATGGGGCCCTCACCACTAAAAGATGTGCTGCGTTTCTATATTGAATTAGTAGTAATTTTTAAATCTTTAGCTAGATTCCAAGATTTCATATTAGATAATCGTAAATGTACATATTGCCCAAATAGCTCTCCAGTGTCATTGTTTATTTTATAATTAAAATGACTTGTGGCTCTCAGAATACTTTAGAACCTAGATTTTAAAATTATGCTGCAATGAATTGAAAAAAAGAATTCCCTATGGGTAGTTATTCCCTACAGGTTGTATCCCCAATACAAAAAGAAGTCCTTTTATGATAGTACAGCAGTTGTCAAAGCTCCATATGTAGAATCCATCCCCATGCCTAAAATGAATGATTTTATAATGTTTCATTCTTTACTAAGCAAGGAGTGTCTAAGTCCTCAGGTATGCCTCTAAGAGTAAAAATTTATTCCAAATATTGCTATTTCATGTGACAGTTTTTTTGATTCCTAGAAAAAGTTACATTTCCATATTCCATACCTGTGCTAACATTTTTCAAACAGTATATTTGAAACCCCATAAGTGTTGAGGTTTATGTTGATTGACTCTATAGAAAATTGATGATAATTGTTTTTTTTTTTGTCCTTCCAGATCTTCTTCAGCTAAGAAAAAAAATTTCTATAATAGCAGTACTATGATACTGCTATTCAGCTTTAGGCAGAAACTTAAGTAAACTTTTTTCTGACATTTTAATTCTTTCAAAATAACATACTATTTAGGTAAAGACATTTCACTAGAATTTTATGAGGCTTTTTAAAAATAAAAATGTGAAATATTGAATTTTAATAGATAATTCACAAAGGGAAAGTTGTAGTCATAGAATTATTTAAATGATAAACATTTTTGGAAGATATATATATTATATATATACATATATATATACATATATATACATATATATACATATATATATATATATATATATGAAACAAAGTTCTACAAGTATTTTGAACACTTTAGCAAAACGTGCTTCCCTCCTCTGCTTTCATCATTCTCCTTACTCACCCTTTAAAAATAAGACACAAAACTATAAAATATACTAATTTAGAATTCTTTGCATTCTTTTAATCTGCCTGATGAGATTTGGGGGGAGAGGAATCAATCATTAAAGTACCTGCTTCAAACTTGCTTGCTTTTGGTCTCTGGGGTTTGACAAACTTGAAATTACATCTGTAATGGCCTATAGGAAATACCAAGCTGTTTTCTCCATCTTTATATAAACTTATATTCTTTCCTTATAGCCCTCACACAACTGACCACCTAGAGTTGTAACCAGTCATGGTATCTGGGCAGAGAGATATATACCTGTAATCCCTCTGACTGGGGAGGCTGAGACTGGTGGATTGTTTGTATTCAGGAGTTCTGAGCTATTGTAGGTTAAAGTCGATTAGGTGTCCAGACTAAGACCTATCAATCTGGAGAGCCCCTGGAGTGTGGCATCATCAAATTGCCTAAAGAGGAGCAAATTGGCCCAAGTCAGAAACACAGCAAGTCAACATTCCCCTGCCTGTCATCAGTGGGATTGGGCCTGTGAACTGTCTCTCAGATTACAGTCTGGGCAAGATCAAGAGATCCTGCCTCAGAAATCGGTGAATGAATGAATGGTCATGGATAACTGGAGCTGGCATAAACTTTAAAGATCAACTAGTGACCAACTCATCATTTTACAGATAAGGAAAATGTGGCTCAAGGAGTCTTTCCCAAGGTCACACAAAGAGTATCAGAACTGGGATCCATAGTCAGATTTCCTTGACTCCTTTCAAACCTGCAAACACTAAGTGTCAACTAAATATCCAATTCCAGAACTCTGACCTACTCCAGATAATTCTTTTCTTGTCTGTTCTGCTATCCTTATGGCCTAGGAGTTGAGGTGGTAAAAGGAGCTAGGAACAGAGAAATAGACTACTACCCCTGACAATTTCAGCTGTTTCTCTAAGGAGTTGTTCAAAGGGAGATGATTTTTAAATAGCTGCATTAAGAGAACACCTGGTCACCCCATTCATGATAACAGTATAAGTGATGGATGTTGTGAATCATCTTTTTCTTTGGGAAATATATGATGAACTTGGGAATCAAGGATAAAAATTAAGCATAAAGGGAAAAATCATAATTTTCTTCCACATATTTTCTCTAATAAAAGCTTCACAGAAATCATATATATTTATACATATACATATATATAATTATATTCTTTCAGACCTTTCCTCTAGTAAAAATTTCCTATAAATCATATCTAAGAAATGGAGATATGGCAATATATTATTAGGAACATATTATCATGTATATAATATTATTTTATGATTATAATATTGTTAAATATATATTCCTAATAATATTACACATATGAATAAAAGAAGTATCTTTTTTGGAGTTGTGGAAATACTACCAGACTTTCAGTCAGAAGGCCTTAGGTTAAAGTTTCAGCTCTGCTATGTTTGTTATCATCAAGTCACCTAGTTTCTCTGAGTCTCAGTTTTATCATCTATAAAATGTTGAAAATCATTCTTAAGACTACCTCCATCACAGGATTCTTGTCAGGAAAGCCAATCAATAAACATGTATTCAGTGACTACTCTGTACCAGGCACTGTGCCAAGCACTCAGGAAACACAAAACAAGAAAGTCCTTCAGTTGAAGAACTTAGAATCTAATGGGGGGAGACAGTGTATAAAAGGAAATTGAAAAGTGGTTGAGAAGGGAAGGCCCTCACCCAGGAGCATGATGGAAATGCCAGAGGAATACAGCCAGAGGGGAAATGAAGAGTCAGCTGGCCTGGGCATCCTCCTTAAATGGGAATTCTGGGAGGAGCTTTCCACCCTCCAATCAGAGGGGTCTGATGACATCTGAGTTCCAGAGCTGATATGATCTTGAAGGAAAGAGGCTCTCGGGACATAATGGAGAAGTTAGACATGAGCTGGGTGGAAATGAAGGCTTGCTCGCCTTGGCTCCCTCATTAAATGGAGTTCCTTGGAGAGGTTCTCCTTTCCACCTTGTATAAAGCACATTGAAATGTGAATTCTTAAAATCTATTGTTTGATCCATCTACTTTGAACCTCAAATAGCAATTTGCTGGGGACTCATCCTCTTATGCATTTTTAAACGCTCTAGTTACTTGCATATCGTATTCCCCTACTTGTTGATAAACTCCATGAAATCAGGTATCTTGTCCAATCTAAACGTTCTATGTTACCTAGCTCCTAGTGTATTGCTTTATTATGTACATGTTGTTCAGTCCTTCAGTCACGTAGGACTCTTTGTGACCCCATGGACCATACTGTCCAAGGAGTTTTTTTGGCAAGGATACTTGAGTGGTTTGCCATTTCCTTCTCCAGTAGATTAAGGCAAACAGAGGTTAAATGACTTGCCCAGGGTCGCATAGTGACTTGTGTCTGAAGCTGGATTTGAACTCAGGTCTTCCTGACCTCAGGCCAGCACTTTATCCACTGAGCCACCTGGCTGCCTCATATTGTGTACATACTATGTGCCTAATGAAGGCTGGCTGATTGATTGTACACAGTAGATGAAGACTTACTTTTTTCCCAAAATGATAGTTGAGACCTAAGCTATGTATAGTAATATGAAGGATTTTATTTTTCTTTCTTAAAACTGGAAAAAATTGGAAGACATTTCGTCAACAAGACAATATTAGAAAAGTTTAGGATAATTTGCAAGGAGTTAAAAAAGCTGCCACTAATAATACTTATAAATCACTTTGCACACTGCAGAGCATTGGGCTGTCTACTTAAGTATTTTTGAAGTCATAAAACATAATTTCATTAAACATATTTACTAAGCACCTATTAAGTGCACAGTACTGTACCAGCTACTGATTAAACTATATCAGCTTTTTTTTAAAGTTGAAGTTAATTTGTGATGATAGTTTCACATAATGCTGCTCTCCATCAGCATTCTTCAGAAGGAAATCTTGATGTATGCAACATGAACTGTTACCTAATTGAGCAATTATTGTGTAGTTAATAAAGGAGACTGAAATTAATTCTTTGCTAATTGCTTTCTGAAAACACGAACTTAGCTTAATTCATCTTCTGAGACCACAACCGTGTGATATTTTAAATGTGATTTTCCCACTTTTAATTTATTGATGTTCATGAGATATTGATGAAAATCTAAAATGAATATACTTCTAGCTGCTGCCATAAAGGTGATGAGGATTGTACAACTATATTATTCCAAAGGAAGTTAAGAAAGAAGCCAGAAACAAATGATGGAATGTTTTTCCAAAGCCTTCAGCTTTATAGATAGTGAGTTACTTGGGGTTTCGGTTTTGTTATATTTTTACTGCGATTCACTTAACAAAGCAGAATTTAATATTTAATCATTTATTGTTGTGTATTTCAGGAATATATATACCTGAGTATCTGTATTAGTCTACCCAAGATTTCTTTCTACATTTTATTAAATGTACGATGTAAATAATTGAAGCTTTCAAGAATAGTAAACCAATATGAAATGTACCATCTGAAAAAGGATATTTTGCCTTTCTTGCATTTCTAAAAAGCTATCTGTGATCATTTTAGATTTGATTGAAGCTATATTCCAAAATATGGTTTTACAAAAACAGAGGACATGTTAAATTCTGGTAGGAAACTTTTAAATCTTGTCTATCCTTTCTCTGTCTTGTTTTTCACAAATATCTACTATGATAAATATACCATTCCAGCCTTAGAAAGCTCTACTAGGTTGAGTTGTTTAACAGAAATGAAAAGGGGTTGTCTTGGGCCCTCTCTATACATATTCTGTCTCCTAGCCCCCAATGGGATCAACAGCTTCCATTTGTGACATGGCTTCAGGGAACTGGAAGTGCTGTCTTTGATCACAGAAAAGGTGTTTGGTATTTCCCTGTGTAAAACTGACTGGCTGGGAAGTGGATCAGGGCTATAACTTTGGCCCTTTTAACACTATGCTCCAATCAGTGGAGTTAACTGTCCCAAAGTACAGATTTGATAAAAGAATAATGAACCAGTGAGCTAATATGATGACAAAATCTGGCTCATTGTGTTTTAAATAGATCATTAATGATGAAAACCAGATCATTCTCTATTTCACATTGATGGATGGCACATTATTTTAATCCTACTTTTCTCCAGCCTCAACAGAATTTTTTGAAGCAGAAATCCTATGAAGTGATGTCCAATTTATACATGATTAGAATTCTAAATTAAAGTTGTAGCCTTCTTTATGTGTACCATTAGGATGCATTATTTTAGATTTTAGAAGATGGAAACAATGCTGTAGGCACTGACTCTGACTTGCAAATGTTTCTTTTGCTTACAAAGGAAGGTAACTGAGTTAATACTTAATTTTTTTTTATTTCATCTTGTGTTCCCCCATAACATTTTACTGAGATAGGCAACAATTATATTTGTTTTGTAGATAAGGACCTAAGGTACAAAACCAATAAGAGAATTATCCCCAGGCTACAGAGCTAGCATAATGGGAAGCAGAATCAGATATTACTCAGTTCCAAATCCAATGCTTTATCCACTGAATAGTGTCTAATAATAGGTTGGTGTTTCATTGTCCTGGTTTTAAAATAGGTCTTATAAAACATCTTTGGTCTAATTCAAAGGAATTCTGTAGGAACAACTAGACTGCATCTATGAAATGTTTGAACTCCTCAAAGTCAATTATGACATATTCAGATTAAAATACTTTATTTAGAAGAGTCTCAAGCACATGGTCAAGCTTTGAGAGATAGAATGTTGAGCTTTTCTTGTGGCGTCATTATATGTAAATAGAATTAGGTTCATGACACTCTCATCAGCACAGCTTTTTGTTATTATGAACATAAAGATATCAAAATAGAAAAAAATTAACTTTGAAAATGTAGCAATGATGTTCAATTCAGTTGGGGGTGTGTGTGTGTATATATATATGTATATGTAGTATATATACATATATATATATTGTATATATACATATATAGTACTCCCTGTGATTCAAATGCTTTCTTCTTGAAGTAGCATATTAAATATTTGTAGAATATAAGGATTCGTTGTACAAAGTCAGAATGTATACACAGAAGAAGAGAAGGTTTAGGGGGAAGGGAAAGGGAGAAGATGATAATTGTATTTAAATACCTCAAGTATTTGAATTATTATCATGTGGAAGAGGCCTCATTCTGACTCCAGAGCGGAGACCTAGGGAAAATGAGGGCAAATTGTAAAGAGCAAAATTTAGGTCTTACGTCAAGGAAAAAAAAAACTCTTTCCAGCAAATAGAATTGTCTACAAGTGGAATGGGTTGCTTGGTACAGTCAAGGCTTATTCGTCAATGAAAGGTCTTTGACAAAGTCAAGTGCTTAGTTTTAGGTATGTTGAAGTAGGTAGAGGTTCTTGTTTAGCTATAGATGAAAATGCATGAACTTCTATAGAAGTTCCTTATAACTCTAAATTTCTGTGATTCTAGAAGGTACTGTCAGAGCATCTAAAAACAAAATTCAGATCAGTATTCATATTGTGCTTTCATATAGTGCTTTACAATAAAAAAAAAATGCTTCCTTCACAGTAATCCTGTGAGATAGGGAGGGTAGAGACCAGAGGTGGGGAAGCTGTGGCCTCGAGGCCACATGTGGCCCTCTAGGTCCTCAAGTGCAGCCCTTTGACTGAATCCAAACTTCACAGAACAAATCCTCTTAATAAAAGGATTTGTTCTATAAAACTTGGACTCAGCCAAAAGGCCACACCCAAGGACCTAGAAGGCCACATGTGGCCTCAAGGCTGCAGGTTCCCTATCCCTGGTATAGATTATCATCCTAATTTTTCAAATGATGAAATTGAGGCTCAAAGTGAAGATATATAGTTGTAGCTTTATCTAGCTCTTGATTTAATCTTCTCTTTCTCATTCCCCTACCCTCACTGGAATATGAAATTTTAGAATATCCTGGAGTATAACATCATAAGATCAGCCCTGGTCTCAATCTCTTCATTAATCAACAAGCACTAATTAAATGGTGCTTTCTTGTGTGACAGGTGAGGTGCTAAACTCTGCTTGGCTTACATTGAAGGACAGAATCCTTTTCTAGACAATTTTTTCCACACTTGAACCTATTTTGTACTTTTCCCTCTTGGCCTAAAATCCCTTTCTTACAATTAATTCTATGTACTTACATTGGCTATTTTAGACGCTTTTAATTATTTCAATGTGATTAAAGGGTCTTTCTAATCAGCTAAAATAATTGAGGTTGTTTATTTTGGAAGTGAGAGAGTTAAGATAAATGATAGCAGTGAACTATGAGAAATGATTCATTGATTCATTCAGCTTATATTAACTGAGCCCTGACTATATGAATTGCACTGCGCTGGAAGCTGGGGAAATTCAGAAAAGATAACTCATAAGTGTCAAATTACTTTTACAAACAAGCACTCTGGAGGAGGAGGATTGTTGAGGTGGGAAATTAGATGGGTATTGAAGGGTGGGTATTGCCTAAATGAGGAAATGGGTGAGGGTATTCCAGTTAGGGACAGGAGCATGCACAAAGTCACACAGACAAGAATGAGTGAGGACTCTTCGAGGGAACAGAGTAAATCAGTTTATCAAAAATGGAGGGATTGTGAGAAGGAAGAGTGGGAGATGCAGGGCATATTGTGGAGGACCCTGAATTCCAAGCTAATGTTTGGACTTTTAGATTAAGTCATGGAATAGTCGTATGCTTTTGAGGGAGTAAATTACTTGATAAATGCGATCCTTGGGGCAAAGAAAAGTAGTGAGGCCCAGAGAGAGCTACCTATGGATTCAGGATCATCTGAGATCAAGATCTACTTCTGAGACATATTTGTAGTGGGACAACAAACAAGTAATTTAACCTCTCAGTGCACCCAAGCAATTCTTAAGATTGTGAATTACAGAAAAAGTTCCAGGCATTGGAGGGAGTTGAATCACAAGTCAGCAGTGCCTTGGGGGAGGGGCAGGAGAAAAAGGGGAAGGGACAAGCTCAGCCACAAAGCTATGCAGAATGATTGGATTAGGAGGAGATAGCAGACCAATTAGAATCCTACTATCATAGCCTAGACATGAAGTACCAAGTGACTGGAATTGGGAGGTAGCTATGGCAAGGAAATGAGGAGGCAGTAATGTGGCATTTGGGTGGCACAGTGAGGGTGGGACCTTGAGTCAGGAAGTCATGAGTTCAAATTCAGCCATGATACTTACTAGCTGTGTGACCTGGGTAAGTTACTTGACCCTTGTTTGCCTCAGTTTCCTCATCTATCAAATGGGAATAATAATAGCAGCTACCTCCCAGGGTTGTTGTGAGGATCAGATGAGATTAAAAACTGTAAAGCACTAAGCACAGTGCTAGGCACATAGTAGGCACTCTATAAATGTTAGCTATTATTATATCTTGCCTGAGACACTTACTAGCTGTGTGACCGTAGGCAAGTCACTTAATTCCTGTTTGTTTGCCAAAATTTCCTTGGTGAAAGGAGGATAATAATAGCACCTACTACTTCCCAGGGTTATTGTGAGGATGAAATGAAATAATAAAAGCAGTTAGCATGATGCCTGGCACACAGTAAGCACTGCATAAATACGGTTATTATTATTAATAATAATGTTAATTAGTATACATTGAAAGAAGAATCAAGAAGAATTAGAAACCAATTCAGTATTAAGGTGGGGTTGGGGGGTGCGAGAAAGGCAAGGAGAAATCAAACATGGCCCTGGTTTCAGGTACCATTGATCTCTATAGAGAGCTGGGAGGGGGACTGGTCTTTAGGCATATAAATGTGAGATGTGAACAAGACTAGTAGAAAGTATTGGAGATTCTGAAATGGAGTCCAGGAGAGGAGAACTGTAGATAAGATTCCTGCTGTCTACATAAAAACAATTATAACTGCACTCAACAACTTTGATTTTAAAAGCATTTCAGTGTTTGAGAAGTACTTTTCCTGAAACAGTCCCAAGAAGTAGGAAGTATTAGTCTTGTTTTCCCTAAACTGAAGCCATGGAAGGAGAGGAGGAACTCCATAAAGGAGGGAAAGTATAAGAAGAGTGCAGGGTTCAGGGTACAGGCCTGTGGGGACCAGCAGCCCCAGTGAGGAGTTTAGAGGGAAGAGAGTGATGTGGTTTAGGGGTTCAGGGTCCTGATGAAGAGGTCTAGAGGTTTTGAAGGTCTGCCTGGAACCACCGAAATTGCAACGGGCCGGGCCCTGCCTGAATGAATTCAACTCAAATCTTCCTCCAGCCAGAGGAAAAGTTTATTAGTGATAAAACACTTAGGCCAGGTGATGCCAGTAAGGATGAGGGGGCATGAGAAAGTCTCAGCCTTTTGGGCATGAGATTCTCAGCATCTGAATGGGGCCAGGGTGGAATTTTTATACACTGAAGTAACTTTGGGTGGCCAGAGAAGGGGGCTAGGAAAAGGGTCTAGGTAAGAATTCTACTTGGGGAGGTCTGAGGGATTGAATAGACAGTGGGAATAGCTAATGGAGGGAACTGGAAGGCATCTGAGTAAGGCCAAAAGGTGGGGCTAAGGCTTTCAAAGGGAGATAAGAAGCCAGGATCTGCAGCCAAATGAGAGCCAGATTCCCTTTGGGCCAAAGAGGGGATCTTGGCTTGGGCCCCTGCCCCCATCACTAGGACCCCAAAATCATGACACGCAGGTCCTGTCCAAAAGAATTTGACCAAGCCTTCTTTCAGCAAAAGGTTTATTAGAACATCCATCATATTGGACAGACTCTTAAGGAGTCTGAACATTGGGTAAGCAGGGCTAGATTATAAGAATCTAAACAGTGGCTAGATTATAAGAATCCCAGCAGTGGCTAGATTTTAAGAATCTAAGCATCTTAATGGAGACAAGATGGACCTTATATATAGAAAGACTGTGGGAGAAATCTAGCTAGAGTGGTCAGTAAACTTGGATGAACAGAACTCCTGGACCTGGACAATAGAGTCTACCTAGGATACAATGGAGGGGAGATTGGGTGTAGCCACAATAAAAGGCCAGTTGATGGGATTATAGCCTCAGGCAAACACCAGTGATTTGGCCATGTGGGAAAGTCCAGGATTTTTCCTTTCTGGATCCCAGGTCCCAACCCCATCAGAGAGGAGCCAGAGGAGGAAGGAAGCAGTAGGTAGAGATAATATGGTGCAATGTCCAGACACTAGGGGAGAAGATGAGAAGGTTGGGGGTATCAAATGTAGTAACAAAGTTAAGGGAAATGAGAACTGTGGGAAAAAAAATGTTATTGAGGATAAGACAAATAGATATGGGTTTAAATTGTAGAAAGAAAGATTTGTTAGACATCAAAAGAAAAAAAACTTCCTTTATGTAAAGGCTCTTTAAAAAAAAACTATCATTTAAAGGGAAATTCTGGAAGTTTTAAAGGATAGGGTTGATATAAATTTATAGACGAGTAGAGATTATTATGAGAAAGACTGGTCAGGGAAGGCTTCAAGGGGAATTTGAAAAACTTTGGTGGGAAAGAGATTGTTGGAGAAGACTTTTGAACTTTTGAACTTTAACCAGTACTTAAGGGAGCCATTGAAAGGCTCTAAGGAAGTGAGTGATGTAATGAATCTAAGCAACTAAGGGGTTTAGGTGTTGCTATTTGTCCTTCTTGAAGAGGACCATGACATCAGGGAGGTGATGCCATGACGTGAAAATGAATTGGATTTAAGTGAGGGAGGGCTATGCAAAGTCACTAGCCTCACTTTGGCCTCTGGAGCCATCTGGGTCCAGTGGCCAGATGTAGATCAGGATGACTGGAGATGGCCCTGGAGGCAGTGGGGACCTTGGCTTTTTCAGGCTAGGTCTTCAACAGGTCTCAGTTGGACTGAGACAAGGCCCATTCAGTGATTAAGACTTAATAAGAAATGAAGCACAGAATGGCCTCCTTACCTAATCAAAAAAAAAAAAAAGAAATCAATCAATCAGTCAATCTGTGAGGGGAAGGGTTTCTGGCCAAAAGAGAAACAATTGCTATTTACATAATTCTACATGGAAAAGCGGAAAAAGTTAAAGGATCTAAAGATTTTGTCCTTTCAATAGACTAAATCAGTGTTTATCTTTAAATCACAATGATAAAAACAAGTTGCATTGATATAGTACTTCAAAAAATACATTATTTCATTTGTATTATTTTGCAAAAAAAAAATACGTTATTTCATCCAGTATGACTACTTGATGAAATAAGTAGTAAAAGTGTTATTTTCCTCTTTTTACATATAGGTAAAGTGAGGCTGAGGTCAAGTGATTTATGTAAGGGCATGAAACCAGTAAAGGATAGAGTTGATGCTTAAACCTCTCTGTTTGCCTCTCTGTTGGTATCTTAGGTCAATAATGGAGATTTTTACATGCTTTTTTTTCCCCCAATGGTGGGGAGGAGTCAGAAGGAAGCCTCCATCCCTGGAATTCTATTGAAAATGAAATTACTGAAAATATTATTTAACATTTCTAATTTTTGTTACTAATTCACTTTTTTTTCTTAATTTGATGAAATTTCCAAAGATAAGCTGCAAGTATGATATTTGTGTTTAGTTTGTTGAGCTAATTTATTTACAATTAAATACCACTCATAAACAGCTGTCAAGGTTGAGTTTAATGGATGTCATAGTTCACATTTAGATTATATGTCATTTTACTTTTGACCCGCAGATTCTGTTAACTTCAGAAAGTACATTTTAAAATACATAGAACTATTTTCAAGACTAGTCACTGTAGTGAAACATTTTGGAAATACCCCTAGGGGAATCAGTGTAATTATTTAGGCAGCAAAAATAACTGATAGCACGTCAAGCATGTAAGTAAATGTCTTAATGGAGTTGACCTAATGCCAACAGCACTGTCAGACAGGCTGCTGATGCTTTCCTGTTCCTTTCTATGCAGAGAATTTGGATGGCGAGATCCTGAACTTCCTGAAGTGATCCAGATGCTTCAGCATCAATTCCCTTCTGTGCAGTCGAATGCTGCAGCCTATTTGCAACATCTCTGTTTTGGAGACAATAAAATTAAAGCAGAGGTAAGACTGATGGGATTTTTTTTCCTTTCAGATTAAAGGGGATAGTTAAGATTATATTTTATGAATTTAAATTACTAAGTTCACATATAAGGGTATTTTTAAAGTGAGGTTTTGCCAATATTTATACCCTGCTGTCTCAACTGATTGTGTTTTTTTTTCTTTTGCATGGTTTACTAAGTAAATCAATATAACTAAGAATAACAATGATGTGTTCTATATGACAAATCAGATTTTGATAACTAAGTGCTATGATGCTTTTCACCTCTCCCCCTACTTCTGAGAAACGTGAGGCAGCTAGGTGGTGCAGTGGTTAGAGCACTGGGTCTTCAGTTAGTATGATGTGAGTTCAAGTTCCTCCCCAGACACTTCCTTAGACACTCAGACTTCCTCAGAAACTCAGGTATATGACCCTTGGCAAGTACTTAACCTCTGTCTGCTTTAGTTTCCTCAACTGTGAAATGGGGTAATAATAGCCTTACTTCACAGAGTTGTTGTAAGGATCAAATGAGATATTTGTAAAGCACTTAGCACAGTGCCTGAAACATACTAGGTACTTAATAAATGCACATTTCCTTCCCCTTCCCCTTCTTTATGATCATTTTTTTGGTCCAAGAAGAATGGGAACTTGGGGTAATTACTCACCTATCTGTACTCTAGATAAATACTTTGGACATGATGTCCAAAGACTTTGGTGAACAGAGCAATGATTTCTCTATTAAGGAATCTTTTTTGTAATTATAATGTAAATCATTTCAGACTGCCCAGTTGTTCTTTGGCAATATGTCCAATAGGCAACATTATATTTGAAAATTGGCTCTGTTAACACTCTTTGCAAATGGCAAGACTTTTGCAAACAAAAAGATCAGTAAAAAAAATTTTTTTCTCTCCATTTTAGAAAGATTCTGAATACTATAATACATAAGCTGTTTTGAGTATAAATCCAAATTATTTTGGGAATGAAGATATAATTACAGTGTATTATAGATTTTGCTAACAAGTGCTAGATTGTATATAATCTTGCTTCTTTTCATCTTTTTGCTGTCTCTGTTCCATTTGGCCTGCAAAAGCATTTTATCTATTCTAATTCATGTTAGGTAAGACATATTCTCTGTACAGGGTAGTAGAAGTTCAGTTTCTTCATACAAAAACTAAATCTACAACTCCAAATCTCTCAATAACCTAAAATACTAAGAAAAGGATAGTTTAGCCCTATTTTAAAGGGTGCTATTTCCTTTTACATCCTAAGTTCACTGATGGAAACCATTATAACTGTTGGCATTAAAGGGACAGATAAAATATTTACTGCAATCATTTAGATTGTGGTAGCTTCCTTTAAAGGTCAAAAAATGCATTGTTTTATTTGATCATTTTTATTTATTGGTGAGCCAGATGTGATTTGATTGTTTGGGGAATTCCATCATAACTGAGAGCCTTTCAGAGTTGCCTCTGGCACTGAAACATTAAGAAGATTATTCGGCCTCAGACACTTGAAATTTACAAGCTGTGTGACCCTGGGCAAGTCACTTAGCCCTGATGGCCTCACCAAAAACAAAAAATCGTTAAGAGGAGTGCCTGTTGTATCAGAGGCAGCACTTGAACCCACCTTTTGTAGGGTTAATCCAGAATTGGTTACCTACTGTTATCCTTTAGATGATGCCTGCTTCTTGAGGAGTCACATCTGAATGGGATACTACAGCACGCAAGGATTAGGGAACAATACTTGTCCTGGATAATATTTCCTATTGATGGTAGCCCTCTGCTCTAGTTGGCCAGCTGCCCGACACGTCAGGGCATGAGACTGGCAGTCCTTTCTGGCTGATTTGGGAGAGGAAATGCAGGGCAGAGGACACACTCTAATCTCCACATTAACAAAAATCACAAGGAAGTGCTAATGAGCTGTGGAATTAGAGAAAGCATTAGAAAAAGAGGAAGTGAATGGCATGAATAATGTACTAACTGAATAATTCAGAGTTTCTTGTAGAAAGAAAGGCCTGTGATAGGTATTGGACACAAACCTATTATGTAGAGACGCAGCATCTTACAGTTACGTTCTCAGAGTCCAAGCCCTGGGTAATTTGTTCTCCCTTTGAGACTGATGGTTGCCTGTCATGTTTTCATACATAGGTATTGATTTTCGTAATTACCCATTGTCCAAATACAAATTTCTCAAGCATTATTCTTTCTAGATTTACTCAGCATGCTAGTCTACCTGTCACATCTTATTGAATTGATTTAGTCTCTCGGACTACATTTCATTAGAGGTATTGACTTTGTTCACGCAATGGATAAGCCATTGAGCATCAGACAGAATTAATTTTTCTATAGTTAGGATATCTTAAATCATATTTTTCTTATGCCTTATTAAAGTACTTTTGACATTTAGTTTTCCTATATTGGAGCCAGGAAAGCTGGCATTTTCCTCAAAATTATGCCAGTGATGTTATATTCAAAATTGCAAACATATTTGTGTAAATCATCAGGCTAATGAAGTAATTTTTAGAGAGGACTTAGGTATACTTTACCTGGCCTCACATCTAGGAAGGTCTTATCCATATTACTAATCAAATAATAACAAATTTCTGAGAAAATATTAGTTGGTATCCTCTCAAGACCCATTTTTGTTCACAGGTTTTGTTGTTGTTGTTGTTGTTGTTTTCTGACTTTTCTTAAACAAAAGAGGTGTTGAAGAACAAGGAGTCTCTAAAGTCTTAGTGTAGTTTTAAGATGTAATACCTTCAGAAGTTTGAATGCTACCAATTAAAAAAGTTTTAAAGTATAATTATATAAATTTATTTTTTTTACTTATTTAGTATTGTGAGTTTTGAATAATAAAATTTTAAATTTACTAACTAGACAAGGACACCTTGTAATCTTGCATTATGTGTAAGAGAGTTTCCTTCTGACACTTTTTCAAACCACTGCAAAGACAGAGGATGTCCTCTTTGCTTGGCCACCTCTGTCACCAGACTTTTTCGTTTAGCCATGTATGCATCAAAATTTCATTCTTTGAATGATCTTAAAGCTAGAATTACAAATGCAGTCCTGCCAATAACTGCACAGTAGCTAATGAAAGTTTTTACAAAGTTCAAAAATCACCAGGAGTGGTGATTTTGTTGAAATTTATCAATAGTTTAACATTCTAAATTATTTACCTTTTACTTGTTTCTGTAAGTTTGTAGCACTTATACTTCTAAAGTTATTAAAGCTTAAAACTATGCTTTTGGGACTATATACATATATACACATATATCAACTACTCAATCATATATATGTATATATATATATATATATATATATATATATATATATATATATATATATACACATATATAATTTAAAGGTTAAATTACCTCATGGCAGTTTTATACACACACATGTAATATATGGCTCATTGGTTAGTTTTCATGGTTATCTTTTCATTCTTGCTGTTATTCCTTAAAAGGCAACCTTAAGAATATCACACTGAATTTTGATATTCAATAAATAAGCACTGATAGATTCCAGGTTTGAGGGTATTTGTTTTATTATATCATTTTTACTCCTGTTGGCAAGATACACTTGCACACACTGTAACCTTCACAAGTATGGGATTAGTACGTCAGTGGAGGCCTTGCGGAAAGAACACACTGGGGTCAGGAGACATGGGTTCATATGCCACCTTTGATGCTTGGGCTAGATGTCCTCTGAGCCAAATTCTAACACTAGCTCTATCTATGATCCTGTGAATTTGTACAACACATCCTCAGTGGAAATGGTGAACGTTCTTCTGTCCCTTATCTCATACTTGGGAGTACTCCTATTACAGACTGCAACCTGTCAATACCTTCTTGTCCATTTCTTTCTGCAAATGATCAGAGGACTTTCCCTCTGAATACTGGAGGCTTTCCTCTGGCTCTTTTCATATTTCATGGGTATCAGTGTAGCCCATGAGATTAGATCAATAAATTAACTGATAGAGCTCTGTAGTTACAAGGCAATTTTTATGCATGATCTGATTTGACTCTCACAACAACCTGTAAAGGTAAGGTATATATTGATGTATGTTACAGATGAAGAAACAGGCTTATGTAGGTTAAATTGCTTAATGGAAGTCATCCAGCTATAACAGACCTGACCCTAAGGTTCAGTCCCAAGTCTTTTATGTGTAGGCCTAGTGTTGTTTACACTATATTACTGAAATAATTAAGGTAACATATTGTAAGTCCTTCCATTTTAAATGGACTCATTCTATCTTTTTTAATAGGAATATGATCTATCCCTCTTTTAAAAAAATCTCAATTTCTTGTGGAAAGCCACTAGGTGAAAGGGATGGAATTTTGCCATCTCATATATTAATTCAATTTTGCCATAATGAAACATGATAGGCAGCCATCAGCCAGAAAGACAGAAAAAGCTTCAAAGATAACTACATCTTGTTATGTGGAAAATTAGTTTCAACTCTCAAACCCCAAATAATGTTCATTTACTGTAATAGTGTGGAGATATGAAATAAAAAAGGAATTATTACACTTATAGCACATTTCAGAACTCTTATCCCAATTCTGAACTGAACTTTTTGTTCCATTAAATTCTTGTTCTATCTCTTCCCAAATACCTTGGGAAACATATACATACAATATAAAAATATATTCATACACAAACACACACAAACCAGGATTTTTTGTTTTTTAGCTTTTTGTTGTTAACCTCTCAAGTTTGGTGGAACAAACTTTTATGTTCATCATAGAATTATAGACTAAATCAGCTTTTAGAGTTGAATTCAATGATTTTTTAAATCGCTTCCCTACATAGTTATACAAAATGCCATATTCTAAATGTGGTGTTTTATATAATCTTCAATATTTTTTCTATCACTGTGGTGATAGGAAAATGAGGTTCTTTCTCTAGCTTAAAACTATGCTCACCCTCATTTTAATTTTTTTAAATTAAATTTTATTTTATTTTCAGGTTCAATTTTTTTTCTTTCCCTCCTCCCACTCACTGAGAAAACAATAGCAAAAATTGCCACTAACACATAATCAAGCAAGCCAGTTACTTCATTGGCCATATTTAACACACACATACACACACACATACACACACACACACACACACACACGCACATCTATGTATTTTTGTGTATGAGTGTATATATATACACATATACGTGTATGCATACACACATATGTATGTATGTATGTATAGATGCGTCTGCACTGTGACTTCATCACTTCTATATCTGGTGGAGAATCTAGTGGAATTGTGGTTGGTCTTAGTGTTGATTAGAGTTCCTAAATTTTTCAAAGTTGTTTGTCATTACAATATTGTTGTTACTGTATAGATTGTTCTCCTGGTTCTGCTCACTTTACATCAGTTCATACAAGTCTTTCCAGATTTCTCTGAAACCATCCTTTTCATCTTTCTTACAGCGTTATAGTATTTCATCACATTCATATGCCATAATTTGTTCAGTCATTTCTTAATTGATAGACGTTCTCTCAGTTTCCAATATTTTGCCTCCATGAAAAGAGCTGCTAAAATATTTTTGTACATAAGGATTCTTTTCCTCTTTCTTTGATTTCTTTGGAATATATATCTAGTATATGCTTAGTTTAATTTCTATTGAAGCACAGTTCAGAATGGTTAGACCAGTTGAGAGTTGCACGAATTAGTCCCGTCAGCATTTGTCATTTTCCATTTTTGTCAGCTTAGCCCATATGATGTCTGTGAAATACTACATGACAGTTGTTTTAATTTGCATTTCTTTGATTTTTAGTAATTTGGAGTATTTTTTTTCCATGTGGCTACTGGTAATCTCTTCCTCTGAAAACTGCCTATTCATATCCTTTGATGATTTAGCAATTGGGGAATGGTTCTTATTTGTGCATATTTGAATCTGTTCCCTATATGTCTTAGAAATGAGACCTTTATCAGAAAAACTTGCTGCAAAGATGTCTCCTAATTTCCTGCTTCTTTTCTCATTTAAGCAGAATTGATTTTGCTCGTGTATGAATGTTTAAATTTTGTATAATCAAAATTGTCCATTTTAATTCCTGTAAATCTCTCTCTTATTTGGTCATGAATTATTCTCCGATCTATAGACTTGACAGGTAATTTCTTCCATGCTCCTTTAATATGTTTATGATGTCCCCCTTTATATCTAAACCATGTACCCATGTGGAGTTTATCATGGCATGTACAGTGTCTGATGTTGGTCTACACTTAATTCCTTCTAGATAGCTCTCTCGTGTTCCCAACAGTTTCTCTTGAATAGTGAGTTCTTGCCTAATAGCTGTGATTTTTGTCTTTATCAAACACTAGGCTACTATGCTTATTTGCTTTTTACCTGATCTGTTCAACTGATCAACCTCTCTACTTATTACTCAGTATCAATTTGTTTAAGTATGGCTTTGTAGAGATATGAAACTGTTAAGCCCCCTTCTTTTCTAATTTTTTTTAACTTATTCCCTTGATATTCATGACCTTTTGTTCCTCTAGATTAATTTTTTTTTCTAGCTCTCTAATATTTTGGTAGTTTTGTTGGTATAAGACTGAATAAGCAAATGTATTTAGTTAGTATTGTCCTTTTTATTATGTCAGCTCCAGGATACTCACAAGCTATTAAAATTTCTTCAAATATTTAGATATGATTTTGTGTGGGGAGTTGTAATACAATTCCAATGTTTGTCTTTTCAGATAAACTTCCAAGTATTTTATACAATATGCAATTATTTTAAATGGAACTTCTCTTTCTATCTCTTCCTGATGGATTTTCTTGGTAACACTTGGAAATGCTTATGTTTTGTGTGGGTTGATTTTATGTCTTATGTCTTTGCTGAAGTAGTTAAATATTTCAATTAGGTTTTTTTTAGTTGAATCTCTAGAGTTCTCTAAATAAACCACCATATTTTTCTTGTTTTACTGCTTTAGTATGATAGCATTATATTAATTAATAATAGTGATAATAGACATGCTTGCTTTATCTCTAATCTTAATGAAAAGACTCCTACTTTATCCTCATTCCAGATAATATTGGTTCTTAGTTTTAGATAGATGCTATGTATCATACTAAGATAAAGCTTCATTTATTTCTCACCCTCACTTTCCAAAGTGTTTTTTCATTGCAGACTTCAAGGTTAAAGAGCTTCAAAGTTAGCAGGTCAGGAATCAAGAAGATAAACCAACAATCTAAGGGAGGTTTGGTTTGGTTGGTTTTAATGTGAAAGTCACAGACTAAGTGTGGAGTCAAGGAAAAAACCCTCAGGGGACATTTTTAAGTTTTTAGTCAGGAAGGTAAGAGGTGAATGCCAAGCAGATGTGTCATTTTCAAGATTGGAGATGACAGACCCTCATCAGCAGTGTTGCATTTGGAAGGTCCAGAAAGATAGAAAGCAATGGAGAAATGCCCTTTGGTCTTAGTGACTATGGGAGGGGCAGCATGGTTGGGAGAGTGTAGATGAGAGATGGCATGTCTGAGTAATACTGTTACCAAGTACCTACCAAGGGGTAGAATAATGCAGCTGCCCAGAAAGAAAGAGCTATAGAACACTTGCTTGAGAGAATTGGCAGCTTAAAGTTTAGTTTCTGGACTTGTGATATGGATATTCTTTAATTCTGTTGGTGAAAGTGATAGGGAGGTGAAGGTGGCAATGATGAAGGCCAGTGTTTTCACTAATTAAGAAGAGGTTGGATCTTTGGCATCATCTTTCATTTTTCTCTTTTCTATCCCTCACCCTGACCAGATACAAACAGTAGGCAAGTCCTTTCTATTCTACCTTAACATCTCCAGACCTTCCACGTCTCTCTATTTCCCCACATTACTTCAAGCCCTCCTCAGGGCTATTTATTTTCTTCCTAATTGGTTTCCCTGCCTCAAGCCTGTCCCCCTCTCTTTTCTAATGAATCCTTCACATTGCTACCAAAATAATATTTCAAACATGCAGATTTTACTGTTCTCCTGTTCCAAAGCTTCAGTGGTTCCCCACTGCCTCTGGAATAAAGTACAGATTCCTCAGCCTGACATGTAAGGCTGTCCTCAAACTGGCCCCAACCTAAACAGCCTTCTTTTATATTGAGCCCCTTTACTTACTCTACTTTCCATCCAAATTCAAATACTAGCCCATTCCCCAGATTCATCATGGAATCTTCTACTTTCATGCATTCCCACAAGTCGTACTTCACGCCTGGAATACACCTTCCTTGTCCCCACCTTTCAGATTTCTTCTCCTTCTCCTCCTTTTCCTCCTCCTCCTCCTCTTCTTCTTCTTCTTCTTCCTCCTCCTCTTCCTCCCCTCCAAGAAGTTCAATATTGATAATGCCATTCCAAATCTCTAGGCAAAGAGATTCTGTAGCTATTTCCATTATTGATACTATTCACTATAAGCAAATTATCCTTTATATCCAGGGTAGAATTTCCCATTGTGGTAGTTGAACATTTGTCCACTCCAACTACTTTACCTTTAATATACCCCTGTGTCTTCTCTCGACTTGCTGTTTACTGTATGTTGTTCTTCCACTCTGCTTCAGGGTGTATACATTACCTCTCTAAAATTTCTTCTCTTCTGAGGACTTATCTCATAGGAAATAGAAATGTTTTAAATTTGTAGTGGAAGGGATTTCATGACAATGTCCTTTTCCCATCAATGAGCAGGGAAGCAGTGCCTTCTTCTGTTATTCCCTACACTTCCCTTGATTCTGCCTCTCTCCTTACCAATCCCTCCCCAAATACAGACATTCATATGCACCATTCCAGGGAAGTAGAGCTGCCCACTGGGCAACTAGGTGGCTCAGTGGATGAAGTGCTGGGCCTGGATCCAGGGAGACTCTTCTTCCTGAGTTCGAATCCAGCCTCAGACACTTACTAGCTATGTGACCCTGGGCAAGTTAATTAACCTTCTTTGCCTCAGTTTCCTTATCTGTAAAATAATCTGGAGAAGGAAATGACAAACCACTCTAGTATCTCTGCCAAGAAAACCCCAAATGGGGTCACAAAGAGTCGGACATGACCAAATAACAACAATAGCGGAGCTGCCCACCCCCTGCTGATGTTTATCCCTTTATTTTTGCTGTCTGTGTTTCTGGTCCTCTTTGTAGGTAAGAATGGGATTGGCTGGGGGGGCAGGGAACGACTCACCCATATTTGTGATTGTTCTGCCCAGAAGAAAGCGTGCTATAAAATTTCTGCCATCTGCTCTCATTTTGAGCAGGATAAATAAGACTGATATCTTGATTTTATCTACCATAGGAGGTTTCATAATCCAGTAATTCTTAGACTCTGAACATCTTTGAAATCTGTAGAATGCTGAAAGTCAAGCAGTAAGACAAATGTTTTCAATCCAGCTACAGATGGATTTCTACCTTATATTTAAAAAGGAAAGTATTAATGGAATTTATATGTCATTTTTTCTATAGCTTGCATCTGGTAGTGGTACTTCACTGTTTAAAACTATAAATGATAATTCTGTGCTTTTTCTCACAAAAATATAAAAAGAACAGCAACCCCAAAATCCTATAGTTACCTTCTTAGGAAGTATTATCAGGTGTCTTGAGCATTTGGCATATATTTTGTTATAAGGTATTATTTAAATGATAAGATAAAATATAGGGCAAAATTGAACATTTTAAATCTTTGACTCCCAAAAGTCATGCTCTTAGAAGGCCAATATTTGACTTTTGTATTTAGATAATACTATACAGTATGGGGCAAAATTGAACATTTCAAATCTTTGCCTCTCAGAAGTCATGCTCAGAAGTCAGGCCTTCCCAGCCAGCTTCAACTACAATTAAAAGGGAATAGTTTTAGTTTACTTATATCTAATATAAATTCACTTTCAAAGTGATTTTCCTCGATTATGGATCAGACCATGTCATTCCCCTACTCAAATAACTCCATTGTATTCCTTGAGCCTCTAAAAGAAATCATAAATCCCTCTGTTTAAATTTTAAAATCCTTCGCAATCCTACCCCACTCTGCCTTTCTAACCTCCATATATTTCTACCTCTTCCATGCTCTGTGATGCAATCAAACTGGCTTTCCTCTGTTCTTCACACAAGAAACTCCCCCTCCTGTCTTCTCGCTCTTGAACTGGCCAACCCCCATGCCTAGAATGCATTCCTTCCTCCCCTCTGTCTCACAGAATCCCTCTCTTCCTTTCAGACTCAGCTCAAGCACTGCCTTCTCCTGGGAGCCTTTTCTCATCCCTTCAGCTGTTAGCTCCCTCCCTTGCGAATTACCTTTTAGTGAAATACTTTGTATTTATTCTAAAAAGAAAGTAGTCCTTGAGCTTAAAATAAAATACAAAAGATTACAAAGGACACCAATTATATTGAAATATATTTATCAAGATATTTTAAAAAAGTTCACCAACCTTAGATTAAAAGAGCCCTGTTCTAAACCCACCTTAAATAATACTTTGGTCATTATTAGGGGTAGGGAAAATTTTTTTAATATTTGATAATTCTGCTGCAGCTGGGGCTGCTTTACCATCAACAGGCCTATTCTCTAAGATAAATAACCCTAATGCCTTAAACAAATATTCAAATAGCATATTCAGTTTGTTAAATCATTTTGATTTCTCCATTGTGAGAGCTCTCCGTATGGACCTCCAAACTTGATATGCAGTATTGCACAAAAAACCTGATTGGTTCCAGCTATAAAAGTAGGATTCATTAGGATCAAAGGGCTTGAAGTGACCTTAGAGATCATCTAATTTGATGCCTATATGCCATAGATGAGGAAATGGGTCTGGAGAGATAAAATGACTCCCCAGAGCTAGGAAGAGCTAGGATTTGAATCTTGCCCCATTAACTAAATTCAGTGCTCTTTTCAGTATAAAGAAATCAGTTTGCTCTATTCTTCTTTAGACAGAGTACATAATAATCCTTTTTCTCCTTTATAAAAAAAATAATAGCACGAATTTTATTGTAGTTTTCTATTAGGTTGCAGGCTTCGTTTCCACTGTATTCATGCTGCTTCTATTGAATTCATTCTCTTCAAGTAAATTATTCTACACTTGTTCTTTATAAATGTTATTTTCTTTAGTTCTGCCCACTTTTTTGAATTTTTCAAAGGTGCTTTTTATTCTCTAATCCCCAACTTCCAATCCAGTGTTGCCCACAGATTTATCAAACTCCATCAAACAAATCATTGGTAAAAATGTTTACTAACATGTGTCACAGCAATTATTAAATTCAGGAAGTTCATAGATCTAGATAGCCCCTAAATTGACTTATTCAGAGGCTGTGTGCATATTTTAAACATGATATATTTTAACCATTAGATCTTTTCTATGATTCTGACTTGAGGAAAATCTTTTCTAAGTCCCTTGGAGAGTTAGAAACACCCTCTACAATTTTATTACAACTATTTATCTGAAGATACGCTTCATGCTTCATGAATTCTCTGCTTTAAATATGCTTCAGGAACAGTGGTAGAATGTCATTGACTGTAACATTAATAGTATTCTGCTTTTTCTTTTCTTTTCCTTTTTTTCTTTTTTGGCAATTAGGGTTAAGTGACTTGGCCAGGGTCACACAGCTAGTAAGTGTCAAGTGTTTAGTCTAGGGCCGGATTTGAACTCAGGTTCTTCTGACTTCAGGGCCAGGGCTCTATCCACTGTGTCACCTAGCTGTCCCATATTCTGACTTTTCAATCAGGTACTTTCTGACTAAAGAAAGAACTAATGTAGTTGAAAGATACACCTTTTGCCAAGATCTAAGTTATTGTGAACATTCCCATTGTTCTTTGGAAATCACAGAATTATTTTTGAGTTTATCTTCTGTGAAATAGAGCATATTGTTAAAGTAGGCCAAATACTTAACAATCTTCTATACAGTTCAAGAATAATAAGGATTGAGAAAATGCCATTGTATTTAGTGATTAAGAAATCATTAGTAACTTTGGAAAGAGCAGTTTCATTTGAATGATGAGGTCAGAAGCCAGACTGCAGGGTGTTGAGAAGAGAGTGAGAAGAAAGAAAGTGAAGCCATCATTGTAGATGACTGCTTTTAGGAGTTTAACCACAAAAGGGAGCAAAGATGTGGAATTCTAGTTCGTCGAGATGAGTGGGTCAAGTGAAGGCTTTTTGAAGATAGGGGACACATGAGCATGTTTATAGGCATTAGGGAAGCAGCCAGTACACTCAGAGAGACTGAAACTAAGTGTCTTAGTGGGGTGATAGAGGGGACAGTCTGATGGAGAAGATAACTTGGAATGGAATCACTTGTGCCTTGGCAATGAGAAGGGTGATTTCTTCATGTGATATGAGGGTGAAGGAGGAGATAGTGGTAGAAGGTGATTGAGTGATGTGATATGAGGAAAAGGTGAGAAAAGGAACAAGTGAATTCTCAGTGAATGACCTCAATTGGTTCAGTGAAATATGAGGCAAGTTTCTCAATTGAGAGGGTGGAGGAAATGGGAGTTATGGGAGGTTTGAGGAAGCATTAAAAATGGTTGGAAAAACCACTTTAGTAAGTGAAAAATTGAATCAATGAAGGAGATGTAAAAAGTTTGCCATGTCTCAATGGAGGTCCAGTTGAGATTATGTAGCATAAATTTGTAATGGGCCCAGTCAATGTAGTTTTATGATTTTCTTCAGCTTAATTTAGGAGCACATGCCAGGGAGCAAAGGCAGCAGATGGTAGAAATAATCCAGGCCTGTGGTGTGAATGGGCAAGATCTACTATAGAAAAAAAGGGGAAGGGACTGGAGAGGAGAGTATAGTGTAGATTTGAACTAGTTTACCAGTGTCAAGATGGAGAAGGGAAGAGAATGCAGCCAGTGCATGGGGTGATGATCCTTGAAAGAAGTGAGGAAGGAGGGGTTAGAGCTCACAGAGAGCATAAAGAACAGGTTAGGGAGGTTTGTTAGAGAGGGGTGGTGACAACAGATTGTATTCAGATACAGGAATTTCAAATTTTTTGAACTTGGAAGTGGTACATTTTTGAGTAATGGCATGATCAAAGGTATGGTCATTTCATAGTGTAGCTGAGGTGGAGAAGAGGGACAGGTCATAGTAAATGAGTAAATTGGAAATAAATAATGGAGGTTAGGGTGGGTTTTTTTGTTTGTTTTTGGCAAGACAGTTTGGGTTAAGTGACTTGCCCAGGGTCACACAACTAGTAAGTGTCAGTGTCTGAGCATGCATTTGAACTCAAAACCTCCTGACTCCAGGGACAGTGTTCTATCTGCTGTGTCCCTTAGCTGTCCCTAGGTTAGGGTATTTTAGAGAGAGTATCAATACATGTTGAAGATCCCTAGCATAAGACCAAGAGTTGAGAAGGAAAGACTGTGAACCAGGTACTAAAACCATTAAGAAAAGAAGTGGCCCAGAGGTTGCAGACAAGTCTCCCCAAATTCTGATTGGATAATAAATATGGATTAAATGAACCTCAAAGGAGCAGCTAGGTGGTGCAGCGGATAGAGCACCAGCCCTGAAGTCAGGAGAACCTGAGTTCAAATACGGCCTCAGACCAAACACTTGACACTTACTATGTGACCCTGGGCAAGTCACTTAACTCTAATTGCCTGAGAGAGAGAGAGAGAGAGAGAGAGAGAGAGAGAGAGAGAGAGAGAGAGAGAGAGAGAAACAATGAACCTCAAAGAAAGAGAGGTTACTAACTGTTGGTGAGGAAGGGAAAGCCTAGAAGTGGCAATGGGGAGCAAGGAGTATTCCAACTTCCCCTTCATCATGAGAATGGGAACAGGATGATAGAGAGGTGGGCAGTGTGTGAGGAAAGTGCAGCCAGTGCTGGAAACGGTGGCCAAAGGAGCTGTGTCATCAGGAAGACTCCATGTCTCAGTGAGTGTGAGAAGATGAAAGGAACAGGAAAGAAACAAGTTTAAGGTAAAAGCTATTTTGTAACTTATGCTTTACATAAAGCACAATGGAAAGGGTATAGAGGCAGAGGTGGGGAACCTGCAGCCTTGAGGTCACACGTGGCCCTCTAGGTCCTCAAGTGCAGCCCTTTAACTGAATCCAAACTGCACAGAGCAAATCCCCTTTAAAAAAGGATTTGTTCTGTAAAACTTGGACTGAGTCAAAAGGCCACACCCAAGGACCCAGAAGGCCACATGTGGTATATATACCAACCCTGATATAGAGTATGATGGGGTTGAGTTGAAGGAAATGGAGATAAGGGAGTGGTCAGTGGGGGATGAAGAATAGGATTTGATTAATAGCAACTTGGGATTTCAGAATCAATGGGATGGGAAGAGAATAACAGGTTTGCAGTATGTTAATCATTGAGAAATGAATTTGGGTAGGTTATCATTTAGGGTGGAATTGTCACAGGCAAAGAGGAGAGGAAGGGAAGGTGAAAGGGTAGGGTAGGAGCAAGGCAAGGGCTATGGAGATAAATGGCCAAAGAGAGTGTTTGGAGTAGGATCCGGTGGCTGCTCTGGTTGGCCAGAAAACCTCCTTAAGCAAGGATAGGCAAGCTGACCACTGGGGGGTATAATTGGCAGGAGACACTCATGTTGAGGAAGAGTACTGTGCTTGGAATGTACTTCTTTCTCAGTGAGTCAGCTGCTGTTAGTCCTTCGTTCTTAAAGAGGACCATGACATCAGGAAGAAGATGTCATGACTCACAATTGGATTTCAGTGAGGTAGGGCTCTGCAACCATCGGGGTCAAATGACAACATATAGATCAGGACAACTGGAGATGACTCCTGTGAATCAGCTAGGTGGCGCAGAGAACAGAATATTGGCCTTAGAGTACTCAATCCCTATCTCATACACTTTTACTAGCTGTGTGACCCTGAATAAGACACCTAACTTCAGTCTGCCTCAGTTTCCTTAACTATAATATGAGGATAATAATATTACTTCCTTCCTAGTATTTTTATGAGGTGAAGTAATTGTAAGGCACTTTGCAAGCCCTGCAGTGCCATATAAATGCTTGCTATTATTATTAGTGGTGGTTAATTGCTATTCATTTTCTGAAGCCTCTGTAAAAACTTCTTGGATCCCCCCTTTGGTAACAGACTTTTTCTTATATGTCATTTGTATTCTTTTTTTTTCTTTTGCATCAGCTTAATACACTTGACATAAAGTATTGTGTATTATAATGATGAACATTTGTGCTTACCAGACTTCCATTAGTGAAGGCACTAAACTTTCTGCCTCTGTTAATACCTAACATAGTGCTCTGTGTGCAATAAGTGAATAATAAATATTTTTTCACATCAGTAAGTGAATGTATGTGGTATTTTAAGAGCTTTCTTTACAAAAATCCTGGGAGGCAGTTTTGTAGGTATCAGTCAAATCATTATGGGTTAAATCATTTCTGCCAGCACTTTACTATATAAGGCAAGAGGCTGTACCCATCTTACACTTATGCTTTAAAATCATTTTATTGTGAATCATAATTTCCCAGAAATACCCTTAGAGTTTTATCATTTCTCTCCTTCTGGTCTAAAATCAATGGTTGTATTAAAAGAAAGATAATACTTTCAGATTGTTTTACACTGTAACTCAGGATTCTCTGTGCCAAGTTTTGACATTTTACCGGATTTCTATTTTAAAGATCTGATTTTTCTGTAGTGAATAAATACCCTATGAAATGTTTCAATAGATGTTAATCTATTTTGCATTTCAGATTTTTCAGTTTGAGTTCCTTAGTCTAATAGATATTCAAAATTTTAACAATCTGATGCCATTTTCTCACATCTATGAATAACCATATTATTAAACCTGAGCTTCATTGGTATATTTTATAATTTTACCTAGTTCATCTAATAGATCATTCAACAACAGGCTTAACTGCTAACAATATTTTTCACTTCCTTTAAGTATTTTAGGCATTTTAAAAAAAGAAATTTACATATCTATAATTAGCTGATGCATTCACTAAAGGTTCTTATAAACAAGATGCAGGTGTACAAGCATTTGTACATAGGTTCAGAATCCTCTTATGAAAAAGGGACACTATTACTATAGTTTATGAAATGAAAAGATTTAGATAAAAACAGAAATGTTTACATAGTATTATTACAGTGTTTGTTGAACTGCTGTCATCTCCTCCATTCATTGCTAGAGAAAATCTTGATTCTCCAGTACTAGCATATCTTCTAAAATTGTTATCTGTTTATACTTTAGACAGTAGCAATTTTGGCTCAAACAGACTATTTTGCTTGCCACGTAGTATTTCTTTTTATGGATGTAATGCACAAGCCGATACATGATTATTTCTGGAGGTTGGATGTCCATGCTTTCATTTATAGTAAACAAGTGAATTGATGGTCACCATAATAGTAATTTTCCAGTGATTGGATCTTTACCATTCAGGAAACAAAGTGCACTATTTTGATTGCTATTCTATTATTGGTGCAAAGTGAAAAATAACATATTATTTCCTGAATGTAATATAGTATATATTTTGAGTAGACACAGAAATCATGGTGGGAGAAAATGTTCTGTGAGTCTAAGATGACCTATAACCACAGATCATAAGTAATCATGTAAATGTGATTCATTCTACCATCATAGGTTATGTTAATGTGCAATATTTATCAGTTTTGTACTACTTAAATATTTTAATCTGAGGTTTGAATAAGAGTCCATTTTACTTAAGAAAAATAATATTGTATATAAAACTAATTTATAATGTGAGCCATAGACCATATTTTTATTAAATGAAATGTGATTTTTCTCTCCTTTTTTTAGGTTAGATGTGCTTTCAGTTCCAGTGGGAAAATATTTCTTCTTTACTTGTTTCTGGTAGCAGTAATATATAACAACCAAATCATCTGTTGAATATCTAGTACCAGTTTTTTAATTGTTGTGTGATCATACTATTTTTCCTTTGAGAGACAGAAGTATAAGCCCTATTCTTGAAGAGCTGTCACCTTAGTTGGGGAAACAATCATCTGATAAATGTTGCATCTGTGCAAATATGGAAGTGCAAGATTAAGTATTTGACTTGCCTAGATTTTGGTCTATAAAGATAGGAAGAATTTGGATTTGTTCAGGGAGATTGTGATATATTCGAGATGAGGAGATGAAGAGGAGGAGGAGGAAGAAATCATATGATTTTGACAGTTTGCAAAATACTTTTGATTTGCATGATGTAACGGTCTCCCCTTACATCATGCATAATGTAGTGATGAGAGCATCCCTGGTGAACCTAGTTTCAAATTCCATCTTTACCACTTTCTAGCTAAGTGACTATGGGCAAGTCACTTCTTTTTTCTGAACCTAATTTCCTCATCCATAAAAAGAGGAATTTATGGGATCACAGATTTAGTCCAAAGAGACTGAAGTTTTTCCAGTGTATTCTGCTTTATTTTATTGTTGCAAAAACTAAGGCTTAGGAAGATTCAGTGACTTTCCCAGGATCAGATAGGTATTAAGCCTCAGAGATAGGATTTCAACACAGATCCTCTAACTTTAAGATTAGCGCTTTTCCAAATGTGCCTTGCTGTCTCCATTTTGAACTAAATGACTTCCAAGTTTACTCTTAAATCTAAATCTATGATCCTAGATCCATTCTTCTCTCTTCTTTGTTGTCTTCTGGTGTTCACCAAAACCTAGATTTCTCTTGAAGATGCCACATCTCTTTATAGCCTCGTTAAGGATAGATGATGGAAACTAAGACAGAGAGTGACTTGCCCAGGTTCACACAGCTATCAAGTATCTGAGGCTAGATATGAACTCAGATCTTCCTAACTCCAGGTCCAACATTGGATATACTATATGACCTAGATGCTGAAAAGACTATGATAAATTGGAATGATGAACAAAACTTACTAAGGTGGAATCTAAAAAAAAAAAGAAAGAAAGAAAATGTACCTTGAGTTAGAAGTTATATAAGTACAAGGTGAGGAAGGAGTGTCTGGAAAACAGGCCCATCTGGCCATGAGGATTAAGGTAGCTAAGGTGCCTGGTGCTCCAGCGAAGGCATCATGTAAGGCAAATTGACCTATTATCTCCAACTCTTTTGATTCTCCATGTTTTAAATCATACAGGTGCCCATATAGCATCTGTGATTCTCTATGTAGATAGTGAGCCTCTCAACATAGCTTCCCTTCCAGCACAAGGGAAATGATGCTGTTCCTTTAAGATTCATTCAGTTTCTACTTCTCCTAGAGGCTCACTTAGCCAAGCTCTGAAAACAATTTTCTCTGAGCAGAGTAAACCAGTCTTCAGTAGTGCTTAATAGAAGCATAGCGTCCAAGGCAAAGAATGTCTCCTCTACCCTGATCAAGCCATATCTGCAATGTTATTATATTTAAATATAGGAGCCACACTTTAGAGGAGTCAACAATAAAGTAGAGCAGATACCAAGAAAAGCACCCTGCATGAGAAAGGGATTTGAAACCATGACATATGAGAATCAGCTAGTAATATTTAGTTGTAAGATTTCTTTTTCCTTTATTTTTTATGTTCTCAATAAACTATACAAACATTAAGTATATCTTAATATTATTCCTAAATATTTAACATCCTGTCATAATGCAATAACAACATTATGATGGGAATCTTGGAAATAGGAAGCAGTTAATGTCTTTCTAAGGGCGTAAGTAGGTGCTGCAGTGGGTAAAGCACTGCTGTTGAAGTCAGGAGGACCTAAGTTCAAATGTGACCTCGGAGAGTTACTAGCTGTGTGACCCTGGGCAAGTCATTTAACCTGGATTTGCCTCAATTCTTCATCTGTACAATGGGGGCACAGTGGAGAAGGAAATGGCTAACCACTTCAATATCTTTGTCACGAAAACCCCATGGACAGAAGTCCATGAGGTCACATAGTATCAGACATGACTCAAAAACAACAATGTCCTTCTACCCATATCTATCCTATTTGTCTTAAGTTTTCTTTATAGGTACCCTGAGGGCAGTTTTTCATTTTGGTTTTGTATCCTTTGTACCCAAACATGCCTCGCTCATATTTCTTCAGTTCCAGACCTGTAATCTCAGACTCAGAATGCAATTAGAGCCAACAATGGATTTTACTAGGAGGCAGATTTAGTGTCAATGAAAGAAAAAACTTCCTCACAGTGAGCCCAGCCCTGCACTGCCTCAGGGATAGAGATAGGAAACATCTTTGGCAATTTTTAAGGAGCTGTATGGCTACTTGGCTGGGAGGGACATGGCAGATTGGGTCTAGGGTTTAGGCAAGAATTGGATGAGAAAGGCTGTCAATTTTGAAATGTCAGGATTCTTTAATCAGTGTTTATTTGTTTTGATCTAGAACTTAGATTTCTTCGGTATAAGGATGTTCAGATGAGGAAGCTCCTTTTAACTAAAGCATAGCCAATAGCTAACATTTATATGCTTTCTATGTTCTAGGAATTGTGCTAAGCTCATTACAATTATTATCTCATTTGAGCTTCACAACAATATTATATGGTAGATATGTGCCATTATTATTGCCATTTTGCAGATGAGGAACCCAAGGCAGACAGCATTTAACTAACTTGCCTAGGGTAACTCAGCTAGTAAGTGTCTTGAGACAAGATTTGAACACACCATCTTTTTGGCTCCAGTTCTTATGCACTATCCACTGTGCCACCTAGCTGCCACAGTGTGGATCCACAGGTGTTCTGTAATTTATAGTTGTTTAGAGTGGAACACTGAAAGTTAAAGTGACTTACCCAAGGTCACACAACTACTAAGAGTCTGAAGCTGGACTTGAACTTAGCTCTTCCTCAGTCCTCTCTTTCCTATGCCTTACTACTTCTCAGCATTTAAAGTAAATTAACATACCAGCAAACAGTATGCAACATGGATTTCTTGGAGTAGAGACCTGGGTTTGAAGAAGCCACCTCGAAGTCTGTTACTGTAACCCAGGCCTGAGATGATAGGGGCTTGGACTAGGGGGGAGACACTTAATTTTGGAAGGGCCTCAATTTTCTTTGTTTCATAGCATCCAACAGTCAGTCAACAAACATTGATTAAATGCTTAATGTATGCCAGGCATTTGGGGATATAAATACAAAAGTGAGACAGTTTCTACTCAAGGAACTTGCATTCTCCTCTGTCTGTAAGGAGTGCATAGGTTGTCAGATACAGTAAGTGCCAAATTCCTTGGTATCTGTTGGCAGAGAGAGTTCTTATAACAGTAGTTCCTCAGACCATTGGAGTCACAGATGATCCTTTGAGGATTCAGAAATCTTTTAAAAAAAACTATTTCACTGTTTGGGGATATTTTATGCATACTTGCTGCAGGTATGGTTATAACCTGGAGCAGTGGGAACATAGAAGAAGGGACACATCTGAGAGAGATTTTGAATGGACAGCAGTTAAGTGTCAACTTCTTTTGATTTCTGTTAATTCAGGGAGTTCCTATAATGGCAGTTCTTCATGCTGATAAAAATCTCAGTTGCTGCTTTGAAGATTCAGAAATTTTTAAAAACCCTATTTCAGTATTTTTGGTGATATGTTATACCTGGTGCTATGTATGTAATGTTCTCCTAGAAAATAAATTTCCAGGAATCAGGGCTTTTGCCGCTGTCCTCTGTACATGCCTTATCCTCTTTTCATAACTCTCCACCATGCCATCCCTTCAACTATTTATCTAGGCTTTATAGAGGTACATAAGAATAATGCAATGGGGGGAAAAGTTAGAGTGCTTAAGTTTTATTTTTGGCTCTTCTACTTACTGTGTGACCTTGGAGAAGTCATTTAATTTCTTTGGGTTTCCTCTGCTCCATATCATATAAAGGTCAATCAATTAACAAACATTAATTAAACACCTACAATATGCCAGTACTTGGGGATAAAAATACAAAAGTGAGATAGTCTTTGCTCTTAACAGACTTATAGTCTGTTCTGTCAAACTGAAGTACTCTGATTTTAAACTCAAGGCTTTTTTTCCCCATTGCATCATTCTCATGTACCTCTATAAGCCCTAGATAGATAGATGGTTGCCTGAGACAAGTAGAAGTTAGTCACTTGTGCAGGATGACTAATTCAGGAAGTGTGAGAGGTAGAATTTGAATCTACGTTTTTCAGAAGTCAAGCTCAGCACCCTATATACTGCATTACATTCCTTTTAAAATTAGTTTAATTTTGTAGTTAAATCTGAGTATGTTGATATTTAATTTTCTCAGCTAGCAATCCTATAAGGAAGCAAGGCTCCTTAAATACCTTCCAACCCTGATTAGGGGTCTCTATACTCTGTACTCAGCAATAAAGGAACAACAAGCCCAGGTGCTCTGCACCTGAGCTCCTCCTAACTCAGGATTCTCCAAACTAAGATCCCTGCCCACTTGCAAAGAGCTCCCATGGAAGACTTTCTGTAAGCAGCAGCCTCTGCAACCCATTCCTTTGCCCAACAGAAAACTAGAATGTGTCAATATTGCTGCTTCGCTCATTTGTGTTGAAGCTATTACCAAGGCAATCATTTTGAAACATGACACCTTGAAGAATGAGTCATTCTATAATGCTAGTCAGTTGATGAAACATTATTCACTCTTCGTTTTGTCCATCAGCTCAAGCAGAACATTTATATGACATTTAGCTCTTGGTAGAATGAGAAGTTGCATTTCTGTGTTTCATGTGTGACCTTTACAATTCCAGGAATCATAGATTAAGAAACTCCATCAATTGCAATGCTGCAGTGCATCCAAAACTACTTGCCATCTGCAGATAGATACAGAAAAGTGATTCCAGGACATGATCTCAGGGATTCTGTCCTTATCACAACTATTGATAGTGATTTAGCAGCATTAAATCATAAAAATGTCCAGGATTGTAAAATGTTTACTCTTTAATGATTAAATAGGAATAGCTTAGGTACTTGAAAGAGAAAACTCGTGATAGTTATTCATGTATTTTTGAGAGGAAAAAAGAGAAAGAAGGAAGGAAAGAAGGAAGAAAAGAAGAAAAGGAGAAAAGAGACACAGAGTTCATCTGCATGTTTATTGATACATGCTAAGTACTAAGAACTGGAGATTAAAATACTAACAAGTAAGAAAGTTTTTGCCTTCAGAAAGCTGACATTTTAATGGAGGAAAACAATATATAAAGGAAAGCTAGAAAATGGGCGGTGGGGGGCAGTACATTTTAGAGTAAGACAATGAAATGACCTTTAAGTGCAGCAGAGGCCTGTATCCAATAGACTAAAGCCAAAGTTGCCTATCAGAGACCAGGGAATTTCCTAAGCTTTCCAATTCTTTGGTACCAAAAAAAAAAATTTAAATAGCTGTGGTAAATATTTTTGTCCATCCTTAATTACAGTTTGTTTTGCTTGGGACTAATCCCTCCCTTAACCTAGCTTCATTCTTCTTCCTCCTTTCTCTTCTCATGTCTCCTTGTTGATTGTTCCCTGTTAATTGAAATTTATTTCAGTCAGTCAATAAGCATTTAATAAGCACCAACTATATGCCAGGCAAGGGAAGCTGAGGCTCAGAGCAAAGGTTCAGTGGATAGAGTGCTGGGTCTGGAGTCGGCAAGACCTGAATTCAAATCCAGCCTCGGGCACTTACCAACTGTGTGATCCCAGGCAAGTCACTTAACTTCTGTTTGCCTTAATTCACTGGAGAAAGAAATGCCAAAGCACTTCAGTATCTTTGCCACGAAAACTCCTTGGACAGCACTGGCATGCTGTGGTCCAGAGGGTCACAAAAAGTCAGACAAAATTAAACAAAAAAAAAAAGTATGCCAGGCACTGTGCTAAGCACTAGGGATACAAAGAAAGGCAAAAGATAGTCCTTTCTCTGAAGGAGCTCAGTCTAAGTGGGGGACAATATGGAAACAGCTATGTACAAATACAATGTGTACAGGATAAATAAGAGGTAACCAACAGAGGAGAAGCAATAGCATTAAGGGAGTTTAGGAAAGGCATCTCATACAAAGTGGCACTTTAGTTGGGACTTGAAGAATGCCAGGGAAGCCAGGTGGTTGAGATGAGGAGGAAGAGAAGTCAAGGCACAGGAAAAGGCCAATAAAAACTCCCAGAGTTTGGAGATGAAGTATCTTGTGCAATGAACAGCAATGAGGCCAATGGATCAGACTACTTAGTGGGGCATAATGTGTAAAAAGACTGGAAAAAGAGGAAGAGGCCTTGTAAAAGACATTGAATGCCAAATGGAGGATATTATATTTGATCCAGGAAACTGTAAGGAATCACTGCAGTTGATTGAGTGGGCATGGGAATGTGACATGGTGATTTTCCCTGCAAATTAGGAAGATTAATTGAAGATAGTTGAGTGGAGGATGGACTGAAGTGGAGAGAAACTGAGGCTGAGACATCAACCAGAAGGCTATTGTAGTAGTCTAGGTATGAAGTGATGAAGGCCTGTACCCAGTGTGGTAGCAATGTCAGAAAAGAGAATATATATGGGAGATATTGTGAAGGTAAAATTGACAAGACTTGGCAAAAGGCTGAATGTATGGAGAAGGTGAGGAGTCAGGGGTGACACCCGGGTTGCAAGCTTGAGTAACTAAGAGGGTCATGGAGCCCTCCACAGTAAAAGAGAAGTTCAAAAAAGAGAGCGTCTGAGTGCAGATTGGATATATTGAGGTTAAGATGTCTATGGGACATTTAGTTTGAGATGACTAACAGACTGTTGGAAATGTGTGTTTGGAGGTGAGTAGATATTAAGGCTGAATAAGTAGTTCTGAGAATTATCGTCATGGAGATGATTATTGAATCCATGGGAGGTGATGAGATCACTAAGTACAAAGGCCCAGGGCAGAGCCCTGGTGAACACCCACCTTTAGTGAGAAGGGAAGGGAATAAGCATTTATACTGTAACTACTCCGTGCCAGACATTGTGCTAAGTGTTTTACAAATATTATCTCATTGGATCCTTATAACCATCCTGTGAGTTGCTGCTATTATCCCAGTTCTACAGTTGAGGAAACTGAGGCAAACAAAGGTTAAGTGACTAGCCAAGGGTCACACAGCTAGTAAGTGTCTGAAACTGAATTTGAACTCCAGTCTTCCTGACTCCAGGCCCAGCGTTCTATTCACCCTACTACCTAGCTGCCTTTAGCAGACATAACCTGGATGAATATGTAGTAAAGGATACTGAGGAGTGTTAGGACAGTTAAGAAGAGAACCAGTATAGTGTCCCAGAAACCTAGCAAGAAGAGAGTTTCAAAGAGAAGAGGGGAATTGACAGTGCCAAATGCTGCTGAGCTCAAGAACAATGAAGGCTGAAAAAAGTCTATTAGATTTAGCAGTTAAGAGATCATTGGTAACTTTGGAGAAAGAGATTTCAGTTGAATGACGAGAGCGGAAGCCAGACTGTAGAGAGTTAAAAGAGAGTGGAAGAAAAGAAAGTAGAGGCATCAAATACAGGCAGCCTTATCCAGGACTTTAGACACAAAAGGGAGAAGTGATATGGAATGATATCTAAGGATATGGATGTAGACTGATCAAGTGATGGGTTTTTGTGGAGGGAGGAGACATAGGCATGTATGTAGGCCATAGGGAAGCAGCCTATAGGTGGGGAGAGATGGAAGTTCAGTGAGAGAACAAAGATGATAAAGAGGGCATTTTTCTGCAGAAGACATGATAGAATGGGGTCACTGTGTGGCTGTGGGTGTGCTTACTCTTCCTTCTTTAACAAGTTCAGATCAGAGTGAGGGTCAAGTGTTACCTGCTCACCCACCCCTTCCTCTTCATTTTCATAAACTTCTATGTGCACATCCTGATTGTATGACAGAATTTTCTTCATCATTCCCTCTTCTCCCCAATGTATTTCTCTTCCCCTCACTTTCTGTTCTTTTGGGTTTTTTAATCATTGAAATACAACAAACCACTCCCATACCTTCTGTCTAATTATTTTCCAACTATGGCCCTTGATAACAATAGGAATCTTAGAGACACACGTATCAACTCCTTGTATTAGATCATTATGATTTTTTGCTCACGGTTACCTTTTTTCTGTTTCTCATGTCTCACGTTTGGACATTAAAGTTTCTATGTAGCCCCAATCTTGGCAGAATGAATTCTTGGAAGCACATTATTTCATTAAAGGCCCATTTTTTCCTCTATAGTACTTGAATTCATTCTTTATAACATCTTGCAGTATTGGGGGGCAGAGGCCTTGAAGCACTAGATTTTGGCTATAATGTTCCTGGGTGTTTCCATTTTGTGGTTCCTTGCATAAGGTGACCAGTGGATTCTTTCTTTTTTCTACCTTGCCCTCTGGTTCTAAGAGATCTGGGCCATTTTCTTTTAAGATTTCTTCAAATATGATATGTAGGCTCTTTTTTGAGACGTGACTTTCAGATAGTCCATTGATTCTTAAAATCTCTCTTCGTACTCTTTTCCAGGTCTGTTGTTTTTTGCTATGAGATACTTCACGCTTTCTTCTGTCTTTTCAGTCTTTTGACTTTGTTTTAATATCTTAGGCTGTCTTATGGAATCATTATCTTCTATTTGGCCCATTCTAGTTTTCATAGAGTTTGTTGCTTCAATAAAGTTTTGCCCCTCATATGCCAAGCTGTTAATAATCTTAAGCTCTCATTGTCCCCAAACTGTTCTGATCAAGGACAAAATCTGATCACTGCTTCTCTGGTCTGAGCTCTGAGAGTTCCTGACCTGGGTTTGGGTCTGAGCAAAACATCTGTGGACTTGGCCTGGTGGGAGTTCCAATAGACTGCTGCTAGACTTAGTCTCTATCAGAAAGCTGGAAAACACTGCTGGTTCAGAGTGACAATTGCAAGTGTCCCTTTGAACTAGGATTCATACCCTTGTTACTCCATTGAAAGTTTCAGAATGTGCTAGAAGCTGGCACTGAGATGCAGCAGCTCCACTCCTGGAATCAAGATTACACACCTGTCACTTTTTTTTTTCATAATTTGCTCCTTATTTAGTACAGGGCCTAGGGTTGGTACTAGTACCCCTAGGCCCAGGTCTCTGCCTCAGTTAGCCCTGGATCTATGACCTGGAACTGCATGGTAAACAATGGAGCTGCCAGTTGGTATCTATTCTTGCACTCTGCACAAGTTTAGGCACCTCTGCCCTGTATTTCAGACCTCATCTTGTCTTGGTACATAGCCTCTCTCTGAATTCGAATGCTGAACACCACTATTTCTGGCTAGACCCCATCTCCAGTGTCCATAGGCTTCTCTGTCTCCCTTTACTGACTTTGGCTGGGGGTGTGGGGGGGAGGAATAAAATGTGATTTTATTCTTTCATTTTCAAATCAAGATTTGATTAGGTACCTGTTCTAGAGGGAAGAATTGGGAAAGAGGGGAAAGAGCTCAGCTTTAATTCTTTCTGCTACTTCACCATTTTCATTTACTTTTATTTATCATTTACAGAGTAAAGAAGGCTTTGTGTATAGGTATATTATTCTTTAAAAAAAAAAACCTTTTTTTTTGACACACCGTTCACTTCCTCACTCTCCCCCAATAATTTTCCATTAAAAAGTCAAGCAAAACCCATCTAATAGGGTGAGTGGCATTGACAGTACCTGCCACTTTCCATTTTTGTTGTCTACCCTTTGTTAACAGAAAGAAAAGATAGTATTATCCTCCTCATGAATAAATAGTTACAGAAGTCAAGGAAGTCATTTGGCACGTGTTTTATCTGACATTTACATTTTGATGAATTCCAGTTCTGTGGTGCTTTTTTTTTAATGGAGCTAAAAGTTCTCATTATTACTTAATATTTTGAATTTGTTGTTTCTCAGAATAATATCTTATTCAAAAGAAACAATGTCTAAAATCTCAAGTCAAACAAAATCTTAAATTTTCTTCTTCTAGTTTCCAGTGGAATATTTAATGTCTGTATTCTGTGACTGTATGTTGGAGAGATCACCCGATAGTTTTGTCTTGTGTTTTTCTTCCTTTAGAATTCACATCTTTGATAAGATCTTTTTGCTGTTATTTGGTGGAATATATCACAAGAATAGGAAGTAGACAACAGCTATGGCATATCATATTGGGTACCCATTGTTCTGAATAGCACACCATAATATAATTTGCTAGGCAGTTAAGCTGCTAATGACTGATAAGGTAATAGAGAAATCTTTCCTTTTTCCAGGCCCTTATAAAACTGAACAATTTTTGGGTTATTCATTAAAGATTTGTTCCATTTACTTTCTGCAAAGATTTCCAACTAATTTGAATGAAGAAAATATCTGCCTTCCTGAAGTCTTTGCTTTTTAACATTGTAAGAGCAATTCAAAATGTCCTCTGAAATTCTCTCTGAGACTTTGGTGTTTGCTATTCAGTTTTTGCTTTATATTCTGTGTGAGCCCATGTTATTGTCTTGATGTCCATAGGTATTAGACGATGCACAGTCCATGTACTAGACGAAGTATTTTTTATTGATTGACATGCAGAAGTGGGGATAAATCCTCCAAGAAAGTATCAAAAAGTGAGGACTGGTTGCTTAGGGTCCTAGTTTTGAGTAGCAAGGTGGGATAGTGGATGGAGCATTAGACTTGGAATAAGAAAAATCTGAGATCGCCAACATCTACCAGCTGTGTGACTGTGAGCAAATCAATAAACCTCTCTGAACTTCCTCCTCTGAGAAAGAGAGATAATAATACCTGTCATAGCTTCTCTGTCTCCTCTGGCACTTTGACTCCTCAATTATTCCCTATCCCTCAATAATCTTCGATCTTTCCATAACTACTGACTCCTTTCCTACTGTCTTCAAGCTTGTCCAGGTTTTCTGTACCCTAAAAAAAAAACCTTTCTGTAATCCTCTTATCTCTGCAAGCTACTGCTTTTTTATAGTCAAGGTTCTAGAAGACAAAAAAAAAGCCAACAATATTCCAAGTTGTCATTTCCTCTTTTCCTGTTTAATCCACCAATCAATTTAATAGCATTTATCAAGCACCTACTATATTCAGGGCATTGTGACAAGATACAATGAAAAGAAAAAAATAAAAAAAGCAAAACAAACAAAAAACAGTCCCTGTTCTCAAGGAATTTATAATCTCATGAGAGAAGACAACACAAAAACAACTGCATGCCAACAAGAGATGTATAGGATTAAATGGGAGTGGTCTCAAACAAGATTAAGGAGCAATGGGAGAGGTTTCCCATTCACTTTTCAAGCCCTTGCAATATGGCTTCTCTTACCTCAGTACTCAACTAATATTACTTTTCCCAAGGTTTTCATTGATCTCCTAATTGCTAAATCCAATGGCCTACTCTTAATCCTCATCCTTTTTTACCTGTCTGCAGCATTAGATGCTGTTGAGTACCCAATAGGTCCTGTATATTCTCTGCTCTCTTCTGGTTTTCTTCCTACCTATCAGACAACTCCTTCTTGGTCTCTTTAGCTTCCCTAACTATAACCATTTTCCAAAGTTCTGTTGTTCTAGATAGGTAGATAGATAGATAGATAGATAGATAGATAGATAGATAGATAGATAGATAAACATATTCATATAGATACATAGGTATATAGATATTATATATATATATAAATATATCCTCATATATGCCTATACAGTGAGAGAGAGATACACAGGGAATCCTCCTCTCTCTCCTGACCTACAAGTCTCACATCACACACTACTTGTTCAGTCATTTTTAGTTCTATCTGACTCTCCATGACCCCATTTGGGAGTTTTTTGGAAGAGATAGTGGAGTGGTTTGCTAATTCCTTCTCCAGCTCATTTTACAGATAAAGAACTGAGGCAAACAGGGTTAAGTGACTTGTCCAGGGTCACACACACACACACACACACGCAGTTACCACTGTACCACCTAGCTGCATACTAGATAATTCTAATAGGATGTCAAACTCAATAGGTTTAAAAATGAACTCGTTATCTTTTACCCTAAACCCACTCATCTTTCAAACATCCCTATTTCTGTCAAAAAAAAGAAAAAAAATCACTGTCCTTCCATTCAACCAGATTCACAAACTGAGTTAGCTACTATTCTTCCCTGTCATTTCTAACCCCACCCCCATCACCTGATCTGTTACCAAGTCTTATTGATCATGTCTCTATAACGTCTCTCACATCCACCCCTTCTCTCCATGTGGCTACCATCCTCGTTCTGGCCCTTATCACTTCTTACTTAGTCTTTTACAACAACCTTCTCATTATGCTGATGGTGTCTACTCTTTCTTCTTTCCAATCCACCTTCCATACAACTTCCAAAATCATCTCCCTAAAGGTAAAAAATCGGCTGTATCATTCCTTGCTCTGCATTTTTAATAGTTCCTTTTTGTCTCTAGAATAAAATTCAAATCCCAGTTAAGCCCTTTGGCAATCTGGAAGCAGCCTTACATTTGAGTTCTATGGCATAGAAGTCCCCTTCATGCTTTCTTTGTTGCAGCCTTGTATGCTTGTGTAACCTGAATGTACCCAACAGGTAGGAAACATGAATTTTTAAAGCACTATGTGTTAATGCATTGTGCTAAGAGCTGGGGATGCATGTGCCAGTGAAAAGGCAGTTCTTGCCCTCAAAGAGCTTACATTCTAATGGGAGAAGTAACACAGAAAATGGAGAGGGGAGGATAAAGAAACTCACATGGAAGCATAGTGTTAAAGTCCAAAGAATCCAAAGCACTTTTGCAAGAGAAATGCAGGTTGGCTGGTCTAGATTTCTCCCTAAAATGGAGGCCCCAGGGGGAACTCACCAATGGGAGAAGAGGGCTAGCATGGGAGTGGATGCTCCAAAGTGAGAAGCCCTGCCAGTGCTGAGGAAGCGTCCATGGTGAGACCAAAGCTAAGACATGGTATTGAGATGCAGAAAGTCAGAACCACAGTGGAGAGGGGAATCATAGACACTTCCTGCCTCTGTATCTTTCCATAGGGTTTCTACAAAGCCAGAGTGCACCCTCTCCTTACCTCTGCTTCTTAGTGTTCTTCCCTTCCTTTAAGTATCAATGTGTATGACTTCTTTTATTTAAAAATGCGTTGATTATTCATTCTCTCCCTTCTCCAATTATCATGTATAGTAATATAAATTTGCTAATTAAATGTTATATGTCTCTGGCTCTGAGGGAGAAATTGAGGCTAGTGATTTTGCATAGCTCTCCCTCACTCAAATTCAGTTGCAAGTCATATCATCATCTCCCTGATGATTTCTTTCCCCTCCCCTTCTCTCTCCTCTCCTCTCCTCCCCAAAACCTACTTAGTTAGCTTGTAATTTACTGTCTAGATTTTTTTCTCAAAGACCATTCCTTAAACCTAGTTCACCCTGGATCTCATTGATTGGACAGCAGTAGGTCCCTGCCCAAGCAACACATAATGGTTATTTTTTGGGCCTTCCTGGCTCAAAGTGAACATAAATAGTAACTGTTTCTCTTTTGGCCAACAACCCTGAGGGTCTTCCCCTCCCGGTCTGATGTTTTTATTATTATTATTATTATTATTATTATTATTAAAGAGGCCAAGACCTCCCACTCCCCGTCCTGGGCCATCTCTAGTCGTCCTAATCTATATCTGGCCACTGGACCCAGGTGGCTCTGGAGGAGAAAGTGAGGCTGGTGACCTTGCACAGCCCTCTCTCACTCAAATCAAATTCAATTACAAGTCATCATCTCCCTGATGGCAGGGTCCTTTTCGAGAACAAAGGACAGACCACAACCACAACTTCTCTCAACAGAATCTAAGCTTCTTGAGGGCTGAGACTGGCTTTTGTTAGTGTGTTTGTTTTTGTCTTTGTATCCTTTTCACTGTGGGGCCTTATACATAGTAGGCACTTGATAATTCCTTTTTGGATCGGATTGGGGCTACCCAACTCCCAAGATCAGGTGAGGAACAATTTACATAATCTATGTGTATATACACAAACATATACAAGTATATGTGTGTGTCTGTAATATGTGTGTATATGTATACACACATATATAGCATTTTAAAAATTAAGCATTATGATTATAATAACAAAGAAATGGAACTGTACTACACAATATACTTAACAGGAATCCTAGTGTATGAGAAATCAGAGACTTTAGGTTTAAATTCAAACGTTGTCACTTTTACTTTCCTCGGAAAATCTTGAACAACTATAACAAATCACTTTGGGTCTTTAAACCTCAGTTTCTTCATCTATAAAATGAGCCTGATAATACTTTCACTGTTTATCTTGCAGAGGATGTCATACAACATTAATACACTATATAAATGTGAGTTATCATAATTTGATCAGTTACATCACTTGAAGACTCCAAGTTGGATTTATGACTGGCAGCAGAACAATATAATTATCTAACTGGTTATTTCCATCCTAAATATAGATCATCACACAAAGTTCCTGTAATGAGCTTTCAACTACCTTTGTACCACTTTAAAATAGATATATTATGGATGTGCTTTTCAAATAGTTTTTAAAAATCGTTAGGACTGTAAAAATCCATCAGGCAAAATGAACACTGACTCTAGTCACAATTACCAGCATTGTTCTCTATCCACACAAACTACTCCCCTCTATTAGCCCTCTAGACATAAATAAATAAGTTAAGAGGCATCAATATTTGCCTATAACAAACGCATTCAAGGCCCATTCCACTAAACACACACATACACACACACACACACACACACACACACACACGAAAGCAAAAACCAAAAATTGTCACAACTTTGTGGAACGTTAAAGTTACTGGATTCTTTTCTTTTGCCACATAAAGGGCTTTGGTACTACACTTTGGGGAATTTTTTTTTATTATTTTTATTTCTTTGGCTCACAGCCATCACCTAGAAAATCACTTCCTGATTTCCCCAGAATATAATACCTACCCATCTTATAAGTACTCAGGTCACCCTCATGAGTCTCTTGGCTTTGCTTATTTTACCCAGCTCAGTTTATGTCTTCCCAAGTTTCTTTGAATTCCTCATATTTATCATTTCTTATGGTCCCATGATGTTCTATTATATTAATGTTATCCAATTTATTCAGCTGTTCTATAGTTGATAGGTACCTACTTCATTTTCCAGGTTTCGGGACTTTGCTTTTTTTGTCGTTGTTGTGGTTGTTTTTTGTTTTTGTTTTTTTGCTATCACAAAAAGTGATGTTATGAATATTTTTGTATCTAGAAGTCATTCATTTGGTGGCAAGAAGAAGAGGCATAGGCTCTATCTCTAATGAGAAAGGCTAACACAGATTTTCTATGACCAGGCCCAAAGTTAACAGGGTGAGCAGCACTAAAGAAAACAAGTGTGACCTAAAACCGAAAGGATTCTATGACCCAGACAGAAACAAATAAGCCTGCTTTTCCACAGACCTAGAAAAGCAGAAAGAGAACTCAACCTAGGCTTGAGTTTGTGTGGAGTGGCAGAAGCAAAGGCCAGAACACAGGGGAGGGGCAGGTTGCCTGGAAGTCGTGTTAAGGAGTGGGAGAGGATGTATTATAATGGAAAGTGTACCAGGACACTTGGAGCCCAGGGACTTGGATTGAAATCTTGTTTCTTTTACCACCTGCATCACATTTAGTGAACATCAGTTTTCACATTTTCAAAACGAGGGACAAGAAATGATCTCTACCACCCTTCTGTTCTGTATCTATTGCTCCTATGAAAGAACATTCAGGACTTTTTAAGACTTTTAAATTTGTGCCATTTCAAATGAGTTACAAGTGCTCATTATTTTCATCCCCTCTATTATATGATGCTTCAGTGGATATATCTGCGTCCTGTGAATGATGTGGCTACTTGCCCTGTTGGTACATATTGTAATCATCCATGCCTTCTCATTGTGTGTCCTCTAATTCCTCCCAAGGGATCCACTCAACGTTCTGGGAGCTTTCCTGTAAATCTCCTGACACTATAATTATAGCAGTTGCACATCTGGGCTATCCACCTCTTACCCCTTGCTTTTTCTACATGATCAGCTATCTCCTCTTCTAGTCAAACATCACTTTGCTTACATACATCATAAGTCTTATTTCATTCAGCTCTTTGTTGGTAATAGAGTATAGCTTACTCACGTTCATCATGTTCATCCATTCCCTTTGGGTGGCTCTGCAATTCCTTTCATTCAGTCAATAGATACTTATTGAATATCCATGGGTAGGCACTGATGGAATTAAAGGAAGAAAAAGACACAGTCCCTGACCTTGAGTAGGGAAGAGAAGATATGTATAGAAATAAATACAATTCAGTATGTGGACAACCTGCTTTTTCCTACCTTTCCCATATTTTTAGATTTGATTCCTCTCTAAAGACTCCACAATCTATGATAATGCTTGTTCCTTTTATAAGCCATCCCATTTCCTATCTCCATGTTTATACATTGTCCCCTATGCCTAGAATCCTCTCCCAATTTACTTCTTAGTTTCTCTGGCTACCTTCAAGACAGAGCTAGTGTGCTACATTGAGCAGAAGGCCATCCCTGCTCTCCCAGCTGCTACAGTCTTGTCTCCTAAGGTTGCCTTACATCCATTCTATATGTCTCTTGTATGTACCTAATCATTTGCCTATCATCCCCCTCATAGGCTCCTTGAAGTCAGGGTTTTCTCTCTCTCTCCCTCTGTCTCTCTGTGTTTCATCACTCTCTCTCTCCCTCTCCCTCTTTGTATTCAAAACATTTAGTGCAGTACATGGAATGTGCTAAGCACTTCATAAATGCTTATTCATTGACTGTTTGATCAAATAGTATTTAAGGAGTAATTTAAGAGAGGTAAGAACAAATTGCTATAATTGCTCAGAGGAGGAAAAATGCACTCGTTGTGCATTCAGGGAAGTCTTCACTTGGACTCAGATTGAAATATGATAGTATTGAATAGTAGAGGAAGGGGCTATTACTTGAGATTTACCCTTTTTTTTTGCTCTTTTAATATAGTATGAATACTATATTCAGATATCTTTCAGAGCAGGTCATTAACTAGAGTTAGAATGTTTAAAAAAAAGTGTTAGTCATATTTTTCATAAATGTCTTGGATGTTGGCACTACCACAAAAACAAAAATTCTACCTTTGTTAGCTTCACTTCCATTTTTTTTTTCTGATGGGAAAACATCTTTTGTAAGTAACCTGAAAGAAAAATGTTGAAAATAGCCTTTGCCTTTCTTCCATCCTGGTCTTTGATGTATGGGTATATGAGAAAAAAAAGAGAAGTTCTCACTTCCTAAATAGACAGCAGTTAGGAGCAGCTTGACCCTGGTGCTGACTCCATTGACAGGCAACACAGTTTTTAATAGAGAATGTTGGTAGCATGCTGTTCACCTCCTTACATCTCACTGTAATTCATTCTCAGACACTCTAGTTGTCTAGAAAACTTCACTGCTCATGATTGCAGGTAGAAAGAGGTGAAATGGAAAGGGCCAAAGAAGATGGTATGTGTAATTTGTTTATTGCCATCAGATGCTTTTCACTGTTAAAGCATCTCATTGTAAAATTCAGGGCTGAATGGGATATAACGATTTGTGTTCAGGCCAGAAAAAGGCTTTTATCCTCTCCTTAACGTCAGTTTTTATTTCAGTAATAGAAAGGAGAGGCTAAAGGAGACATGAAGGATCATTTGTGAACTCTTCTCTACTCATATGGCCTCCATCCTAACTCAAGGACTAGATGTTCTCTAAATTCACCAAGCCATCTCCTGTCTCTATGTGTTTGGTATCGTGCCACTCATGCCTGGAATTCACTTGTAGCAAAGCTTTGGAAGAGATTGAATCTTCTGCAGGGGGAGGGGATGTCAGGAAAGTGTATGAATGGAGGGGAGAAGTGAGGGATGGGGTTTGAAGGAGTCTGTCTCCTTGTCTCCTTTTCCTGGGAGAGACTGAGAGATGCTGAAAATCTGAATAGGCAGTGATACCCAGAGTTGAAGATGAGAGGGAACATGTGATTCAGGAAAGAAGAACTCCAGCAGTCACAGAGGGGTCAAGATTCCTCTGTCAGTCTCTCAGCTACTATTTATTAAGTACCTACTATGTGGCAGGCTCTGTGCTAAGAGCTAGGGATGCAGAAAGTCCCAGAAGACAGTCCCTACACTGAAGGAGCTCAATCTGATGGCAGAAACAACAAGCACACAAATATGTATAAACAAGCTACATATGATGCAAACAGGAAATAATAGAGGGATGGTACTACAATTAGGAAATAGATTAGATCATAGGTGGGACTTGAAAGAAGCCAGGGAAGCCAGAAAGTAGAGATGAAGAAAAGCATTCCAAGGATGGAAGACACCTAGAGAAAATGTCCAGAGCCAAAAGATTGTTGTTATTGTTGTTGTTCAGTTGTTTTAGTCATGTCCAACTCTTTGTGATTCAGTTTGGGGTTTTCTTGGCAAAGACACTGGAGTGGTTTGCCATTTCCTTCTCCAGCTTATTTTACGGATGGGAAACAGAGGTAAACCAGATTAAGTGACTTGCCCAGGGTCACACAGCTAATAAGTGTCTGAGGCCAGATTTGGACTTAGGAAGATGAGTTGTTGACTCCAGGCCCAGCATTCTGTGCACAGCACCAACTAGTTGCCCAGATCCAAGAAATGGAGCATCTTATTTGTGGAACAGCAGGAAGGATAGTGCCTGTGGCAGAGAACAAGAAGTAAGACAGCAGGAAAGGTGAGGGGGTAGGGTATGAAGAGATAGAGGTTTGGACTTTCTAGGCTCCAACCTCTGTAGGGGATTGGTCCAAAGAAGGAAGAATCTTAATACTGATAATGGTTATGTCTTTTAAACATCACGGTAATTCCAGTTAATATTAGCTGTGAATAAGCCAATTAATGGGTAACTAGGTGGAAAAGTGGATAGACTGGTGGGCTGGGAGTCAGGAAGACTCACCTTCCTAAGTTCAAATCTGGTCTCAGACACTTATTAGCTATATGACCCTGGGTGAGTCACTTAACCCTATTTGCCACAGTTTCCTCATTTGTCAAATGAGCTAGAGAAGGAAATGCAAAACCTCCAGCATCTTTGCCAAGTAAACCCCAAATTGGGTCACAAAGAGTTGGATACCACTGAAAAATGGCTGAAAACAAGCAAATTGAAGTGGTAGAAGGATACTGGATGGGTAAAGAAATGTGTTCCCTCAGAGACAAGTCTTCAGGCAAGGATACTATCTCTGTTCTCTCCAAGCCTGGGAGCCTGATTGATGGATGGAGTGAATTAATCAATATCAATCAATCAATATGTCTACTGTATGCCACGCACTGCACTAAGTGCAGGGAAATCATAAAGAAGCAAAAGATAGTAACTTCCCATAAGGAGCTTACAGTCTAATAAGAGAAATATTAAGGCACTGTGCTAAAAACAAACAAACAAAACTCTACAAATATTTTTCATTTGATCATCACAACCCTTTGAGGAAAGTGCTGTTATTATCCCCATTTTACATTTGAGGAAACTGAGGCAAACAGAGGTTAAGTGATTTACTGAGGGTCATACAGCTACTAAGTGTCTGAGGACACATGTGAACTCAGGTCTTCCTGACTCCAGGCCCAGCTCTCTATTGGAGGGGTTACCTAATTATTTCACGTGAAGGCGCTGACTCAGGAGAAGTCAGAAGGGGCTGAAAGGAAAAGGGTGTGCTCTTCCCTTAGAAAAATCTGGCCATATTGGAGGGAGTAGCTATTTTCTGCTCATCTAAATACCTGTAAATATTCTTGACTATATCCCTCAGACTTTCAGAATCCTCTTTCTTCCATGCTTGTCAAATTTCTCTCTCTTTCATAAACTTCCCCTAATCCATGCCACTGCTGCTGTTTTTCTACCCTCCTGAAATGTTCTGAGGGCATCTTCTCCCTGACACTCCTTTGTCTTTATCATACTCCATCTTATATTTATGGGTATTGCAGGGATATGCATGCTGGTAAATGTTTAAGAACCAGCTCTCTGGAAAAAAATAAATGTCACACTTTTCAGTTTAATCTGTATTATTAACATTTTTTCTATCATTTTCTTAAGTCTGTGCAATCAACAAAACAATAATTCACACAGTGGTTTTTAGCATTTGCTAATTTTTGATTTGTAAATACTTATACTGAAAATTTAACAGCTAGGTCTTGGAGGCTGGTGCAAGCTTACTTCAGCATAACTGATATCCCTCCCATTAGAATGTAAGTTCCTGAGGGTGTCCTGCTGTATTTTAAATGCCTAGAATAATGTCTCATCATAGTAGACACTTAAATATGTTTTTCATATCTCATTTGTGCCTTCATTCGCTTTGATTCAAATGCGACTACTTCAGGGCTAAATCAGGGCGTATTTTTCCTTCTCAGAGTTAAGGCCCCTCCTAAGAGCTAGCTTATAGCTTGTTAATACAACTAGTTATTTTGGTTGAATATAGTAGATCCTTCTTTTTTATACCTAGTTAATCACTGTTTTTGCATTCCTGACCATCTTTATTTAGGATGATGGTAAATATTGGCAATTCAGGGTTAGGGCAGGACTTTCAGAGGTCTATGGAAATTGGATCATAGATTGGGAGCCAAACAGCATGTTAGAGATCACTTAGTCTAGTCCCTTCAGTTTATAGATGGGGAGCTGAGCTTTAGTAAGGAAAAGTAATTTGTCCCAAAGTCACACAGGTAGAAAGTGGCAGAGTAGAATTAGAATTTTGACTCCAAGTACCTCAGTGTTTCCAATGATATCATCCTGCTTCTCTAGAATTTTGGCAAATGAGAGTACCCAGTAAGGTATATCATTAAATAGACAAAGTCAAATGGAAGATTATACCATTAATAATAAAGAACCTTACAACTGTATGATGCCTTCTACTTTTCAAAGACTTTTCACATATTTGATTTCAGTAGATAATAAGTGACCAGCTGCTGGGTGGCAATTGAATTTTATATTTCAGGTACGACACATGCAACTGTTTTAGAATGACTATGTAAAAAAAATTTCTGTGTGTGTATGTGTATAAGCAGAAGCATAACATTATGTTGCTACCCAGCAACTGGTCATTTATTATCATTATTATTGTTATTGTTAAATGAAATAATAAAAGTGAAAATCTTTTGAAAAGTATAAGATATCATATAATTGTAAGTGTTTTTATTATTAATAGTATAATCTTCCATTTGACTTTCAGAACATGTAACTATGTACCTTGTCTCATGTCCTCAACATTGCCTAGAACATTCTGATACAGTTACATGGAACTACTCAAAATCCTACAAAAGAAACACAATTCTACTTCCTCACATACTTTTGTGAACTTTAAACTTAGTATCTCTCATGAAGGCATGCTTTTTTCTCATCTAGGTTAGCATAACAGAAAAACTAGCACATTTGGTGGTATTCTGTTGAAAACGCTGACTAATGAATACACTGGTCATGTCTTGGACAAACAGCTATCATAGCATCTTAGTGGTCAGATTAATGCAGCTGACCTTAAAATGACGCAAAGTGACTTGAATCATTTCACCCTAGAATAAATACATCACCTCATCTAATAGTTATATCCCACATCAGACACATAATCTATCAAATTAGACAGCTCATACACTAAATCAAAATTAGACAGTTGTAGCTATGGAATGTCCACTCTCCCCCCTTCTCTACCACTCCAGTGATTCACACCATGTGTTGTGTGATGTATGATGATGGTTTTTTCCCTGCATTGATCATCCTGTACAAGAGGGAAACAGTTAAGATTACCCTGTAACAACGTGATAGTTATTGGGGGAGAGAATATACTTTAAAATGATCTTGATATTTCTTCTAATAAATATTGCATATGTCACTAAAATTGATGGATTGGCTGTAGAAAGTAACAATCTATCTCCAAGGAATTCCTGTTGTACAGTCAGAAAAGTTGTTCATTCTGAGAGAAGTCAACATAGAAGGGATACTTCAGGATTTCTGAAATTTGTTTTGCTCTCTGTGATTCAGTAACAACTACATAGAGTTCAGATATCATCATGCATACAGATGGACTATTTACCTCTTCATGCTAATCAGTGGGCAGTCATTTTTCTAATCATTTCTTTTGATCAGAACCAAAATGTGATTTCATAGACATGAAGAACTTCTGCTGTAAACAGCTCTTCACCATCATAGGCAAACAGATTCTCTGTAATTTACAGAGAGTTGCCTGAGGGCACTGAAAGTTTAATTGACTTGCCCAGGATCACTCAACCCAAGTGTAAGAGATAGGACTTGAACTCAAATGGTCTTCTTACCTCAAGTACCGGCCCTCTGGCCACTACACCCCACCCTTGCCCCAGACTCATTACATTACATTATCCATATTGAAAACAAAAGACTAAAAATTAAAACCATTATAGGAAAGAGGCACTTTTATAGAGTGGGAACTTTTTATATTTTGCCTAAAAACTGAAAACTCTCACATTAGAAACAATAGTAACTTGGAAAGTGCTTCCTTAAACAACAACAACAACAAAAAGATAATTAATATTTTTACAAATTAACCCCCTATAGACAATCTTCTGTCCCATTCTCCTCTAATACCAGGATATAATGCTCAAGTATAAAATCAGAAAGGTTCAGGAAATGGCTGAACTCACAATTATGTGTTTTATCATATCTGTCAGTACTAAAATAATTATTATATCTGATATCACTGAACATATGAATTATAGATAGCATTGATGTTTTAGGCACAATTTAAAGTAACATTTTGCTCTTGGGTTCAGCCTAATTTCTTTCAGATGCTGAATCTATGGGCCTTTAAGGATTTCCATAGAAATAAAATTAACATCTACAATGCCTTCATTATTAACAGCATCTTTGGGGTATGCTCTTTGAAATTGTCATCTTTGAAATGCCATTGCCTTTTAAAGAGGTCCTTTCAATGTTTGAGTAACAATTCTCTCTGAGATATGAGTTTATAACTCCATCTAAAGTTTAAGATCACCTTTTTTTTGAAAGCCTATCTTCAATTTCTGTAATAGTTCAGAATGTGTTCATTCCACAAAACCATCTATCCTGCTTCACACAATAAGCAACCTTGCGTTAAATTTCTTTTCTTAAAAATTCCTTGGCCCTCAGGAAGCAGATTTGATATCTGCACACATTTTCCATACCATACTTCATGAGGCTGTTTTCAAGAGCTTGTTCTGTTGCAAGGCAAGAAGGTATCGGAGATAACATGCTGCACTGAGCTCAGGAACACCTGAGTTTGACTCCAATCTTAGTTTCTAGCTAAGTAAAGTATAAAACCCAACCATTCACTTAACCTCCATGATCCTCAATTTCCTTATCTGTGAAATAGGGATAATAGTAATACCTATCCCCACAGGGTTGTAGGTATCAAACGAGATGCTATATGTGAAGTACTTTCTAAAAATTAATGCTTATTATAAATGTGAGTTACAAAGTATATGCTTGCTTTAAAAGAGCCACTGGCCAAATTCGTGGTTCAAGTCTGTACTTATATGCACTCAGAGTTCTTAGTAACTTTAATGAGGTTGAATCAGAACCTCTTTAAAAATTTGTTAAGGAATGGACTGATGTCACCAGGGATTTGTAATTTTAGCCATAGTTGTTTTATCCTATTCCTGTTTAATTCTGTAGATAATTTCTTACAAGTGAAATTGTCACCTTACTTTTGAACAAAATATTAATTTAGAAAAAAACTCATTATTTTGTCATAATGAATCACATTCACACTTAAGAAACATATTTCAATGACATCTTAAGAAATTGTCATTGTAAAATTATAATTCCCTTGATGAAAAATACAGTTACCCAGGTTATACAAGACTACAAGTTTGATGGAGGGGAGCAGGAAAATAAGATATCACAAAACATGTGGAGAATTCTAGAATCCTTTTTTAATTAAATTTTCTCTAAAGGAGCTGGATGAAGGACAGTTTTCCTTCCTGCTGTTCTAAAACTACTCACTATTTATTTCACTTACAATATACCAACTATGCTATTGTCTGATTTCTGTTCTTTTCTTAGCATTATTAAAATTTTGTTTTATCTCATCTTTGAAATAGGTATTTCTTTAGGGGATCAAGTACATGATATTTATTCTTACATTGCATGCATCTTTAGTATTTAATATCAACCTTCAAATTGTATTATGTTATACCTAGTATTCAAGCAGGAAGTCAAAGCAAAATATATTATGACCTGGGTTCTATGTTGATACTTACTACAAACATGCTCTCAGAGTTTTGTTTTTCAAATTATTTGGTTAATTTCTCACTAAAAATGAAAATATTGAAACATTTATTAGCATGTATTCAGGTTTCTGAAGTTGGTGTATACTCTTCAGTAATTAATATTTCAAATTAGTTTCTTGCCTAAACATTTCCTTTAATGTATGCTAAACTTTTGACCATCTCATTGCCACACTACGTGCCTTTCATTGTCATCTCTCCTCCCCATCCTAACTTTGGACTCTGCACCTAGGTTCCTTGCAGCTCTCATAGGTGGGATTTGGCTTTATCATGCATGAACCAGGCCTCCATGTCACAAGCCATCTCCAGACCATACTAAGGTATAGCTCTCTCGCCTACTCACCCAGTCCCCCAATGGTCCCCTCTTCAGTTCCTCTTTATGTATTGTCTTCCCCAATTCAATGTAAGCTCCTTGAAGGCAGGGGCTATCTTGCTTACTTGAATTTGTATCTCCAGTTCTTTGCACAGTGTCTGACACATAGTAAGTGCTTAACAAATGTTCCATCTATGCCTACAGAGTTTGTTTTTATGGGCAGAATCCAATGGATTTGAGTGTATTATGGACTACTAACTGAATGTGACATAATTGATTGGAATGGTGTCAGTTCATTAGTAAATATGTTTCATTCAAAGTAAATACACAGTTGAAAATGACAGATCAGTTCTAATGTAGACTAGAATCTTAAATCATATTTTAGTGCATGTCTATAATTTTGAGTAGGACTTACTGTGTGTCCCTGGAAAGGGTAAAACACTATAAATTGCTTAGAGAGTTAAGAATAGATTGATTGTACTAGGTACCTAAATAAGTTTTAAATACAAAAATTCGAGAATTTTAATAGTTTAAAAAAAACCCACAAGATTTTATGACAGAATCATAGAACCTGTCATTGATCCCAAGATAAAAACTGGAAGCACCTAATTGATAAAGTGACTTGCTCAGGGTCACATAGCTGCTAAGTGTCTGAGGCCAGATTTGAACTCAAGAAGATGTCTACCTGACTCCAAGCCCAGCACTTCATCCACTGAACCACTTAGCTGCCCATGTATAACCTCAGTTTCTTCTAAATACTAACTTGGTGACTGGGCAAGTTGCTGAATGTGGGCTTTGCTTTCCTCATCTACGAAATGAAGGAGATGGAGATTTTGATGAAGGGTCTTCTAAGGTCCCTTCCAGGTCTAGATGCTGTGATCCTATGGAAAAGGGATTTAGTGACCATTTATTTGGGGGTGAGAGTAGAGTAGAGGCTATAGAGACACCTGAGAGATGGGAAATGATCACATAACTCCTAGTGAGCTTTTTTCAAAGGAAGCACACTATCAGTTTCTCATTTCTAATTTCTGGACAAGAACTATAAAAATGGATTTTTTTTAAGGAAAGGAATGATTTTTCTCCATTCCTTTTCTAATCCTTACTCTTTCTTCCTGGGGGGGGGGGGAAGGAAAACAGAACTGAATGGAAAACAAAGCAAAACAAAATAAAAATCTCTTCCTAACAAAACAAAAAACCCTCTTAGTAATGGAATTAGAATATTAGTTTTTTTCTGTTTTTACCCCGAGTATTCTTTTTTTTAATTTATTTTAGGCAACTGGGGTTAAGTGATTTGCCCAGAGTCACACAGCTAGTAAATGTCAAATGTTTGGTCAGAGGCTGGATTTGAACTCAGGTCCTCCTGACTTCATGGCTGGTGCTTTATCCACTGTGCCACCTAGCTACCCCCTACTTCATATATTCTGGAAGTGAAATCAAAGTGGCACTGCTTACCCTGCTGTCTAAAAAGACCCTAAACAAGGGAGTTCAAATGCCAGAGCAAACTAACACAGGGTTAGGAGAGCTTTGCCAACATCTTAGGGAAGCCTGCTATCCCTCCTTTCTCCCAAATTTCTATAGTACTGTCCCTTATTTCCAGGGTGCTATACCTATGTGCCTACCCCTCAGCCTAACTCCTTACTACCACCTCTGTCCCCCACCGTGAATATTTTTCCTTGCTAAGCCTATTTCTCTTATTCCCTTTTTATAAGTCCTTATATGATATTTCATTAAAATTTTCCTAGGAGGAAATAACTATCATGTGGTGACAACTATAGAATCTCAGATTTAGAAGGGATCTGAAAGGTTTTCTAATACTGTTAGTACATGAACAGGGATCTCCTCGATGAGATCCCTAAAAGATGGCCAACCAGCCTCTCCTCGAAACTCTTCAGAAAGGGGGAGAGTCCAGCCTTCCAAGAAATTTATAAATTTGCTAGGGGTAGCAGCATCTCGAACTCAGATTATCTATTTATTGTAACTTTATGACATATTTTCTGTGTTTGACAGAACCATAACTGAAATATTTTCACCTGCAGCAAAAACATTTTGGGGAGATGGAGAGGTAGGTAGTGCTAACCCACTTTGGATTAGTTTTAATTGTTAGGATAGTATATAGGAATTAATTAGGGTCAGATTTGGAAGGACAGAAAAAAGCCAGAACAAAGGTAATGGTATCATGCCCTAAGAAAGCAGAGTAGGGTAGAGTGATTAGAGGTTAGCATGAAGACAGAGATAGGTTTAGAGGGGGTGAAGAGAGGAAGAAAAGGATGGATAAGAGGTTTTAGACAAAGAACTATCTAAATTATGGGTAGTAGAGATGAACACTTGTAAGTAAAAATAAGCTCAATGGTGCAGCTACCCCTACATGTAGTTGTAGTGGAGCAAAGATGTGGATCATGGGACATTTGATGAAATGTGAAGCAAGGGTCTTTGAAGAAAACAGCTCAGGTACTGGAACCCTTCAGAGAGACAGAAGAATCATCTGTTCTGAAAATGGTGATATTTCTGGAGAGGATGCTGAGTCATCGTGGTAGTTGGGAGGGTCTTGCTCAGGAGGGGCACTGAGGAATATGATTTAATTGCTTATTTCATTCTCCTCTTGTCTGTTGTGCCTGGAACCATGAGCAAAGGTACAACCAGTATTGGAGAAAATGTCTGGGGCTGCAGTGTCTTCTGTAAGGTGCCAGATTTCTGGACTTAGAAGAAGATGGCCTTCTTTCTGTTTCATTGAATGAATTAGGAGACAGAATGATAACAGTGGAAAGGACCTGGGCTTGAATTCTGGATCTGCCACTTAGTACCTGTGTAATTTTGGGCAGGTTAGTTAACCTCTATAGGCCTCAGTTCTCAAATTTGTCAAATGAGAGGGTCACTGTATCTACTCTTTAAGGTTCCCTCCAACTTGAAATCTATGATTGTATATTTATTATAGAATATAAGATTTAGTTAGACATAATGTATATCTTATATCTGGGAATGTGCATGTTACAATATAAAAAAATAATTTTATGCATCTTATACCCCCATATTTGTTCTATCTCCATCTCCAATTCTGTTTTTCCATAACCTTATTTTGGGGGGAAATGTGTCTTATAGTTTAATCTGTTAAACAAGTTTATGGGGATCCAGTATATTATACTGAACTAGCAGAAATAGGAAAGTAATTATGTATGAAACAAGAAATCTTGTAAATACCTTTTCTATTTATATATAAACCATCAAATCAAATTACATGTTTTCATATATAAAAATAGCCATCTAAGCAGTTGTGAATAACTCTAAAGAGACATTCTACAATCAGAATCATGAATGCCAGAGGGGAAAGGGATCCCAGAGCCAATCTGCTCCAACCTATATCTGAACAACAATTGTCCCTGTAATACACTCAACAAGTGGTTATCTAACTTTTCAAAAGAGACATCTGGGGAAGGGAAACCCATGACTTCCTGAGGCAGTCTAATCTACTTTTGAATTACTGTTGTTTGTCCTTCATTCTTGAAGAGGACCATGACATCAGGAAACTGATGCCATGACCTGCACGTGAATCGAATTTAAGTGAGGAAGGACTGTGCAAAGTCATCAGCTTCATTCTTTCCTCCAGAGACATCTGGGCCCACTGGCAAGACATAGATCAGGACAACTGGAGATGGCCCTGGATGCAGTAGGACATCTTGGCCTTTATAAGTTAAGGTCTTTCTCAGGTCTCAATTTGACTGAGGCAACACTCATTCAGTGACTAAGGCTAGGTAAGAAATGAGGCAGAGAATGGCCTCTTTTACCTAGTCCAAAAAAAAAAAATCAGTCTGAAAGGGAAAGACCTCCAGGGTTTTGGCTAAAACAGAAACCATTGCTATTTACACTCACTCTGATACATCAGGCTATAATTGTAAGGAAGTTCTTCCTGACATCCAGTCTACATTTGCAGCTTATACTCATTGTTCCAAGTTCTGCCCTCTAGGTCTTCTCTCCTTAGTGACAAACATCTCAGTTCCTTCAATTAATCTTCATATGACATCTTAAGACACTTCACCATCCAGGTTATCATTTTCCTTATGTTCTGTAGTTCATCAATGTCCTTAAAATTTTATAGTTCTGTTCTATAGATGTGGTCAGTAAGTCTTTGATATTCCAAGTCTTGAATGCTATGTTTCTTTTAATGCAGCCTAAGAATGCATTAGATTTTAACATTTTTCAAAGCAAGAATAAAAATAAAATCTGTTTAAAATCTAATATTTTAAATTCACCTTTATATTGTTGAGGTTGTCTTTTTAATCAGTACCTAAAATAGTTACTCAGACCTTTTATAACATAGTATAGTGCCTCAGTTTGTCATAGATTTGATTATTAATTGAGGCCTTGTATATAATCACATAAACAGCATTCCTCTCCCAAATAAATAGCAAGCTGTCAAAGCACAGACACAGGGATTGCCCTGTGCCAAATTATAAATAAACAAAAGATTGTTTCCAGCCCTCCATCATCCATTTTTATTGCTTTTATAATTTCCTTAGCCACATTCTATAAGATGCCCATGATGCCCTAATGTAAGTTACCCAGGACATCACCCCCAAGCCTGCTTTTCCTGTGAATTTACCAATGCTCAATTAAAATGTAGCTATGGTCAGCATCCCATTTGCTCAAGACCTGCTTTCTGATAGTCAACCTGATAAACATGTTAAGGTATTAAAAGCTTAGTAGCTGCCCTTCCCAGATAACATGTTTGCATTTAAAACAAAGTTCAATACTATAACCCTGAAGAGTGAATAATGATAGGAATTTCAAACAGGCTACAAAAGGGCACAGATCATATAGAGAAGGTTCCCACTATTCTGTGTTTGCTCCCCAAGGTGTGCACTATCATGAAATTCTGTCATCTTGAAGTCAACAGATAAATTACCAAAGTAAAATTCTTGGGCCACTGGAAAACACTGAAGTAAAGAAAATTGCTGAGTGTGATTTGGTCACTTTCCCATTTTAAAATCAGAAATGCTCAAATGCATCTTTTCTAACAAAAACTTCATCAAATAGTCTTTATATTAAGCACCCACTTTGCTTTGTTGGCAGCTTAGCTGTTTCTAATTTTAAAATATACCTAAAATCCAATCTATTTAAAAGCCATTCCGACATTCACTAAAGGAAATGTTCTCTAAGCAGTTTTGTCCTGTTTGTGTGAAATTCACAAGTTAGTTTGGTTCTGTTCTGTAAATATGGAACTGAAGGGTTTCTTTCCAACCCTCTTCCTCCTCCCCCCAACCCCCATGAACTAAGGATAGAAATAGAGATTGGGACATAAACTGTCATTTCATTGATCTAGGAAACTGTCTACCAATGCAGGTCCTCACCTCTCTGAAATGTATTATCAATGCAAATAGCCAAGAGCATAGGGAGGGTTAGTGACTTACCTAGGGTTACACACCATTTTACATGGGAGGCTGGGTTTGAATCCATATCTTCTTTACTTCAAGGCCAACTCTTTGTCTAAAAGTACTTAAATGTTTTTGGTTCTAGGTAGCATTGTAAATGAACTTCCCAACCTAATTGCTTTGGCCTATCCATATAGAATCCAAGTGTAAATTGAAATCTTTGAAGAGTTCCCCAATTAAGCATTGTTTTAAAATTTGAATATCAGTCTAATGATGCTTTTAAAGATTTTGGACAATTTCTAAAAAAGAAAAAACTATACTGAAAAATAATAATTCTTTCTTCTGTACATTTCATATTATTTCAACACATTTGCATAGATAAAGGTATGTTACAGTCTTTTTGAAGTATAAAAATAATAAGATTCTGTGATTTAAATGCAAAAGCTTGCACTTTTTCTTTGCTGTGCATTAAAGAAAATATTGCCAGAATCCAAAAAGGAGGCTAACTTGTTTTCTTTTCCCTTTGAATAGCTCACAATGATGCTGATTAAAGAGAATGTGTAATCTGAGGACCCTTTCTTAATCTTAAGAGTAAATCCTTATTCCCTCAGACAAATGTTTTATATGTTGGATATTTCAGATAAGAAGACAAGGAGGCATACAGTTATTGGTGGACCTGTTGGACCATCGGATGACAGAAGTCCATCGTAGTGCCTGTGGAGCTTTGAGGAACTTGGTGTATGGGAAAGCTAATGATGATAACAAAATTGCCCTGAAAAACTGTGGGGGCATCCCAGCATTAGTACGGTTACTACGCAAGACTACTGATCTGGAGATCCGAGAACTGGTCACAGGTAAGAGATAATTATGTTATAGTGTTATATCTGCAAGACTGTAAATTTTCTTATGTTTGTCATATTTAGCAGATGGACCAGTCAAGTAATCTATTTAATAGAATGGTAGTAATTGTACATACATAATTTAACAGCATAAGAAAAATTAGAATACATGCAAATGTATTTGTAGGAAAATTCTACTGAACATAATTTAATCTTTCATTAAGAAGTCACCCTCTACTTCATTCATAACCTCTTTAAAATCTTGTAGTTTCTCATTGCTATTATGAACATCAGTTAAACAACATATGAACAAAATTTAAACAAACACAATGAGCAATATTGAAATAATAACTGTTAGGATGTTGCAAAGACTAGAGTACTGAATAACAGAGAGTTTACAGTTCTTTGTGTTTAACCTCTTGAACAGAATTCATGTTCATTCCAAAGGTGAATATACATAATTGTTATGAAATACTCTGAGCTCAGTAGAATTTCTGCCCATGACTAGAACATTATCCATAAGCTCATACACCACCACTAGCATGTTTACTTCCTTTCAAAGAATTCCACTCTCCTGGACAACTTACTTGAATGTACCCATTAAGTTTTTAGTTACTTATTTAATGTATAGAGAATTAAACTCTGACTCATTCTCTCAGTGCCAGGCCTACTAATCTTCTCCTCGGTATTCTGGGACACCTTGAGGGCTTCCATGTTTCCTCTTCACTGTTGCCATTGGCTTCAGCCTCCAGTGGTTCCAGTGGTCTCCCACACACACCCAAAATTAGGGGCCAGTGATTTATGTTCTAGTTCCATTTAAACACTTAACATCAATTAGAGTCTACAAAAAGATATTTATTTCAAATATATGGCAAATTTAAATATTCCCCCCATATCTCAGAGTTATACGCTTACCTACCTGGTATCTGGGGAGACTGAAGCAATTCCTACATAGCGTTGGTCCCGCTAAGTTCATATCCAAAGGAAGTAACGCTTCAGGATGATTCCTTTTCTCATATACTCCTGGACTGGGATCCTGAAGGTCACACTCAAATACCACTTCTTGTTCCTCAGGGCGCTAATCCTACACTGACTATATACCTAGATTGTATGACACGCAGATGCTACCTTTTGACCTTTCCACACTCACAAAGTCAGAGGCTCCACTCCCTTCATCTAGAACAGAAAAGAACAAATTCAGAGGCCAAGAAATGAGGCCCTGTCTCAGGAGAACATGGCCTCAGAGGGAGAAAACCTAAGGTATTTTTCCACATATCATTGTCCGGCAAGACACTATGGGTGAAGGAGTCATCGAAAGGGCATATGCCAAGTGTGACAGGCCTGGTGGAATGCCTCTTCATTCATTCAGAAAACTTCTTCTTTCCTATGTGATTAACTAACCAGATCCAGCTACAGAATGTCCACTCATGGTGTTCAGCCTCTCTAAGGCATTCTAAAATTTTGTGAATCTCCTGAAAAGAACCATTGTCCCTGTTGGGAGATATCAATAGAGGCATTCTGTGAATGTACCACTGCTTATTAATATGTTCTTATCCCTATCACATAATGTGTCTTTAAGAGGCATCCTTAGATATTTTTGTCAAACCATTGCACTAATTTTCAACTTTACTTAGCAACTAACTTGTGAACTGTCAAATACAGATCTGGTTTTCCAAGGTTTTGGTGACCTCCAGCCTGAATTCTTACAATATATTTAGGAATACTTTGGAAATGTCCCATAAAGATAGCTTAAAACAGAATACTGGGGTTGATTTTCTTCAGAATAGAGATGTTCAGGGCATTCATACAAGGAATCTTAGCTCTTCATAATCCAACTTTTCTTTTGAGTTTCACTACCAGAGTTGGAATTCCCAAGTTTCTAAACTTAGGATCAGATCCTTTTAGTCTAACTAAATTCAACAGATAGGAGTTCAATAATTTATCTAGTTTGAAACTTTAAAAAGAAGATAAGAGTCTTGTATGTACTTAAAAATCTTGCAAATATCCCAGAAACTTTTCATACATTAGACACATTTTAGAAATTTAGTAACAGGGTCTGCTGATGATATTGGAACCTAAAATTTCTCCTAGGCTTGGTGTGGGTCCTCAGCCCACATATTAAGCCATTGGATAAACAAATAAAAACATCAAGTAATTCCTGAAACACGTCCTAAAAGAATTAGTATATGTGCTTTTAAAGGGATGGGGGTGGGGGCCTTGAGGGGAATTGTGATGCTTGAGTAAATTAAGAATATCTAGTGTGATAGTCCAAATGAAATCCAAATATGTGTCCCTCCTTCCTTCTCTCACTTTCTCCTTCCCCTCTCCTTTCTATCCCTCTCTTTTTTCTTCCTCATCAACTTCTCTCATTCCCTTCCTTCCTTCTTTCCTTCCTTGCTTTCTTCATCCCTTGATATTTTTCTTCCTTCTTCCTTTATCATTCATTACACATCTGTTATGTAGCACACTTCTAGGTACTAGAGAGAAATATAAATTCAGAAATTTAGTTCAATAACCATTAGCATGCTGACTACTAGGAGGGATATAAAGTCAATAATTCAAATTGATAATAAAGTCAACAGACATTTAATAGTCTCTTACTCTGGGCTGGGCACTGTGTCAAGAGCAGAAAATACAAATATATCAGAAAGAATGATAGTGCTTAGCCTCAAGAAGCTTAAGTTCTAATGGAGGAAGATAACAAAAGGAAGCTGAAAGTGGAAGGAGGGACAGGAAGAAGTTACCCATGAAGGGGAATAATAGAGACAATCTGGGAAGCAAAGAGTAGAGCTTGGAGAGGAATGAAGACATGGTTGGCCTGGGCTTTCTGGGAGGCACCAACCAATTAGAGGAAGGGGCCTCACAGGTAGAGGTTCTCCAGGTATGAGAAGTCCTAGAGCTAGTGAACTACCTGAATGAGGATCATTCTTTAGCCTGTAGAAAAAGTCCAGAGAGTTAAATGTCTAGCCTGGAGAGGAGTGAAGATACATATGAATGACAGATATTTACTATGTGCCTGCTACCTACAAAGTACTATATTCAGTACCAGGAATATGAAGAATAACTAAGTTCTAGTATGAGTTCTTGAGAAAATTCCAATGTAAGAGAAAGGGTGAGATGTGCAAAAGTAACTGTTAGGTGAGAAATTCAGAGGATAGGACCAGACGAAATTCAGTGAGAAATTTTAGGTGGGTGTTATTTTCAACTGGCAAAGACAGAAGATGCTTTCTTTATAGAGGAGATTGGAGCTTGAAGGAAGAAAAAGGTTTTCACACGTGACAAATTCATTAAAGCATTGGTGGGAGGGGCAGAACTTAGGGAGATCTCACCATACAAGGCTAAGAAGAGAGAGCCCTGGACACCAGTCCCCTGAAGTTACTGCCTGGCAAGCTGCTTCCCAGGGCATGGGGTAAGGAGGTCTCACCATTGTAACTAATGATAGCCTACCCTAGTGATGGCTCTGTTGGTAACTAACTAGATGTGAGGGATAGGCAATAATGAAAACTTGGCCCCACCTTTCTAGGGCTTACAGTTGAGCAGGGAGGTGTGTGCATATATAAATAATACAATACTATTATGAGCTTAGGCATGCCTTAAGATACTGAAGGTTTTACATTTCATTTGACTTCTTAATTATCAGTCCTTTTATAGGATAACTGTTAACCAGGATTAATTCCCTGCTGCTTGTCAAGGTGCTGCTGAGCTCAGTGGGGTTGTGATGAGGCATCCTGCTGACCAACAAAATGGGCCTTAATAAAATGAAAGTCGTATTTGTTGAGCCCTTTCTAAAGCTATTTCCTAGCTTCAAGAATCACTCAGTAGGGCTTCTATATGCAAATAAAAAAATAAATTTCAAGTGAACCTAAATACTCACAGAGAGTACTATGAAGATATCTTTTACCATTTGATCAGTTTCAGGCCCTTTGGTGGCAGAAAGAAAAATTTGCATTAAAAGAATGCCTTAAAGAGGTAAATTAATCTATTTTTATCTCTCTATTGTTGCCACCTTAAGGAAGGAATTACATTAAAAGGAATCAGAGGTTAATTTTCTTTGGGCTCTATCTTCTTGCTTTTTGACAAAGTCTCAGGTAACTTGAAAATGAAAATGTAAAAGGTCTTAGCAAAAGAAAGCTAAGATCCAGGCTGTCCCAAAAGTCTTGGTATATTTTAAAGCTTTGATTGCTTAAATAGTTTAAAAACTGAACTAGGACTTTTGAGACACTTTTATAAGAATATCAGTCTTTTTGTAATTACTATGAAGCCACCCCTGAAGTGTATTTTTCTGTATAAGTACATGATTCCTGCTGTGATAATTCTAAAAAAGTGGGAAGTTATCTTTATTTTTCATATTTATAGGAAGGAATGGATCAAAATATATCATGAGTGATATGAATTCATTCAATTAGAAGTGTCTGCAATCTTTGATTACAGAATCTCGTACTATGCCTGGGAGAGTGATAAGCACCAGTTTTTTCATCTTGTGGAAATTCAGACACATGATGCTTATGTTGACTCGCCAAAGTCATATATAAGATAGTGAAGCCATTTTTTTTAGAGGATTCACATTTGCAGTTAAACACTTAGTGACCTTATTTTTCTCCTAAAAACATCATTCTTCATAAAAATTGTCTCATTAGTCTTCAAAGGTTTTTTTAATTGAATTACAGACTCTAAATGAACTCTAATTGTCTATCACATCAAATTATAACTCTTGATCATTAGATAGACAATGTAGTATGGAGGGATGGAGGTAGGGGTGGAACATGCTGAATTTGGAGTCAAAAGACTGGAGAATCCGTACTCTGCTAGCTGTCTATAACCTTGGATAAGTCAGCTAATTTCTGTGGGCCTCATGTCCTTATTTGTGAAATGAGGCATTGCATTAGATAACCTAAGGTCCCTAAGACCTATAACCTTTAAAACTTTGCCAGTTAGCCCCTTTGGATTCTCACTATCCATCTTGTTCATTTAATCTGCCTAGCAATTTAAGATTGCATTTCTGTCTTACTGTAGTTTGAGTGAGATTCAGGATTCCAAGTGCAGTACAAGGGAGAGCAGATTTCAAGACCACATACAAAGAAGTAGGAAGTCAGCCAAGAGAAAGTAAAGCAAGCCAGCTTTATTGAAGGGAAATTCTAACAGTCAGAGAGGATAAAAACAGATCAGATCCCCTGGGATCCTGGGTGGAATAGGGCACCAAAACCAGTAAAGTCAGGTGGGTTTTTGTAGGGCTCTTATCTGGGTCAAGCAGATTTAGGCATTGGAGAGATAGTGTAGGGAGCCTGGACCTGGTGCTAATGTATGCTGGGGAATTGGCAGCTAGGTGACATTCAAACTTCCTACCTCAGCAAAAGAGGCTTTTTACCATTATGTTGGGTCTTACTATGGAATGAAGCCTCTGGGAATTTGAACCTTCCCAGCATCTTCCATGTAGGAAGTCTGTAGAAGTCCTTACAATTCCCCACACAAGCCCAATCTGCTTCCACTTTAATGTAATCAAGCTCAGTATCCCCCTAGTATGAATCTCCTGCCTGGTTTTCTCCACTAACCTATGGGCATCCTTTCAAACTTTGCCCAAGGTTTAATTCCCTAATTAGTCCTTTCTACTTCAATCCCATCAAACTTCAGGCACTTGAATAACCAATATTTTCACCACATTTCTTATCTTTCCTGTCTCTCCAATTACGTACTGCTTAGGTGCATGTGGCTGCCTGACTGCATTAATTTTCTATATATTTATTAATATTGTGGTTCTTTTTTTTTTACTTGTTTTTGTAATAAAAATCCCTGAATAAGAATTTCCTGGGCAATTGGAAGAAAAAATGAGTACTTAGGTTTTTACTTTTTTCAATCAACCAATATTTATGAAGTGTCTACTATGTGCCAGGCACTGTGCTAAATGCTTTATAACAGTAGTTGACTATCAACAGTGATAATGAAGCATATAGCATGTGGTAGATGCTTAATAAATACTTGTTGAATATTGTGCATGTATTACCTGGAGATGTAACAGGAGCAAACTGCTATGAGCTAAGAAATTGTCAAGTTATGTTGTATTTACTTGTTTTGGCCTCCCTCCCTATTAGAGCATTAGCTTCTTAAGTTTAGGAACTAGAGCATTTAAAACTGTCTGGAGAGCCTAAAACAAACCTTTTCAATTAGTAAGGACTCAGTAAATTGTAGAGGATATAGAGTGTATATAGCAGTTTGCCCCACTGCATTCTCTTGCCTGAAAGACACCAAACTTTTTCCCAACTTGCTTTCATACTTGGATCTGTGAGCTCATTAATAAGGGTAAAACCAGATACTACAACAAAACCCATCTTATCTCTCAATACATGCATGAAAACTAATGTGTTCAAAGGATAAAGGGGGAACAGTAGTAACTCTTTTATAATACGGCATTCCTCCTTAAATTATTTTTGTCTTAAATGTCTTCAACTTTCCTAACCCAGGAGTTTGAAAACAAATGTCCAACTGTAGTGCAAAAAACAAAAATTTTAATTTAAACACAAGATACATAATACTAATCAAAAGGTCCTAAGGAATTGTGAAGATGACCACCAAATTCTAATGTAGGCTTCTGACACTAAAGGGGAAAGCAATGACCCTTGAAAGTTTTAGATCATTTATTAAATGTTGCTGGCTAATTAAACAATTAAAAATGGATGCCAGGTTTCAGCTTGCATTTGCAAACGAAAGGGTAAGCCTTCTTGTAACACAGCTGGACAATTTATACCGTAAAATGTTTGTAACAAATTATATTTAACCAAAGCCTAAGTGAGGCCACTAGTTAGGTAGTTTTCTCCCTAGAACACAATTACTGTGAGACAATGAACAGAATTTTACTTAAATCCAATTAAAACTATTGTATTCTTACATTTGCTTGAAATAGCCCCAAACAAATAAACTTAAATTGCAGACTGTATGTTCCTTAAAGACTTGTCTGGCTTCATTTTTGTTCTCTCAAAAGTCTATAGATAATTTACTTAAATCTGATTGTGGTATTTTGTCTTTAAAAAATAATCCATAGGGGCAGCTAGGTGGCACAGTGGATAGAGTTATGGCTTTGGAGTCAAGAGGTCCTCAGTTCAAATCCAGACTCAGATACTTAACACTTACTACCTGTGTGACTGTGGGCAAGTCACTTAACCCCAATTGCCTCATCAAAAAGCAAAATAAATAAATAAATAAATGGTCCATATCAAAAATAATTATCAAAGAATAAAAACTGCCTCCAAGGTGATCACTAACAAGTTGAAAGACAATATGATTTCATAAATAAAAATATGCTAGAAAATGAAGTGTAAAAATGTCTGCAAGAGGCACAGTAGGAATCTGTGAGACAGAAGAATCACTTCAGGCTGGAGGAATTAAAGAATAAATCAATCACTGTACATTGATGAAGTTTCTACTGTGTGTCAAGTACTGTGTTAAACACCAGAGATACAAAGAGAATAAATTAAATAATCTCTGCAGATAAGGAGTTTATGTTCTAAAAAAAAAAAGTATGTATGCATACATACACATATACTTGTTATGTCATATATAAAAGTATATATATGTATGTTACACATAAATATATGTTATCCATAAAAGTATATTATATATAAAAGTACATAACATACTTACATGTTATATATAAAAGTATATATAAACACACACATGTGTATGTGTGTGTTTATATGTTCTCATGAGTAGTCTTGACAATGCCCAGAAACTCTGCAGTGTAGTTTCCTGTGTAAAAACCAATGGCTGCTTTGGCCCCTTGTTCCCCTGGCTATAGTTACCAATAAAGAGAGAAAAATCGACGGACGGGAGATTTAAAAGGATTGGATGAATTTAACTGAATTGAAAAGGGGCCTGTGTTAGTACTGATAGAGAAAGGAGGAAGGAGTTAGCTGAGAATGTAAAAGAAGTAGAGAAGTTCTGTACCTCAGTGCTTTAGCACACTTTCTGGCACGTAGTAGATGCTTAATAAACACCAGGTGACTGAGTGATTCAATATAGTCATTTACCAAAACAGCTTATGAGTATGTGTGTTTCTCTGCATATTCTGTATTTCTTTATTCCTCCTCACTTTACCTCTTTTCTTTTTTAAAATTTAATTTTTAAAAAAAAAATTAATTCATTTTTGCCTCCTTTCTTTTCTTAGCTCCCTACCAAAACATCTAGTGGAAGTCTAATTTGAGATGGGGGTGCACTGTGTAGCTGTCCAAGGTCCTAGACTTGCTTTTGTCCCTGGCTGATCCTCTTCTTTCCTACTATTACCCTGCTCAGGAATTTTCCTCTGGCTAGAAACCAAAGCCACACCAATTTCTGACTTTTTACCACTACAAAAATGGAAAATTGATATCTGATTTAGGTATCCTCCATTAAAAGATATCACATCATGTTATATTCATCTTATTTGGTTTTCTTCAGGAAACAAATAAATTAAAAAGTTTATTGCTTATTTTAAAGTCAAGACTCCACATTCACAATATGAAGAGCTGTTGAACCCACAGCCAAGGATTCACTGATGTTAATACTCTTAATTTTTCAGTACTACAAAGGATTTCTGATCTCAGAGATATGGGTACTCCTTCCAGTGATGCAGATTGAAACCTATCTCACAATATTGTGAATCACGTCCTCTTCAAAATCCACCATAGGGGATCCACCTACCATGGAAAGGGCCTTTCTTACAGTTTCATATATTTTCCATCTTTTAGCTATTTGTTGTCCTTTCACTTTCCTCTTTAAATATCCATGGGATGACTTTGTGTAGTTTGATCATTCTATAAACTTTCATTAAACATTCTTTCCACTCCAGTGTCTTTGTTCATGCCATGAAGTGATGATATTCATAAACTCCCTTCATCCATCCCTGTCCATGAGATTTTACAAATGAGGCAATATTCTAGACCAGTATTGCTCTTAGTTGTTGTATGTCTTGATGGGCAAGAGCAAGTGTTTGAGGGCTGAAGAATTTTCTTTGATCTTAGTCTCTTCATTATTATATTGGTTAAGGTTGCATCAAAATTTTTTAATGAATTATAAAAATCAGTATCAATACTCATTCCTGTTTCCCTTTTTTGGTGTCAATACCTTGTTTTAAATACTCCAATTTAGAATTTTTGATTATATACTGTATAATTCTCTTATTTTTATTCTTCTACTTTTATATTAATTTTGATCTCTGCTATAACAATTCATGTTCTGACTGTACCCAGACAGTTGATTTGGGAGCACCTCCCACATTAGTAATGAGCTGAAATACAATTAAATAAAGTTTTTGTTAGATTATTTGATATTTCCAGCAATTGTGTTTTTTTCTCAAATGAAGTATTTATGATATATGCTCATAATGCTTCAGGGTATCCTACAGGTCTGGCCTCTTTTCTTTCATATTCCTGAACCATATTTTATTACATATTTCACTATTTACCCCCATGCTCACATGTGCAGTGAAGTCCTAAGTATCAAAGTATATATCAAGTTAGTTTGGATGGCTTATCGATTTCTTTGTAGAATTCCTCTACTTCCTCAGCCTCTGAAACAGATGATGATGTGGAAACCACAATTATATTCATGGACAGTTTTTTGGTTTTTTGCAAACACTGCAATACAATATGTTCCATTAAGTTATTACAGGTTCTCCAAGGAGAACCTGAAAGTCATCCTTACATTTAGTTTCAATTTACTTTTCTCTCCTAGTTTCAAAAATATTAACATTTACATGATTCCATTTCTCTATTATGTTCACTTGCTGCTCATTGGACAAGGATCTCACATTTAGAGAACCACCAGCTGAATTAATGTTTGAAGACGGTCTAAAAATGTGTGATTCTTCACATCTTCTGACCTCTTCTAAGTCACTTTGCCTCTGCAAAAGCCATAGGGGATAGCATAAGATGGAGGGCCATTTTGTGTTTTTCTGTCTTTCATAGATTGTCATGCTCAAAGAATTCATCACCAAGTGACTGATTTCCTGATATAGAGTCTGTTTTTAATTATGATGCTCATGGCTGCATGAAAGACAATTGAAATTTTTATTTTATATACCATTTGATTTATTTTGTCATGAAGGCTTAGCATATCCTAAATGATTTTATTTGCTTTTAGAACTCTGTTGTGAACTATTTGATTTTTCATTGGTTGTCACTTTGCTCTTTATCCATATATATTTAGGTCTCTCCATGTAGATTACAGGCTCTCTTTTTTCTTTAATGATGGTAATTCTGACTTTTGTCTTTTTATTACAAGAAAAGGAAGTGTGACATAATAAACTGAGAACTGGAGTGAGAGTTAGGAAGACAAATATTTGAACCTTTTCCTGCCTTTGACATACATTGGCTGTGTGACCATGAGCAAGTCCCCTGTACTCTCGGTGCCCCTAGACAGTCATCTAACACTATAAGTTATTAACTGCCTCCTAATCTGCAATTTCTTTTACAGGGAATTCCTTGAATTATTGAAATCACAAGTCCAGACCAGCTCCCAATGCATCCAATATGGTGTCAGCTAGAAAGCAGAGATGGTTCAGTTAGTCAGTGTATAAACAGGCTAGCAAATTAATCTGCCTAAGGTACCTGTCTGATCATGTCACTCCTTCTATTCAATAAATTCCAGTGACTTTCTGCTATCTTGAGGAAAAAATATTTGGCATTCAAAGTCCTTTATAACCCAGACCTCTCCTACCTTTCTAATTCCCTTACACCTTCTTACCACATACTCTGTAATCCACTGACACTGGCCTCCTTTCTGTTCCTCCCAAATTAGGCTCCATTTCCCCACTATTTACATTTTCACTGACCTGTCTTCCATGACTTGAATATTCTTCCTTCTCATTTCCATCTCCTAGCTTCCCTCTCTTCCTTCAAGTCCCAGCTAAAATCCTACCTTCCACAAGAAGCCTTTTTCCATCCCCCTTAATTCTAGTTCCTTCCTTCTATTGATTATCTCCAATTTATCCTATTTCATAGGATAGGTACATAGTTGTTTGCATGTTGTTTCCCCTACATTAGATTGTAAACTCCTTGAAAGCAGAGCCTTTTAGCCTTTCTTTGTATTCTTAATGATTATCATAGTGCCTAGAAAATAGTAGGCTCTACTTGTTGACTAGACTTGACCTGCCATCTTACCTTTTATATAAAGCAAATAACTTTAATTAAATGCAATTTGTTATTTATACATTAGAAATCTCAGATATTAGGATTATCTAGTGTCCTAACCTTCTCATTCATCGCAAAAGAAAATGATGTACAACATTGTTTTGATTACATATCAGGGTACATATTGAGTGATTTCAGCAAGTTAGCAGACCAATTACAAGCACAATGAAAGAATTCTGCCCATAACATAAATTAATCCTTAGAATTGCTCCAGTCTACAATACTCAAATAACACATAAAAGTTGTATTTAACATATGTTTAAAGAAATTCAATGTACTTTAATCAAAATAAAGAAGTTCATGTTTCTTCCTTTATCTTCCTACCTGTGCCATTGAAAAAATACTGTAGGAGTTTGCTATTATGGGGTCATATTTCTCATGATTCTATTTCCCATTTTGTAAAATGAAGAATAAGAATGTTCTCTGTTTGCTTTTAGTTTTGTCATGGTCTAACACTAATTGGTGTTCAATAATGATCAATAACTGAAACATGAACATTAGTAACTTTAAATGAATCAAAGTTCAAGGTATGCTGATAAATATAAACATAGAAGAATATTGCCTTTTTGGTATGCAGGGACTGAAATATACTGTATAATGCATTTTCACTTATTAGAGATGACAATGCATAACTGATTTGTGGCTCCACTTTGCCACTCAAGGGTTACAAGTTAATTAAAAACAGTTATCCTTAATTATATTTTAGACTTTGCTCTATTTGCTCTACAGTTATCACATGAAAAATTATATTAACTATTGTTCACAAATACAACATGGAAATCCCCACTGACTTCTAGAGGAGAGAAGGGAATTAAAGAACTCCTATTAATGTCTCACAGCTGTTTCTCTTCCTAACAGCTGTTTCTATATGTTATTTCCTTTTCAGAAAAAGAAATGTTTAAACTATCTACCTGTCTTTATGGATTTTTTTCCCCAAAGATGAAATCTAACCTGATTAAAATCATAGAATCATGATTTAGATACAGATTTAGAGATCACCTAGCTAACTTTATTTTTTTTTAATTTGAGAAACTGAGGCCCAGAGAAGCCAAATAACTCATTCTGGGTCATATGAGCAATATGTTGAAGAACTGGAATTCAAAGTCAGACTCTTTTTTTTCCTAAGTCCAGATCTTTTTCTGATACTTAATGATCTAAGAATTTGCTCTGGAAATACTCAACTGTTTCATTTAGCAGCTACCTCTTTGAATTATCCATCTTAAGTGATGAATGTTATATTTGAAATTCTGGCGACATTGAGGCATCTGTCTCTAAATCAGATGATTTTATGGATTTTAACCAGGTTAGATTTTATCTTTGGGAATAAACCCCATAAAGACAGGTAGATAGTTTAAATATTTCTTTTTTGTTTTAAATAACGAACAGGTCATAGTTCACACAGACCAGGTGCAATCTTGGTAGCCTCTCAATAGGCCGTATATCCATGTTTGGTTCCCGTAGTAATAGCAGAATTTGGTCTGATCTTTTCCTAGAGTCCCTTAGCTTCTACACAAATAGGACAGATTTTATTTAAAAGCCACATAAAAAAAAGAAGGTATGAGTATCTTAACATGGTTAGTAAGGGAACCTTTAATTCCCGTCATTCTCCCTTTTATAACTTCCTATATAAATGGCTCCTACTCTTCTTCCATATCTCTGTGGGGCAGCAGCTCTTTCCCTCCTCCCATATCTCCCGCTACCCTTTAGTCTGAGTCTTCTATCTGGTGACAGTTCCTCTTCTCCTCTATCAAAGATAAAGAATTAGAATATGCTTGACCTTTCATGTCATTTTTCAAGAGACCTCGTAGTAATAGTTTGTTAGTTAATAGGAAGTAAAAATGTGTGTTTAAAACACCATTGTGATCAGGAAATGAACATGGATCATTTGGGATTTTAAAACAGTTTGTCAATTTAATAATGTTCCGCAAAAATGCTCTGGCTATTAGCTTAGTTATCAGACTGTATAAACACAGATGTGAAGTTTGATTATCATGTGTCAGCTTCGTATTGAGCATGACTAGCTATTTATAACTTGAATTTAATGACAGTGTGATTGAACAGAAAAGAAGCATCACATGATTCCAAAATAAGAGATCTTGGGAACAAGGGCCAATTCTACCAAATGAATCACATAAACAGTGAGTGATACCTTCCTAATAGGTGCAGATTATTCAGGAGCATTAGCTGCCTATTACAAGGCCAATCATTTACATGGTGAGAGAGACCATAGGTCGCCTTTTAATATCAAGGTAGCTCTGATAAGAATTCCTCTAGAACCATAAATATGATACAATCATATTAGCTAAAGAAATAGCTATTGTGATATATATTATTCTTTAAGAATTATTATAGTTAGGGCAGCTAGGTGGTGCAGTGGATAGAGCACCAGCCCTGAAGTCAGGAGGACCTGAGTTCAAATCTGGCCTCACACCAAACACTTGACACTTATGAGCTGTGTGACCCTACTCAAGTCATTTATCCCCAATTGCCTAAAAATAAAAAAAAATTTAAAAACAATTATTATAGTTGCAGAATATAAGAGTTGGAAAAAGTCTCAGAGGCCATCTATCCCAACCCCAATCTAAGAATTCTTTCTAATTTCTGAGGCTGACCATTGGATGACTCCAATTCTTAGGAAGTTTTTGTTTACATTCTCTAAGTCTGTTTCTCTGCAATTTCTACCCGTTGATCATACTTTTCTTTTCTGGGACCACGAAGAACAAATTGAATCTCTCTTTCTTATGAAAAGTCTTCAGTCTTGAAAAGTCTTGATGCTTGTAACTGTAATAGCACCCCTTGGTATTCATTTCTCTGGGTTAAACAAACTAAGTTCTTTTAGTTGAGTCTTCCCATTTTGGTTGTCCTCTTCTATATTCTCTCCATTTTACCAATGTCTCTCCTAGAATGTAGCATCCAGAAATTAACACAATATTCCAGATATGTTATAACCAGAATTTATTTATTCAATGCATTGGACATTTGTCACTGTTTAATTGTTTCAGTTGTGTCTCACTCGACCCCATTTGAGGTTTTCTTGGCAAAGATACTGGAGTGGTTTGGCATTTCCTTTTTTAGCTCATTTTACAGATGAGGAAACTGAGGCAAACAGGGTGAAGTGAAGATAGTAAGAGTCTGAGGCCAGATTTGAACTCAGAAAGAGGAATCTTCCTGACTCCAGGCCAGGCACTCTATCCACTGCACTAAATAGCTGCCCTGAATTGGACCTTTGGCCTCTCAGTATAGCCCTAAAAATATGTTATTATATGTTTAATTATTAATTATAATATTGTATATTATATCATATATTTATAATTTCTAATAAGTAATCATGTTAATTGTTGAAAGTGATGACTCATTGATGATTCTCTTTGAGAATGCAATTAACTAATATAATTAGTGGGCATGTCGGCAGTAATATGTGTAGATTATTGGGCCTGGAGTTCAAATCTGGCCTCAGACACTTATGTGACCCTGAGCAAGTCATTTAACTCTGTTTGCTTTAGTTTCAAATGTTTCAGTGCCTCATGTTCACCATTTCTGTTCTGTTCTTTCTAGTTCAGAGGTAATTCATTTTTGCAGAGAAAATGGAAGCAGAATAAGAATTGAACCAAAGAAATCCTATTTGGCCTCTAAAATTAGTAGTACTGTCCATGTACTCTCTTCTCACCTGCCTTCTCACTTAATCTGTTTTCCTTAGCGTCCCTGAGCACAAGTCAGCACAAATTCTTTCCACCTATGCATTTGATCTTATCTCCGGAAATCTGTTCCAGCAACCAGCAGTTCCCTCTCATTTTATTGCCAATTTCCATCAGTCAATCAACAAACATTCACTAGGGGCCTACTATGTTCCGGGCACTGTGACTCTCAGAGTCCCCTTTTTCATGAGCTAACAAATAGGCTTGTTTAACTAAATCTAAGAGGAAAAAAAAGAAACAACCCTTCATTTAGTCCTAAAGCCTCAAACTGTAATCTTATCTGTCGCCTTCCTTTCCTTGTTAATTTTTAGGAAAATGTAGTTTTTTAAGAAATGCAGTTTATACCCATCGCTTCCACTTCCTCACCACCCACCCATTCTCCTCAAAACTGTGAAAGCTAGTTTCTAATTCTTCTACTCTGTTGAAATGTCTTTCTTCAAACGTTCTCTCAGGCTTCATGCTCCATGACCTTACAACATTCAACAATGTTGAAAATCCTATCCTCTTCTTTACTTTCCCTTCTCTTGGTTTCTGTAACACTGCTCATGCCTGGTCCTTCTACCTATCTAATAGTTCCTTCCCAGTATCTGCTACTGGTTCATCTTCCAAAGTGTGAGCATCCTCTAAAGCTCTGCCTTCCTCCTTTTTCTTTTTTCTCTACACTCTCTCCTTTGGGAATTTTATCACACAGCTTCAATTAACACCTCCATGCAGATAACGCTTAGATTTGTATCTCCAACCCTGCTTCTTGAAAGGATTTGAGTAACCGGTTTCAGTGATCGATCTGAAAGTCCTGCTGGCAGCATGCCCTAAATATGTTCAAAGCTGAATTCTCAAAAATGTTCCTTCTCCTAAATTTACTTAGAGTAACTACAGCATAGAGTGCTGGGCCTGGAGTCAGAAAGACTCCTGTTCCTGAGTTCAAATCCAACCTCAGACACTTACTATCTGTGTGACCCTGGACAAGTCACTTCACCCTGTTTGCCTCAGTCTCCTCATCTGTAAAATGAGCTGGAAAAGGAAATGCTAAACCACTCCAATATCTTTGCCAAAAAAAACTCTAAATAGGGTCATGAAGCATCAGAAACAACTGAACAACAAAATTTACCATTTAAGTTAATGGCATTAGCACTTTCCCAGTCATATAGGCTCAAAATTGGAATAATTATTAATTCTTACCTATCCTTTGTCCCCCCCCAATTCTAATCAGTTGCCAAGCTTTGTCTAATGTACCTCAGTTGTACCTGTATGTCTCCAATATACATATGCTCACGTCTACTCCCAATTCAACAACCATAATTCAGGATATCATCACCTCTCACTTAGACTATGATAATAGCTTCCTACTTATCTCACTGCCTTCAGTCTCTACTTTCTTTCCTCCACCCTTTTTTACCACTATTAAAGTAGTTTTTGTATTTATGAATATAATTATGTTGCTCCCCTTCTCAGAAATCTTCTCTGGCTCAGAAATGCCAACTAAATAAAATACAAACTCCATAGTTTGTCATTGAAAACTCTCTGTAATAAGTAAATAATAAAATAAATAAATAAAGACTCTGAATCCAACATACTTTTAAAGTTTCATTTCAAAAACTCTGCTTCATACCTTCTTCACATAAGCTAAACTGGAATACTAGACATTTCCCATTCTCATCTCATCCTGTCCTCCCCAGCCTCTACGTCTTTGTTTCTACTTTTCCCTCCACCAGGAACCCTCACTTCGGCTTTCCCAGAATTCTTCTCCTTTGCTCAAGTGCTGCTTTGTCTATAATGCCTGCTATGATTCCTCATCTGGAGGTTGAGTCTATCAAGCCTCGTGACTTCTGTGAATTAGATCAATTTAGTTTTTTGTGTTAAAGTTATTTATTTATTATATGTTTATATATTTGTTTATATTTTATATAAATATAATTTGTAAATTATGTATATTTTATTATATATTATGATATATTATATATTTATTATGATATATTATATATTTATTTTTATATATTATATACATTTATATAAATATAAATATGTTGTATATTTTTTTATTTAATTCTTCCATCTCAGGATAAGGTCCTTGAGCTTAGGAAGTGTATTATTTTTCTCCTTCCCAATGTCTAACCTAATGCCTTGTTCATATGTAGGGAGAGAGAATGGAACTTTGGATTTCACTAGTGTAGGTAAGGAAACTCCCTCTAGTTGTAGACTTAGAGAGTTTAATAGAACACTGAGTAGTTAGTAACCTGCCCAGGATCCCACAGTTAGCTACCTCACAAATGTTTCTTGAATCATTTTTTGTTTTTTTTGTAAGAGTGACTTTAGTCTCAGACTGATTTTGATGACACCCATTCACTGTCTTCATTAGAAGTATCCTTTTGGGGGGCATTCAGAATATAAAGAAGTGCCCATTTTCAAGATTGCTCCATCAAGATACAACAGAAAGTGTGGCCTCTGTAAGGGTTCAGTGCTAAACTTCTCTATTATTCATGGACTACAAAATCATTCCCCTAACTCCATATCCTACATGGGGAGGTATGGAGCTTCAAACATATCTGCGTGTCCTTTTTGGTCCCTGGGTTCCTTAGGGGAGAATGACTTGAAATTATCTTCATATTATACTCCACCTAAGATATGCCAAACCCCTCTGATGGAAAGAAATCAATCTGTTAATAGATATATAATGACCACAGCAAACCTCAGTAATATCTGAATTGTAAATCTGGAATCCTACTTTAAGACTACATGTTTCATTTCAAGCTCATAAGAATTTTGAAGGATAGCTAGATGGTGCAGTGGATAAAGCACGGGCCCTGGAGTCAGGAAGACCCGAGTTCAAATTTGACCTCAGACATATGATACTCACTAGATGTGTGACCCTGGGCAACTCACTTAACCCTCATTGCCTCACCACCCAAAAAAAAAAGAATTTTAATTAGGAGTGAGAGAAATAATTATTAATAACCAACTAATATAATGGGGACCCAGGTTTTTTTTCTCCCTTTCTATTTCCTCATTCAAACCTGAGCTTTTAAAGAACATTCCTGACCTTGCCCAAAGAATTCACCCCACCCAGACCATCTTATCTAGTGTGGAATTCTTACCTCACCCCGCCATTGTTCTACTCAGGTAAAACTGGATGGAGAATAGGCTCCTTTGTCTAGACTGCCCCCATGCGGGTGTGTTCTGGGTGTGGAGATGAATCTCTTGGTCTAAGAGTGACATGATCAGAGTGATATACCCAGCCCCTCATTAGAATAGGCCCACCTCTCATAATATTCATTCTCTCATTGTTAACCAATCAGAGTTGATTTCTGCCTTTTGGGAATATTTTTTCTTCCAAGGGTATATAAGTGTTCAGTGGCCCTCAAGGTTCATCTTTGGATCTCAAGAGTACCACTGACCTCATTTTATTAATTATTTGCTAGCCATAATTAATAAAATGGATTAATTACCCAGAAATTATGTCTTTTGGACTTTTCATACATCACAGGAAATTACAGCATCTTTAGTCTTTAGAATTCCTCAAAAGAAGCCTGACATGTTGTCTAGAGGAATAACAGACTGTACTTGGGGTTAGAGGATCAAAGTTCCCACATCAGCTATGTTGCTACTACTAGTGTTGTGACTCTCTGAAGTCAGCTAACTCTAGAAGTCAGTTTTCCCCTATCTAGGAGGCAGTGCCTATGAATGATCCCTAAGTCTCTTCTAGCTCTGCATCCTATATCCTATAAATCCATTTATTTCCACAAAATCAGATACCTTAATCCATTAGACTCTGTAAAATAAGTAGCAGTTTAACAGCGGTATCCCTGTTTTGTGGACCTTAAAATTTGAGTGCCCAACCAAACTATAAATGTCTTCAGTCAGTTCTAGATGGCAACTAGGTGGCACCATAATGGATAGAATGCCAGGTCTGGAGTCGGGAAGACTCATCTTCCTAAGTTCAAATCTGGCCTCAGACACTTACTAGCTATGTGACCCTGGGCAAGTCACTTCACCCTGTTTGCCTCAGTTTCCTCATCTGTAAAATGAGCTGGAGAAGGAAATGGCAAACTACTCCAATATCTTTGCAAAGAAAATCCCAAATAGGGTCATAAAGAGTCAGATATGACTAAAAAGACTGAACAACAATTTGCAAAACAAACTGTGCTCCCAAATTTAATAATGAATAATTGTAAAATATTTGCATATGATTACCTATGCAAAATGTCAGGCTTTAAATCAGATGACACATCACAGTATCACAGTGTTATTTAAGTTTGAGAGTGGCATGAAGATTCAATTTTGTTGTTTTGAAATCCTCTGTTATCAAAAATGCTCCTTTGGAGGAAAAAAAAATCAGATATGACCATTTTAGAATGTCTTCTAAAAATACAACATGAAGGGGCAGCTAGGTGATGCAGTGTATAGAGCACTGGCCCCAGAGTCAGGAGGACCTGAGTTCAAATCTGGCCTAATATACTAGCTGTGTGACCTTGGGCAAGTCACTTAACTCCAATTGTCTCACTCCCCCCAAAAAATATAATATTAATTACTTTAAAGAAAATAGAATAATTCTATAGTAAAGTACAAATGCTATTTTTTCTATATGATTTATATTGAATTTTGAATGTGACATCATGTCATAGTGTGACATGATATGACCAGATGTCATGAAGTTATGAAAAAATGTCCTGCTAGTTGCAAAATATGTATTACTACCCCTAGATGTGAAAATAGCAATCAATCACAATAAATAGCTCTCATTAAATCCATTTTAAAAATGAATTTTGCTGGCTAGAATTTTTTGACTGTTGTGGCATTGGAGGTATGGAAAGTTTGTTTATATTTAGAACTGCTAAACAATGTATTTCAGTGTGAAACTACAAATCTCTAAATTCAAAGGGAGCCTAGAAATTATCTAGGAACTTCGAATGAATAAGTGAACAAGTAAAAGTATTTAGTAGGCACCAATATGACAAAGATTTTACTAAATGCTGTAGATATAAATTTTAAAAATCACGATGGTTCCTACCCTCAAGGAAGTTAAATTTTATCAGAGGAAGACAACCCATATTGGGGAGTGGTGGCCAGGGTTGGGTGTTTTATTTTGGGAAGTCACCTGTCAGGGGAGGTTGGTCAAATTATATGTCCTTTTCAGGAGTAAAGGTAATAGTGATATAAATATATTACCCATAGCAAGAGATAGACAGCCTAGGTGGGGAGGATGGGCCAGGTGGATAGTAAGTACATGGCCTAGGGGGAATAACTGAGTGGCCTAACTCTTCGTTGCCTGGTCTCTGGTAGGCTAGAGTAGTTTTTAAAATGTACTTCTGGGGTGTGCTTAAAACACTTTTAGGTGATCCATAAGATCAAAATTATTTTCATAATAATATTAAAATATTTACTTTTCTAATATGGTAAATGTTGATAGACATAATTCACATGAACAAAAATTCAAGGTGGGAGATGGTCCTCACTTATTTTTAAGAATATTAAAAAGGTCCTGGCCAAAAAAAAAAAGTTTAAGAACTCCTGGCCTAAAGGAATCAGTGGCAGGACAAATGACATCTCACTGATCATCTAGTCTAAGTTATATCCAAATAAATGGATTTGGAGTCAGTAAATTCAAATACCAGCACTGACATTTATGAAAATAGAGATGACAAATACCTCTCCTAGTCGAAACTGGTCATAGGCAAGGGTGCTCTCTTCAAGAGTGGCATGGTTTGGAAAGCAGAGATGATGATAATAGCTCCTGTTTCTCAGGATTTCTGTGAGACTTAAATGAGATATGATCCGTAAAGCATTTTGGAAAACTTAAAGTGCTATGTAAATTCTAACTATAATAATTGTCATTACTATAGCCTGTTGACATCTTTATAAATCCAGTCTATGATCCATTATATTTTCTTCTCAATTTTTTTTATCTTCTATGAGGTTGATAACATTTCTCTTATGTGCTCATTTAAGTCATCAAGCCCTTTAGCAATCCACTGAAGAGCTTTCTCTGGGTAGACTTCAGTCCATTAATCAACTTCTTGGGTTAGATTGTTAGGCAGCTACAAATCTTCCTAACTGTGCTATCATTCAGTACCATTTCTCCTTCCTATGTAAAAGGATAGTCTGTGAAATGCCTTGCCAAAATCTGCTAGATGTATGATGCTATACCCATATCTGTTGTTATATATTCTAAAATTTTCCTGAGAAGTCACTGTCAAAGTCACTGACTGACTGATTGATTGATTGATTGAATGAATGAACAAAATATTTTAAAGTACTGACTACTTGCTGGGCATTTTATTAAAAGCTAGAGATAGAAACAACAAAGACATGCATTGCTTGCAAGGAGTTTACACTATCATGGTGAAAGATAATACATATAGGAGAATGGTGGCCAAAGAAGAAGGCTTTGGACTGGGAAGTCGGAGACTGGTCCGTAGTATACAGGTATCACTTCTTATATGATATAAAAGCTATAAATATATCAAGTCTAAAAACTTGGATCTGTTTAGAGAATAGTTTTGTTGTTCAGTCATTTTCCACTCATGTCTGACTCTTTGTGACCACATTTGGGTTTTCTTGGCAAAGATCCAAGAATAGTTTGCCATTTCCTTCTCCATCTTATTTGTAGAGGAGGAAATTGAGACAAACAAGGTTAAGTGATTTGCCCAGGGTCACACAGCTATTATATGTCTGAGGTCAGATTTGAACTCAAGAAAATGAGTCTTCCAGACTCCAGGCCCAGCACTTTCATCCACTTCACCACCCAAGCTGCCCTGAGAACGCTGTGGTTGTATCTTAATATCTTCTTATACTTTTGAACAACAGTTCTTTTCTTGCCATTTTTGTTCTACATTTTCTGATTTAAAGATAGTTCTTGTTAGAGAAGACAGAAATAAAAATAGGATTGAGAAGTTCTGTTTTCTCTGTCACCTGTTCCACTTATAGCAGAAACATGTTCAAATCTCATATTTTCTGATAAACCTCTCTTGGCTACCCTCCTCAACAGTAAAAGGATTTCCAGGGTTTAAAGGAGTCATGGTCAAGAGTCTTCTGGCTTAAGGAGACTCTCTTCTTCCTAGCTGTTTATTCCTGGGCAGATTAGCAGAGAATAACAGGGGCCTAGAAAATAATAAACAAGGTGGCTTCTGACTTACAGGCTCCATGCCAGACAAAAGGCTTGACATTACAATTTACCTAGAATTTCCTAGAACAAATTGCCTAGAAAACCTGGAGTTCCACTTGAAATCAAGGAGTATATGCCCTATCCCTCTTTACTCTTCTCTTGCTCCAAACTTGTCTTTAGAATCTCTCATATTGTTCCTAAAAAGAGATAGCTTGCAATGGAGCACAGACAGCTCGCCTTGGAAGAAAATATGAGTTCAAGTCCTGCCCTAGACATGTACTAGCTATATGACCACAGACAAGTCACTTAACATAACAGTGCCCTGGGTCCCACAATATTCCTGAGTGCTATCAAATTAGAATACATAAGAATATAATAATATAATAGATAATATTATAGTTTAATAGTAAATCAGTATGTGGCCAGTAAGCCTATTTGTGTTTGTATTAGTGGCCCCTATTTCTATTTGAGTTTGACATCACTGACCTAGCCAACTCTGTAAAAATAATATACAGGTGAATTGAAGTGCTGCATCAAGGGAGGAAGTTCCCTCATTGAGCATTCCTTACTCTGAGAAAATCAGACAGAAAGAAAAATGTTCTTAATATTTTCTGAAAGCTTCAATAGTATATGTTGAATATATATATGTCAATATATGATCTTTAGTCTTCCTGAAATGATTATTTTACCATTACATCCTATGCTATTGTCTCCTTTCATATTTTTTTAGTGTTCTTTGAAAATCTGAGTTCACAAGAGAGCTTCCTGTGTAGCCACACTGATCTCTAAAGGTTCCCCTTCCTTCCTTCCTTATCAGAAATATTTGCTATTGTATTGTCAGTTGTTTTTTAGAAACTTGAATTAGTGTATGCCATTATTTTTCTTAACCTTTAGAAATTTAAAATCTGTACATGTCTGGCTGTCAACATTTTTCTTCCATTGCTGTTATAAATTATGAGATGGTATGGTCAAGTATTCCACAAGTTTACTATCACTTTCTACTTGTGTCTTTTAATGATCAGAATTAAATACAAAGTAACAGCTCCCCATTATTGTTGCTACTAACCTCTCAAAGATGAAATTGTCAGACACAGAAGTCAAGAATTTATCAGATATTCTGCTTTTAACTTAATGAGTTTTCTAGCAAGTCCTAATAATTTGTATGCATCAGTATTATTATATCTCTGCTCATTTTGTGACTCTTATTGGAATGTATCGTCCAGGTCCTTTAACTGGCAAGACAATTAGAAAAGTAGCATGTTTTAGTAAGAAGAAAGAACATTCTAATTAAAGTCAAAAGACCAATATGTAAGTCCTGGTGCTGTCACTTACTAGCTGTGTGACTGTGGACAAGTCACACTCTCTGGCACAATTTCCTCATTGTAAAAAGAGGATAGTAATATATAGTAATACTTGCAGTGTTTCCTCATACAATTACTGTGAGAAAGACACTTTTTGTAAGTTGTAAAGTATTACATGTGTAATATAATGAAAAGAGGTCCAGAGTCAGAGAATACAGGTTTAAATCCCACTGTTGACGTTTACTACCTAAATGATCTTAGGCAACTTGCTCAGTTTCCCTATGTATAAAATGAGAGTTGTACCAGATGGCCCCTTCAGTCTCTTCCAGCACTGTCACTGTGACTTGGTGCTAGCTTCTGGAACACCAACCACCACTATAGCTCTCTCCTTTATTGTAAGAGTAACACTTTTTCTATAACCAACTGATACCTGTGAATCTTCTGACTCCATCTTTGGATAATGATAAATGTTCAAAATATTATCAACTATTATCCTACCTGAAGACTTATAGATCTCTATGCAGATGTATATCTTCCTGGAATTTTGGCTACTGACTGACCTCTTCTTGTAGATGTCTTGTTTGTAAGTCAGAAATCGTTTATTTTCCTCTTTGTGGGGAACCTATTTGTGGAGTAGCCTCAGGGGTTCAGATATTATCTTCTTCTTCATCTCTATATGCTTCTGCTAGCCAATTTATTAAACAGGTTTTCATCTCCTTTAGCCTGCTCAGAATCTTTTCCTTAATTGTGTTCTTTCCTTGGTTGGGCACCCTTCCCCTCCCTTTCTTGTGTAGAAACCCTTTATCTTGCCTAATAAGTCAGAATATAGAGAAGTGTTCCTCAGGCCTCTTACCTCCTCAAGCCAGAAGATGAGCCCCCATTTATCGTACTTAGTTGATGAGTGCCTCAGGCAGGAAGACAAATAGCATAAATCCTGCAAGTCACAGGAACCATCCCCTCCTTGATTTCATGTGGCTTATCCTAGAAACTCTAGGCAAATTATAATGTCAAGCCATCTGTTTGACATAGAGCCTCCAGGTCAGAAAGCCACATTGTTTATTACTTTCCAGATCCCTGTTATCCTCTGCTAATCTGCCCAGGAATAAACAATTAGCAGTCATTCAGCTAGGAAGAAGAGAAGCCTCTTTAAGCAAAGAGACTCTTGACCATGATTCCTTTAAATCCTAGAAATCCTTTTACCAAGAAGGCAGGTAATCAACAAAGATTTATTAAATATGTGTGTGTGTGTGTGTGTGTGTGTGTGTATACACACACACATATATACATATATATATACACACATATACATACATATATATGTGTGTGTGTGTGTATATATATATATATATATATATATATATATATATAATATATATATATATATATATATATATATGAGATTTGAACAGAAACTTGAAGTATTAGCAAGTATTAAATAAACACTGAGAAGGGCAATCACCATTTCTTTCTTAATTGCTGTCCCATGCCACCATCCTAACTACAAATATTAGAAACTTATCTGCTATAATAATAACAATAATCAATTACATTTAAATAGAATGGTGTACTATTTAACACTTAAATGTAAAATTTAAAAAAGAAGGTTTGCAGACTTTGTTCATGTATTCCATGAAAGGTTCACCCAACATTCTGAGACCTTCCTCTGATTCTCATAGCAGAAATCCTATTTTGACAAGAACAGAGAAGGGAATAAGCATTTATTAAGCACCAGGAAGGGTGCTATTCACTTTAAAATATTATCTCCTTTGAGCCTCACAATAACACTAGGTAGGTGCTAGTATTATCTCCATTGTACAGCTAAGGAGACTGAGGCAGATAGAGGTGAAGTGACTTGCCCAACTTGTTTGAGGCTGGATTCGAACTCAGGTGTTCCTGACTCTAGGCCTTACACTCTACCCACTGTACCACTTAACTGCCTTGATGGTGATTAAGGATTGTGCTAGCCGAGTGCAAGCTTTTGGCAAGTTCTGCACTACAGGAAGCTTTTTAAATGTGGACCCAGTGACAGACCATGTTTGCTGAGGACAGATTAGCTGAATATAGAGAAGCTAATTCCCAGCAGGCAGCCAGTAGGTAATGACTTATTGCTTATTGGCTACATGATACAAGGACAACTATATAGGCTAGGGATAGAAACTGAACTTGTGATTTCATTGTCATACGGCACTTATAGGTGAGGAAACTCTCTCTACTAGTGAAAAATCAGTACCTTCTCTGTAACTTAAAGACTTTTAGAGAGTTGCCTAGAGCAGTAGTACCAAATTCAAATAGAAAATGGGGCCACTGATCCATGCATTAAGAATCCCTGCAGGCTTCATGTGAACGTAGTTCTAAAACGTAATGTTATCTATGTTTTGTTTAGGAAATCAGGTGGCAGTGGATAGAGAGCCAAGATTGGCATCAATCCAGCCTCAGATCCTTATTACTGTGTGAATCTGGTCAAGTCTCTTAACCTCTATTTGCCTCAGTTTCCTCATGCATAAAATGGGCATAATAATAGTACCTACCTCCCAGGGTTGTTGTGAGAATCAAATGAGATAATATTTTAAAGTAATTAGCACAATCCCTGGCACAAAGTAAGTGCTATGTAAATTTTGGCTATTACCACGATTATAGTGTTATTTATTTTGTAAATTTTAATGTTGTCCTGCCTCAGGCCCATTGTTTGACATCTCTGGTGTAGATCACTTAAAGTCTGACTGGGTCCCACAGTCAATACGCTTCAGGTATTGAATTTGAACTCAGGCCTTCAGGGCTTTGAAGACAGATGTCTATTCACTGACTACTTCCTGTTTTCTAAGAGGAGAGGAAAACTTTTCCAGCTTTAGGGAAAGAAACATTAATTAGGAAAGAAATAAATTAAAATTAGTGAAAGAACACATCAAACAAAAGAAAGATGTGTCCTCCTTTCTATATAATTTTCATTTTCTTTAAAATACATGTATGTATGTTACATGTTATATATTTTACAAAAACATTCCATTCTTGAGAATTTTATATTTAATAATGTTTTAATTATATTATACAATGAATAGTTCTGTTTTTCTCTTTGTAGCCACTGGTGAGAAATTGTTAACTTCAAATATATGAATGTTATAAATTCCATTTGAAATAGACCAGAAACAGGAGTTCCAAAGCTTTGCTTTATTGCCCAATAAAGTCCCCCTTTCAGCTTTTAGAATAGAATATAGTCCTCTCTGCATAATATCTCAGTGCTACTCAACAGATAAATGGATTACATGTGTTCAGCATATTCAACAGTACCTCAGAAAGTCATTTTTATCAATTGTGTAATTTTACCTCAAGGAGTAATGCCGAACGTCACATAGCATTTAAGTAAGCAAGATTGTCACTTTTCCTAAATTGTTTTCTGAAAATCCTATTATGTTTTGCATTCCAATCATATTACCCTTTTCTCCATTATGCATGCCTTACCACTTTCAGGTTATACAGTTCCCACTCTGATTCAGGAATTGTAGAAAATAAGTGGTTTTATCCCCCAATGAAATTTGTTCTACTATCAGAAAATATGTTCCATAATGTTCAAGTATATATTCACCTTCAGTTGTCCTCGTTTAACCAAAGGATAGTCCTTAAACAGATGCTTTTAAAAGAACAATTATCTCCTTTCATTTTTCATATATGCCAACCCAGTCAGATGTTAAATCCTGTCAATTCTATTTTTGCAATATTCATTCATCTCCCCCTTTTCGTTTCTACTTCATCCACCTTAGTTCAAACCTATATCCACTCTTCCCCTGGTCTATTATAGAAGTGTCCTAACTGCTCAGTCTCTCTTCTCTTATCTCTCCCTCCAAATTCATTTCGGGGGAGAGGAAGCATCAGCACTTCGGAGGAAGGATCAGGATAGGGCTTGTGAAGGTGATGCTTGAACTGAACCTTGAAGAAAGCTAAGGATTCAAAAAGGTAGAAATGAGGAGAGTCCAGGTCAGGCATGAAGGGACAAGGACAAAGATGGAAGATGGAATATTTGGATGGGGAACAGGAAGTAGACTAATTTGGCTAGGTTATTAAATGAATAAGAGGGAATAATATGCAATAAGCCTGGAAACATAGGCTAGAGATGGACTATGAACCAGAATGAAAAATTTGTATATTATCTTGGAGGTAATGGGGAAGCACTGGGATTTCATGAGCTTGAGAGTGACAGGATCAAACTTATGCTTTAAGAATATTACTTTGGCAGCTGTATGGAGAATGTGTGAGACTTAAGGCAAAGAAACCAATTGGGAGGCTATTATGATATTCCCTGTGAGAAGTGGTGAGGAGCTAAACTAAGGTGGTGGCTCTGTGAGTGCAGATAAAGGAATATATGGAAGAAATGTTTGTATGGTAGAGTGGACAAGACTTTGTAACTGATTAAGAATTAGGGAAGGGTGACGAAGGGGAAAGAAAAATCTCAATCTTTTTTTTTTCCTAAAAAACCAAAATTCCCAAATTATAGTTGTGAGAGGATCCTGATCTTGTTCTTGCCTAATTTTTTTATGCTTTTTGCATTCAAACTGCATAATAATTTTGAACTAGTTATAGTATATGACGTAAAATATTGGTCCAAACCTCATTTCTGCCAAACAGCTTTCTAGTTTTCTCAACAGCTTTCACAAAAAAGAGAGTCCTTCTACTAATTATGTTCTTTTTTCTTATTATTGTACTAGTGTTTTCAGTTGCTTTTATTCATAGTTATTAAATGTGTACTACTAATTTTTTATATTGTTTTACCTCATACCAAATAATATTGATCATATTGTTTATTTGTATTTAATAAATTATTTATTTTTAACATTCTTTATAAATTTTGAGCTCCACATTCTCTCTCTGCCTACCAACCATCACCAGCCCACTGAGAAGGCAAGAAAATGTTATCAATTATATGTGTGAAATTATGCAAAACGTATTTCTACATATTCCATATCACAAAAAAAAGAAAAGAAAAAGAAAGAAAGGAAAGAAGAAAAGACAAAAGAAAAGAAAACAAGAAAGAAAATTCTACTGTGATTTGTACTCAGAGTCCATCAGTTTTCTTTCTGGAGGTGTATAGCATTTGTTCATCATGGGTCCTTTGGAATTGTCTTGGATCATTACGTTGATCAAAATAGCCAAGTCTTTTACAATTAGTCATCATTACAACATTGTTATTAGTGTGCACAATGATTTCCTGATTCTTCTCACATTTGAATCAGTTCATATAGGTCTTGCCTTGTTTTTTTTTCCTGAAACCACCCCCCTTCCAGTCATTTTATAAAGCACAATACTATTCCATCACAATCCTATGCCACAACTTGTTCAGCCATTCCACAATGGATGAGCATCCCCTCAATTTCCATTTTTTTGCCACAACAAAGAACTGTATGCATACAGGTCTTTTTCCTTTTATTTCTTTGGGGTATAGACCTAGTATTGGTATTGCTAGGTCAAAGGGCATGCACAGTTTTATAGCCCTTTGGGCATCATTCCAAATTGCTCTCCAAAATGGTTGGATTAATTCACAACTCCACCAACAGTGCATTAGTATACCTACTTTTTCTCATTTCCTTGTCATTTGTTATTTCTGATAAGTATAGGTAGTACCTCAGAGTTGTTTTAATTTGCCTTTCTCTAATCAATAGTGATTTAGAGCATTTTTTCATATGATTCCAGTTAGCTTTAATTTCTTCTTCTGAAAACTGCGTTTATAGCCTTTGATCATTTATTAATTGGAGGATGGCTTTTATTTTTAGAAATTTGACTCAGTTCCTATATATTTGAGAAATGAGGTCTTTATCAAAGAAACTTTCTGTAAACGTTTTTATATTACTTTATTGTCTGTGGTATCTTTTAGCAAAATGTAGTTTCACTGATTATCTCTTTTAATTTGGCCAATTTTTGCTTTTGCTTTGTCTGAGATTATGATTGCTACCCCTATCTTTTTACTTCAACTGAAGTATGTTAGATTCCATTCTAGTCTTTTATTTTAACTCTGTATGTATCTTTCTGTTTCAAGTGTGTCTCTTTTAAACTACATATCATTGGATTCTGGTTTCTAATTCATTTCCATTTTAGAGGTGAGCTTATTCCATTTATGTTCACAGTAACAATTACTTCATAATATGGGGGAAATTCCCTCCATCTTTTATTTTTTATCCTTTTCTTTTTTTTTAATCCTGCCCCTCCTCAAAAGTCTGTTTTGCTTCTGACCACTGACTCCCTTAATATGCCTTTTCCTTTATCATCCTCCCCCTCATAACTCATTTGTGTATGTATGTATGTATGTATGTATGTGTGTGTGTATGCATGTATGTATGTATTTCTCTTCCTGGGGTATATAGAGTGTTCAGGAAAAGTATCATTTCTGGTGTGAGAGCTGCCAAGCTCTTTTCAGGGCTGATCATCCACCTTTGGCATCCACCTGATTCACCCAACTCTCAGCTGTGTCTCCAAGAAGCTGCAGCATGCACTGAAGCCATACCCTGGTAAACATCTTGGCAGACAGACTAAACCAAGATAACTGAGGATAACTGACAGGCCTCAAACCTATTAGTGACTTAGGGGAATGTCTACCCCAAGTATGTGAAGACTTTTCCTGGAGGAATAGGCAGATGAGAACAGTTTGTTCCAATGGCCATGAAAGCAGCTGAAGTAGGCATTATGGAATGCTTAGAGCATGGTCAGGCATCAAAGACTCCAAGGTCATCCACCTCATCCTGGGCTATCACCAGTCATTTTGACTTTTGTCTTGCCCCTAGACTTCAGCAAGTCAGGAGAGAGTAAGTCTTATGACTTTGTGCAACTTTGCCTCACTTAAATCCAATTCATATGCAAGTCAATATATCCCCTCATGATGTCATTGGTCCTCTTTGAAAACAAAGCACAAACAGTAATATTCTTCCCCTTTGAAACAATTCTGATGAGAATGAGATTCAAGCACTGCTCACCCTTCCCCCACTTTCTCTCCACTATGAAAGTTCTTCCTTATGTACCTGTTTTATGTCAGAAAAATTTCCCCATTCTATCTCTCCCTTTGCCCTTCTCCCAGTGCATCCCTCTTTCTCATTTCTTCACTTTTTTTTTCTTTTGGAGATTATCTCAATATAAATGACACACATCCATACCCTGTGTCTATGTAAATACCTTCTAATTCCCTAATAATGGTAAGTTCTTAGGAGTTAAAAGTATCATCTTCCCATATAAGAATGAAAACAGTTTAACCTTATTGAATCCCTTATGATTATTTGTTCATGTTTACCTTGTTATGGTTCTTTTGAGTCTCATATTTGAATGTCAAATTTTTTGTTCAGTTCTGTTCTTTCATCAGGAATTCTTAGAAGTCCTCTATTTCATTAAATATCTGTGTTTCCCCTGAAGGATGATACTGTTCTGCTGGGTAGATTATTTTTGGTTGTAATCCTAGCTCCTTGCCTTTCAGAATATTGTATCCGAAGCCCTTCACTTCTTTAACATGGAAGCTGCTAAATCTTGGGTGGTCCTGACTGTGGCTTCGTGATATTTGAATTATTTCTTTCTGACTGCTTGAAGTATTTTCTCTTTCAACTGGGAGCTTTGGAATTTGGCTATAATGTTCCTAAAAGTTTTTATTTTGGAATCTCTTTCAGGAGATGATCAGTATATTCTTCTAATTTCTATTTTGCCCTCTGGATCTAAGATGTCAGGGCAGTTTTCCTTTATGATTTTTTGAACTATGATGTGTAGGCTATTGGAAGGTTTTGTGGGTTTTTTTTTAATCATAGCTTTCAGGTAGTCATACAGTTCTTAAATTCTCTCTCTTCAATCTATTTCCCAGGTCTGTTATTTTTCCATAAGATATTTTATATTTTCTTCTGGTTTCTTTTTTCATTGTTTTGACTTTATTGTTCCTTAATGTCTCATGTAGTACGTTAGCTTCACTTGCTTAATTCTAATTTTTAAGGAATTTTTTTTCTTCAGTGAGCTTTTGTACCTCTTTTTCCACTTGGGCAGTTCTGCTCTTTAAGGAGTTCTTTTCTTCAGTGAATTTTTTGTGCCTCTTTCACCATTAGACCAATTCTGGCTTTTAAGTTATTTTCTTCAGTATTTTTTGTGCCTCTTTTATTAAGCCATTAATTCTCTTTTCATAATTTTCTTGTATTGTCCTCATTTCTTTTCTAAATTTTTCCTCTACCACTCTTATCTCTTTCTTTAACTCTTCTAGGAATTCTTATTGGGCATGGGTCCAATCAAACATTTTTCTTTGAGGCTTTCCTTGTAGCTCTTTCCACATTCTTGTCTCCTTCTAAGTTTATCTTGGTCTTCCCCTGCCACTGTAGTCACTTTGTATGATCAAGTTCTTTTTTGTTGTTGTTGTTTGCTCATTTTCCCGGCCTATTTCTTCACTTTGAACTTTATATTAAATTTGGGCTTTATTTACCTCAGAGTAGGGAGGCACTGTCTCAAGCTTCAGACTTTTTTGTACTGCTGTTTTCAGAGCTAGTTCAGGGTGGGGGGTCATCTGCAATTTTTCCATGCCTCAAAGGTGGTGTTATCTGGGGATATATGTGGTCACTGTTCTCCTAGTCTGCGCTCTGGTCTTTACCCAGGAAGGACCTCTGCTCCTCTGCAGCCACAAGTGCTAGAACTCCTCTTGGCCCTGAAACTGTGACTCAGTTCCCTGTTTTTCTGTAGCCACAAGTGCCAGTGCTGCTCTTAACCTTAGAACAGTGACCAGGATTCCTGATCCTCTGTGACCAATGAGAAGTGTTCCTCTCTGCCCTGGAACTGTGGCCCAGAACTGTTTATGCATTATATAGTTGTTAATTAGCACCAGCTGTACCCAGTGACAGCAAAGGTTTTTTTGTAATCTTATTCTGATGTATCTTCCAACTGCCTGCCCCCTTACTGTCTCTTGGCTGAGAGCTTCTAAAGATGCTGCTGCTGCTGCTGCTATCACTGTCGCTGATGGAGTGTCACTATCAATATCACTGGTGCTACAGTTCTCCTGGTTGGCTCTAACCCTAGTATTAAAGTCCTGTCCTGCCAACTTACTGAGTTGTCTTAAGCTAGACATTTCTTTTTTTTTTTAGGCAATTGGGGTTAAGTGACTTGCCCAGGGTTGCACAGCTAGTAAATGTCAAGTGTTTGGTGTGAGGCCGAATTTGAACTCAGGTCCTCCTGACTTCAGGGCCGGTGCTCTATCCACTGCGCCATCTAGCTGCCCCAAGCTAGAAATGTCTTACTGTGACCTTTTGTTGGCTCTGTCTCTCCAGAATTTAAATTGAGGAGTTTTTAAAGTTGTTTAGAGGGGAGTGTTGGGAGAGTTTAGCTAGGTTGCTCTCTGAACTCCCTCATCTTTGAACATATTGTCTTACAATATAGTTTGAAGTCTTGTAATGATATACCCCCTTCATTCATACTTTCCCCAATATTTCCTTCAAGAATCTGCACCTTTGTTCTTAGGTGAACTTTGCTATTATTTTATCCAGTTCTAAAAAGTGATAGACTTGTAATATTGCTGAAGCTATTGAAAAGAAGACAGCAGTTCAATAAATTTTGTGTATTCATCTTATCTGCCATTGACTATGATCCCAAAAGACATGTAAGACTTGTGAGACAATGACTATGTAACGCAAAGCATATGAAATAAGAGAAAAAAATCACTCTATCATCCACATGTTTTCAAATTAATTTTCAGAATGTTTTTGCTGAGAAGATATTCCCCCCCTACTATAAATTCCACTTAGATGCTATTCATGGTGTTTTCATCATTGTCTTTGTCAGAAAACTGCAGGTGGTCTCAAGCTCATGATATTCACCTAAGCATCTCATTTCTGCTTGCCTTAGAAATGAGATACATATCAATTGAAGGACTCATTGAGCACGTACCACATGTATGTCATGCTAATAGATGCTTATGGGGCAGAAAAAAAAATCTACCAGTAAAGAGAAGGAAAGAAGTAGGGTAAAACTGTAAGGGGCTATCCATTTGTATCTATTGTATCCATGTATAATATAACTACCTATAGCACCTTAAAGTTTGAAAAATAGGGGTGGAGGGATAGCAAAAGAGTAATGTAAGGGAGTTTATAAGCTGTTGAGGTCAGATGCATAAATGCTAAAGAAAAATAATACAAGGAGGTAATTGACAGACTCAAAGATTCTAATGGAATAGTTAGTATTGGTCAGAGAAAGATATCAGAGGAGGACAGGTTTAGAGCTGAAAGGGACTTCATATAGCTTTTAGACCAAACTCCTTGTGGTACCCATAGAGAAACCGAGGCCCAGAAAGATTAAGTTGTTTTTTCAAGGTCATATAATTAGAAACTAGAAGAGGAAACAATTAAGTCATACAAGGTTGTCTGACTCCAAATCCAATGCTGTGAAAGATCTTATTTTAGTTAAGTTAGAAAATCCAGCTTACTTTTGATACTCTATTAAGCTATGCTGAACTCTACCAAACCACCTTGACTGTGTTCTGAGTTGTTTCATACTAACCCCCAAACCCCAATATATGCATATATTGGTCCATAGAAAAGAATAATCAAAATCTTTACAAAATAGGTAGTGTTTATGGAGCACTTTAGGGTTTGCAGAGTGTTATACATGTTATTTCATTTGATCCTCAAAACAACCCCATGAAGTAAGTGCTATTATTATTTTTTTTTGCAGTGCTATTATTTTAATACTCATTTTAGAGATAAGGAAACTGAGATCAATATCTTAGGTGACTTATCAAGAATCACACAGCTAAATCAATATCTAATACAGCACTTGAACTCAGGTCTTCCTGATTACAGTTCTAGTGCTCTTACCCACTTCACCAACTAGTTGCCTTGCAAAATGAAATGTATAAGCTTATTGTTACTTAAGCTGATACCATAAGCAGCTCAAGCTTGGAAGTGGCTATGTTTTCTAACCTGGCAGGAGCTTTATTTTAAACTAAATATTTTCTCTACCTGTATGTTTTATGGTTGTTGTAGGTGGCTAAGCATATTTAAACATCAGTGCTCATCCACCCAGTGAAAAACAATCAGTAAACATTTATTAAGTGCTTGCTATATTTCAGGCAATATGTTTAGCACTCCCTGCACCACCACCCCCCCACACACACACCTGTAATTCTGGAAGAACAAAGAATGATTCCCTATTTAGATCTGGGTTTTTCCCCCATTTCTGACTTGGTCAACATCCTTCCTGACTTGCAACACTCCTTTAGTCTTGACTGACTTCAGAACTGGCTAGCTCTCTTTTTAAAAGCTATGAAAGTCATTCCTGAATTTCTTAGCTGGCCATTGGCTGGCCACCTTATAATTGCAACGGTTTAAGGTAATAACTTTTTTACATAAATTTTTCATATAACTTACATAACTTTTTACAATAACTTTGTTCCTTCTAAAGGAACAAATGAGTGGAACTACTTCTTTATACTTCCTTTAAGAGCTGTGAATTGGTCATTCACAGTCAAGCTGGAAGTTTGTGACAGTTTTGCTACAAATAGGTCACTTTGAGTAGCCTTTCAGCTCCAAAAAGGGCAATACCCAAAGTGGGCTTCACCTCAACCCTGAAATTAGGTAGTAATTTATTCTTAGTGCACACAACAGGAAATATATATAGCTTAACATAATTAGAATCTGGTCATTAATATCTTAAATGCATACATTTAATAAGATCTCTCTGTGACTAAACAAACCCCATTTGGGGATTCTTGAAGGTCATGAAAGTACTTGAGGACTTTTGCTTGAGGAATTTTATTTGAATTAACTCTTTCATATATATATATATATATACATATATATACACACACACACATATATACATGTATATGTATATATATGCATATATACACACATATATATATATATATATATATATAAACTTACCTCTTTGCTAGACCATCATGCAGTACTTGAAAAATGAATAAGGATGTTCTAGCCCTTTCACTCAGCTATCATGAAAGCATTCCAAAGAAGTAAAAGATAGAAAAAAGTGTTTGATTTACACCAAAATATTTACAGCGGCATTTTATGTAGTAGCCAATCAAACAGTCAATAAACATTTGTTCTTCCTATGTGCCAAGCACTGTGTACCAAACTAAGCTCTGGGGATAGAAAGAAAGGCAAAAGACAGTCTTTGCTCTTGAGGAACTCATAGTCTAAAAGGAAGATGAAAAGAAGTGGGGAAGAAAGGAAGAGTGGGCTGGATAAAGACTTGAAGACCTGCAGCCTAGACCTCCTCTTTATACTATAGAGGATCTGGTAGGAGCTCTTCAGTATCCAGCCTCTGCAAGTGGACTGGCAAGGACCTCAATGGAAACATGGTAATGGATAAACAAATTTTGGTATATGAATGTGATGGAATGTTACCATCACACCATCAGAAATAATTAATAAGAAGACTACAGGGAGGCATGAAAAGACTTACATGATTTACTTCAAAGCAAGCAAAACCAGGAAAATAATATACACAATGATACAACAAAGTTAATAGGAAGAATGACAATAACAAAAACTAAACACCGTATAATTATAATGACCAAACTTAGCCCTGGAGGAGCAATATGAGGATGTACTTCCTCCTTTCTTTGCAGAGATAAGTGACCCTAGAGGTAGCACACTGCATATAATAGATTGTTGTTGATTAGTTGTGATAAAATGCCCTTTCTTTTTCATCCATTGTTACAAAGGATGCTATCTGGGTAGGGGAAAAGAGTGGGATATGTGGAGAAATGAAGTGATATAATAATAAAAGATAGCAATAAAAAACAACTTTAAAGATAAAAAGATTAAAAGTTATATTTTTATTACTAATTGGAAATCTGGGTAATAGGCTAGCTTTCACATTTACAAAAAGATATGCTTTCCATCTGCTTACTCTATGATCTTAAATATACTGATCTAATGAATATATAGCTATGGTGGAGCCTTTTTATAACTTTTTTTTCCCATTTAAACACCCTATTCATGAAACAGTCTTGTAATGATATCATTTTAAGCCCTCAACAGCTACAGTATGAAACGAAATCCCAGACAGATCCTCCTTATGCCAAATCCTGCTTTATAAATTCTATCTAGGTTCAGAATAGTTTTCTTTTACTTTTAGCCTGTCTTTTATTTTAATTTGATTACATTTGTGTTACAAACATTATTGAATATGTTCCCTTTCCCCTACCAAGCTAGCATTCCATCATAACAAAGATTTTAGAAAGAAAAAAAGGTTAAAAAACCCAACTAATATGTCTACCTCATCTGACAGTATATTCAATATTTTATACCCACAGTTGACCCCTTGCATAAGATGAAAAGGTATAAGTTAAAAAAAAAATTAATCTCTCTTCCAGAGCCAAGCTTGGTAGTTATACAGTAGCCTTATTTTTTTCTGTTTAAAGAGCTGTAGTCATTATGTTCTTTGTTTTCCTTCTTACTTCATTCTGTATCAGGTCATAATCTTAGGGCTGAAAAAGACTTCAGAGACCATTAAGTCCACCCCCCTCATTTTATAGGTGAGGAAACTGAGGTCCAGAGAGGTTAAATGATTTGAATCCAGGGACTCTGACTCCAGGGATGGTACTCTTTCTACTATACCAAACTCACATCTCTTCTCATATTTCTCAGAATTCTTCATTCCCATCATTTCTGACAAAGCAGTTATAGTACATTACAGTCATGTACCACAATTTGCTTTGCCATTCCCCAATCAATGGGGACAAACTGTATTTCAGTTCTTTGCCGCTATAAAAAGCGCTCCACTGAATGTTAGGGTATATATGTATGTGTGTATATACACATACAACACACATACATATATACATACATGCTATATACATATATACATGCCTATGAATAATTTTAAATAAGACATTCTGTACATGAAGAGATTGAAAATATTTAAAGTATGTCATTAGTTATTTAAATGTTTTCTCATTTAAAGTCTCCATCTGGATTGTATTTAGAAACACAATACTTTTACCCTGCTAATTAAAGAATGAATGAGAAAGACAGCATGATGTGCTGGATGTGGGACAGACCTTACAGTCAGGTCCTGTCTCTGATACTTACTGCTACTGTAATCATGGTGAAGTTATTGAATCTTTCAGTGGGGCAGGCAACTCTTTAAGACTATGCGATAACCACATTTCCATTCTACTTCAGTGACAACAATGAAATCAGAATAAAATTAAGCAAAATTTCTTGAGGAAACTTGAATAGAAGTTTTAAATTTATTGGAAGGCATTAACATCTTTTTGTTAAACATTCATAAACTTGTTAATAACTATCAAATAATCATGTTATCTTCACTTGATTACATTAGTGAAAGTGGTGAGCTTTATACATTTTTAAGATAGTAATTTATATTGCAAACTCAAGTTACTCATAGTTTTATCTCAGTGTAAAATTTTAGTATCAGATCTTGTTACTTTAAAATTTTTGTAGAGTAAATGTCATTACAAGTTTCTTGTTTTCCTGAAAGTTTTTGGGCTATAAGAAGTCATTTATATATAACTTCTGAAAAGAGTTCTCAAAACTATCTATTTTGGAAATATAGCAAGTTAACAGAGAAATTATTCAATTTAAACTGATTTTTTGTAATGGTGAATCTGATACTTTGGTGTAATTTTCTTTTTCTTTTGAGCTATTATCTAAAAACATTTAAGTAGGAATACTTGACACAAAGCAAATGTTGCATCAGTTTCATAACTTAAGTCCTTTCCCACAAATATTTATAATCTGGCATACATTTCATATCCTAGAAACCTTTACTTTTAGAACTGTAATATGAGCCCCCCAAAAAAGTATCCTTTATCAAGTGAAATTTAACTGATGGACTTACATCTCATCTTGATGCCTCATGGGGAAATAGAAAGCACCCTAATTTTTTAAGACTTTGTCAGTGAAAGGCAAATTCTAGTGGATCCTAGTAAGCTAGAAAGTTTTCTACCTATGTCATCTGTTGACCAGTTTAGCTAAATTCAGAGAGGCCCTTTAACATGTTATGCATTTCTCAGCTCCAACAGCTCACAAAGTCTATTAACTAAGGTATAGAAGGGTAGAGCTTGGATTGGTAAAAGAAAATCATGAAAATCTATCATTTTATATTTTTACTTAGCTTAATTTGCTTCTCAATTTTTTTTTCTCTTAGTACTTTTGTTATGATAAAATTTGAGGGAAAGGAACGTATGATTTATAGGGCTAGGAAGATAGAGACAGGAAAAAAATGAGAAGAGTAGCAGTGAATTAGATAGTATTTGACCAATTAAAGAGAAAATAAAAGCAAGAGGGTGTTGATAGAATAAAACCAGAGCTAATCTTTTCAGAAATACTCTAGAATGTTGTTTACCCTCTCTGCAATCTGCAGTCTTTCAACTCCTAATGCTATAATATGGAGAACCTAATCATTTACCACTTACTCCTTCTGCCAACAAAACTTCATCTTTTGCTTCAGGTGAGTCTAAAAGTTGCTGCTTGCTTCACCATCTCTGATCATGTCTTGGTTTAGTAAAGTTGGTAGGCTTTGCAGGAAAGAGAATTTATATTGGAGGACTGAGATATAAGGATCTTTAAACCTATCTGTAAAATCTAGCAATATACTGCTATTTATTATATCTAGCTAAGATGATAAGGTAGTTATTAACCTGGGTTTGCCCATAGTCCTCATGTACAAGCAGATAGCAGTAAGAAAAGTAGAAGAAAGGCCATCCCCAATAGATAAGTAGTCAAAGAGTATGCTCCTACTAGCAAGATAAATGAAAATTAACATGGCTTTAAGCTTTCACTCCATTTCCATGCAAATTGGGAAACATGTAAATAAATGAGAAGAAGCAAAGATGGCCAAAAAACAAAAATACAGTTTCTTGAAGGGACTGTGGTAGGACAGGTACACACTAATGCCGTGTTGGTGGACTTTGAATTGGTTCAACCATTCTGGTTAGCAATTTGTAACTATACCCCCAAAAGGTACAAAAGAATGTATTGCCCCATGAACTAGCTGTACCATTACTAAGAGAACAATGTAAATGGAAAGATCATTAAAAGGGAGTTGAACTTTAAGCAAGAGGAAAACCAGTGAAGGTTCTGAAACAGAGAAAATGAGGCATATCTTCACCTTCATGTCTTCTAAGATAGACTATTGTATACATTGTCAGAAAGAATTTCTGGAGTAGATGTTTTTATTTGACTGTTTTTCTTTATCATGAGGGAGAATTCAATCTAGAGGTGGGAATGGGATGACTGTGATATGAAGATAAAATACATTCAAAATTGAATTTGTAAAAAAGAAAAGTAGGTAGAAAGCTCAGAGACATATAGATCAAATATAATTATAATTTAATTGAAGTGTGAGTCATACAGGCAACTAGCCTGTAAAGGTCAATTGAATATGAACCAAAAAATTTCTACACATGCCGGGCTTCTGAATTAGATTGTACAATTAAGATGAAATAATTTTTTAAGAGAAACCAGATTAAACAAGAGTAAAGAAAAGTCCAGGATTGTATCATTATTTATTCCAATCACCCTTATCTCGTCTGAGATAAAGCATTCAATTTCCATTTGCCTTATTTCTCCATTACCACTGCCTGTTCCTCATAATATTTGTTTTTAAATTTGCTTGGTTTTTATAGAGAATGTTGAGATCTTTTTTAAAGTATGTCACATGAAAATTGAAGTTATTTTTCTGTTCCAACAGTCTTATTTTTCAAGTAAATGTATTTTGAAAGCAACAAATCTATTTTTTTTTGTCAGCTTTGAAATATCAGTAACAACTTGCCTGTAGATGAAGAACTTTTGAAGTTGGGTTTAGAAAAGGAAGCAGGGATAACCAGTGTTGAAAGATATTTGTACTATACTGTGCATGTTTAGCAGAGATAATATCTAAGGAAAGAAGGAAGAGAGGAAGAAGGGGAGGAAGACAAGAAGAAAGAGATAAAATAAGTATTTATTAAGCACCTACTATTTGCAAGGCACTATGGTAATTTACTTTACAGATAACATATCTATTGTTACTTCCAGCAACTCTATCAGGCAACTGCTATTATTATCCCTATTTTACAGCTAAGGAAACTGAGACAGAGGTTAAGTGACTTGCCTAAGGCCACACAGCTAGTATCTGAGGCTAGATTCTAACTCAGCTCTTCCAGAAGCTGCCTCTAAAGCCAGAGCTAGTCCTTCCATTTCTTCCCATTGATCCCATTCTTTCTTGTCTCCTGCACTTCTCACATTCTTCCTACTTCTTAAAGAAGCTTAAATTCTTTGAACCAGTTCTTTTTTAAATCAAAGAAAAACACTGTTCTTCCTCCATCCACTACACAGCCTAGCTCCCTCTGTATTATTAAATGATACTCAATTCAATAAGTAACCTTAAATAGTGCTTTGCTTGGTGCTGGAGATAGAAAGACAAAAACAATACATCACTGCATATAAAAAACTAACTAATAGGAGAATGGCATGTACAAAGGAAAATGCAATAAAGGTAAAATATGATTGGAGCACAGAAATTCCAGGCAAAATGCTATGAGCAATTTGAGGGGTGAATAGGTTCTTTTTAAAAAGGAATTCTGAGAAGGCTATATGGGAAAAGGGACACTAAGCTGAAAAAAAAGAAGGGTCCTTACTAGGTGGAGATTGCATTTTTCAGGAGCACTCAAGATCAGTGTTGGTGTAAGCAAAGTCACTTTGATGGAAGAAGAAAAGATAAGAACAGGACAGGGAAAGCAGTCCAGTTTGGCTAGAATATAGCAATGTGTGGGAGAATAGACAGAAAAGGTAAGGTAAAGGACCCTGAATGCAATTCTAAGAAATTTGATAGACTTTAGGAAGTGGCTAAAGATTTTTTAGTAGAAGAGTAATATAATCAGACAATTATATTAGAATGATTTCTTGGATACAAATTTAGAAGCTGGATTAGGAACAAGAGTCAGGAAGACCTGTTAGAAGTTCGTCCAATAATATAGGCAAGATGAGGTAGGGACCTTTATAAAAAGGATTACAGTGGGAATGTTGTAGAGGGTCTGGACTCAGGAAATATCATAGAGGTAGAATTATTGAACTGGGGGAATAAGGAACAGAGAAAAGTTTAGAGCCTTGCAAGGAGTATGGTATTGAATTTTTGGAACTAGATAACTTGAAAGGAAGACGTTAGAGTATGATATGCAATTATTATAGATGGGGACCTTGAAGGGTAGGGTAAGTTTAAGGAAATGATAATCATTCAGTTTTAGTGGCATTGAGTTTGAAGTCCCAGAAGACTGCTAAGGTGACTATATGCAAAGGAGAATCATTTGGAGTTGGAAGAGAGAGATTTGAAAACCATTTGTCTATGTAATAGTTGGAGCCAAAGGAGGGCATTAACCTCATATTTCTTGATGTTGCACAATTATATTTTAGGAGCCTGAGGGATACTGGAGTAAAAACAAAAATCATTTAAAAATATTCCTTGAAACTAAAATCATTATAATGCAGTGGAAAGAACACTAGAGTAGTGTTACTGGGACAAGTCATTTAACCTCTCTTGGCCCCAGTCTCCTCATCTACCAAAAAAAGAGATTTGGGTTAGATGACCTCATAGTCATTTTTAACTTGAAATCTATGATCATCTGAGTTCATAAATCTTGGCTCTGCCACTCACTACTTATGGTTAAGTCATTTAATTTATCTTGTAGCTCTTTGTAAAAAGAAAAAAGGGGGGGGGAATTACTATTTACATTAGCTTCCTCATAGGTTTGTTGCAAGGAAAGCATTTTCTAAACTGTAAAGTACTATAGTATATACATATGAACTACAGATTGTAAGAAGAATTATAAAATAGAATATATGTAAAATAATTTAAATTTATATATTTCTTCTAAATATCTTATTTCAGAGATGGGAAATGTTGCCAGTTTCGTTTTGCAAGAACCATGACTATCATTTAACCAGCTATAATAATGCAAATGTATAGTACATACCTACATACTATGTAGATAAATGTATATGAAACAATGAAAATTTACCTTAATTATTGGTTAGTCTTCATAGCTAACAACTCTGAAAATGAGGTGTTTCATCTTGTTTTGTTTTTGTCAGAGTCCAGAGGAGTATAGTTATCCAGTTTGATTATTTATTTTATTTAAATTTTACTGGTTTCCTCTTTGGTTAAAAAAAAAAAGATTATTTTTTCTCTCCAAAATAGAAACATTTTTCTCTTGTAACTTGATCCCCCCTTTTAATGTAAAATTCTAATCTCAAAGAGAGATTTGTCTGAGGGACAAATACATGTAAATTACATGTAAAAACAATTTTAACATTTTTTTTTAATTTCAAGTTCCAAATTCTCTCCTTCCCTTCCTCCCCTCCACACTCCTCAAGAAGGCAAGCAATTTGATAGAAATTTTACATGTGTAGTCATGCAAAACATGTTTGCATATTAGCAATATTACAAAAGAAAACACAGCCAAAAAAAAAAATAAGGTTTTTTTAAAAGTGTTCTTTGATCTGCATTCAGACTCCATCAGTTCTTTCTCTGGAGGTGGATAGCATTTTTCATCATAAGTCATTCGGATTGGTCTTCAATCATTGTATTGTTGAGAATAGCTAAGTCATTCACAGTTGATCATGACTGTTACTGTGTACAATATTCTCTTGATTCTGCTCATTTCATCAATTCATGTTAGTCTTTCCAGTTTTTCTGAAAGCATCTTGCTCATCATTTCTTATAGCATAATAATATTCCATCACAATCATATAACACAACTTATTCAGCCATTCACCAATAGATGGGCAATTTTTCAATTTTCCAGTTCTTTGCCACCATGAAAAGAACTACTATAAATATTTTTGTACACACAGGCCCTGTTTCTTTTTCTTTGATCTCTTTGAAATATAGACCTAGTAGTGGTATTGCGGAGTTGAAGGTTATACACAGTTTTATAATCCTTTGGGCATAGTTTCAAATTATTCTCCAGCATTATTGAATCAGTTCACAACTTCACCAACAGTGCATTAGTGTCCCAATTTTTCCACACCCCCTCTAACATGTTATTTTGCTTTTCTGTTATATTATCCAGTCTGCTAGGTATGAGTCCTCTGAAGGAATTCTTACAAGAATTCTTCCTCCATCCCACTCCTCTTCCTCTTCTCCTTCATTCTTTTAATTTAGGAGTTATGGGAAACATAGTAATATGTAAGTCATGGTCGATGCACTCAAGGATCTTACAATTCGGTTTCTTTGGGGGTGTTTCCTTTGTATTTAACAAAAAAAAATCAAGAATCAATATACTCAAAAGAAATATATGCTATTTTTGCATATATTAATAGAGTCACAAGAAAAATCACAAGTCTTCCTCAACTGTAACATGAGAGTTAGACTAGATCTCTTAAGTCCCTTCCAGTATTGAGTTCTGTGATTCCATAAATATTAAGAAGGTTGTTGAACGCTGAAGTTGAGAATTGTCTTTACAGAAATGGGAAAAAGAAATATTTAATTCCCTTAGCCTGGATTAAAGCAAATTATATATATATATATATATATATATACGCACACACACACACATACACATATACATATACATATATGTGTGTGTATATGTGAATATATGTATGTATATATGAAACTCTCAACCCCATGTTAGTAAATTCAAGTACATTCACGTGCCATTTCTGTTTCTTCCTGTAATCATCAGGCAAATAAGGCACAAGTGTCTGCCTGCAGCAATCTAGGTTGCATTTCCTCCTTAGGCACCACTTTCCAAGATAAACAAAGAGATAGACAGAATTGGTAACATATCCTTTTTCCTATTAAATCAACTGTAGTATCTAATTCATTAGGTCTCCTGATTTATTCTTATTATTTTCCCCCATTTCTTTTTGCATCCCTGCAAGTAGACTGTCCTTATTTTCATGTTTTATTGAATGTAGAATCAAGAGTAAATTGGATAGGCTATAATAGATGGGTTATCAAGGTAGGAATGGTGGGTCACATGCAGAAGTAGCTCTGCCAATCTGCTTGCTTACATGAGATTGGTTTAAATTTGGGAGGTTTTCTCTCCCTTGCATTTTCAGTAGATGGAAACCTATTCAACATCATGTACCTAATCAGTTCTTCCAACTCTGGTTACTTTCCATTATAAAACACAGATAACTAAATTACAAGCTCTCTTTACAGTTGTCAGATTTTGACAGCCCTATTTCTGAGGGCCCACAGAGATGCTCTAAACTGAATTCCTTTTTTATCTTTTAATGGAAGTTAAGGGGCACAGTCTTAAAGAAGAAACTTGCACCTGCATTCACTATCTTGTATTTCCCTGACAATTTTATTAACAACAGTAAGGGAAGAAACAGTTTTAAAGCAAGAAAACCAATGGTTACTAAAAATGCTGTTTTTAATTTTTATTTTGTAGGAGTCCTTTGGAATCTTTCTTCATGTGATGCACTTAAAATGCCAATTATCCAGGATGCCCTTGCAGTGTTGACCAATGCAGTCATCATCCCTCACTCTGGATGGGAAAATTCACCACTCCAGGATGATCGGAAAATACAGCTCCATTCTTCACAGGTGCTGCGTAATGCCACTGGGTGCCTAAGGTGAGTCTGGGGAATGCAAGAGCTACTTTGTGAGATTCTCTCCATTCAATAAAATTTCCCTGGTGTGTCTCATTGCTTCTAAGCCTGCAACAGGGAAGAAGGAGTTTTCATTATGGCAGGTATCTGGTTCGTTATTTCACTGGAGAAGCACCTTCCAGCTTCTCAAGACTTGTTTTCTCCCTGTGTTACCAAAGGTTCTTGATGATTACCAGCCTACATCTGATTGGATATGTTTATTTATTACTAAGTAACTGATTCATTCTCCAGTTGAACAAATGCCGATATGTCCTTACGATCTTAAAATCCTGGCAGGGCTATGCTGAAGCCAGTTTGTACTATCTCCAGAAAATTTATTATTAAATTTGTAGTGTGAGTATTTACAGGTCAGAGATAAACAAATGTTCTAAGTCAGGACTCAGTTTATTGTTTTGTAGATTGTTTATACCTAAGAATGTGAAAGGGGAAAATGTTAATAATGCTGATTAAACTTAAAAGTGTGTCATAGATGCTTTTTTTTTTAGAACTGGTTCTTAAACATTTAACAAGCACAACCTCGTCTAGAAGAATATCTTTTCTTTAATTTTTTGCTTTTTGGTGAGGCAATCAGGGTTAAGTGACTTGCCCAATGTCACACAGCTAGTAAATGTCAAGTGTCTGAGGCAGGATTGGAATTCAGGCCCTCCTGACTCCAAGGGCTGAGCTCTATTCACTGTGCCAACTAGCTGCCCCTAAAAGAATATCTTTAATCGGTCAGTGAAAAATATTTATTGTGACTTAGGTATGCAAAGTGCTTAGACTTAGGTATACAAAGACAAAAGTGAAATTTCCTGCCCTTGATGAGTTTGCATTCTAGCTGGAAGGAACAGCATGCATTTTTTGTTGTGGTGGTGGTGGTGCTTGAGTTGAGCCTTAAAGGACACTAAGGATTGCATCTAAGACATAGTGGGGAAGAAGGGTACGTTACAAGGTATGGAGGCTGACAGTGCCACAACACACAGAAAGGGAAAAGAGTGACTTGTGTGCCTAAGAAGGCCAGTTTGGCTTTGTTCCAGCAGAGTAATAGCCTGGAAGGATATCCACATAAAAGAATGTTGACCCAGTGTTTTATTAAAGATCTTTGGTAAGTCATCACATAGCAACATGGACAATTTAAAAAGGAAATTACTTAAAGGTATATTAAGGGGAAATGTCATAATGACCAACTAACTAGAAAACATAAATGCCTTAACAATTTTCTTTAATACAAGGGTAATGTGACTTCTATGTAGTTGACCATATTTATTTTAAAGTTTCATTTTCTAGGTGAAAATGTAAAAAGAATGTATTTTTGCATTATACTTGGAACTTGGGTATTTCATGGCTCCTAAGTCTCATGGTTCATGGCAATTTGGTATTCACTGCATTTAAAATAGAGATGGTTTAGACAAGCACCCATTAGAATGGTAAAACAGATAAGTAAAGTGTTTTTATTCACTTATTATGTTGGAGATTTTTTTTAGGTTGCCATTGTTTTTGTTCCAATTGTATACAGTTTGTAGTGATTGATATTTCTCAAAGTATGTTTATAAAGACAGTATCTTAAACTGTTGGAGGACCTTCTGTGATGTTCCATTCCTTTACACAAGATATTGGACTTCTAGCCATTAGAAAATACAAACTTAAGGAGTTGTACAGCTCTTGTTATTTCAGAGAATTCAATGCAACTTTCCACTTTAAAATTTTGTAGGCTGAGGCATCTAAGTGGGTAAAATACTGGTCCTGGAGTCAGAAGGACCTGAGTTCAAATCCAGCCTCAAACACTAGCTGTGTAACCCTGGACAAGTCACTTAACCCTGATTGGCTCCAAAATGTATATATATTATAGGTGGTATTGTGCTGAAAGCAACAGGCCAAATAAGAAACATTATTTAAAACTACTTTTTTACATAACATGATTCACTATATCAATACTTAAAACCAAAAAAAAAACCACCTTTTTAAAATTGCTTAAGATTGGTGGGATAGCAATGTGCAAATATTGCAAAAGAATAATATGTGCAGTTCACCTCATTTTTTAGTGAGAAGCAAAATCACCACAGCCTCATCCTGAATAATTATAACCTGAATGGCAAAAACAATACTTTTTAATGTGTTAAATATGTATCCAACTTCTAAGCCTATGCATGTATTTAGAAACAGCATATTTGAACATAGAGTCTGCAAGCATTCACAGGAACAAATGGACCACTTCAGATAATTATTTTTTCCAGGACAAAGAATGAGAAAAATGCATTCTCCACTTATTTTCTAGGACAGGACTAGAATGTTAAACCTGTATCTTTACTGTATTTTGTACACAACACTTCTTCAAGTGATATACAGTTTCTTTTGTGTAAATGGTCCCACCAAAGACAAAGCTCAAAACTCTGTATATTTTAGAAAACATGTATAACTTACCTAACAGTCTTCATGAATTGTTATGACCAAGACAGAATTATGATGTAGCATGTTATGTTAAAATTATGATGTAGCATGCAGCATATTTCTAGTGGTAAGCCTGTATCAGGCTGGTCTTCCCATGGTGAGTATACAACCTCTTGCTGGGTCCATATTATATGCTTTTCCACTTAAATACAATTCAATTCAATTATCTGCTTCAGGTATCCACTTTGAGTTTTAAGTATTATCAAAAACTATTAAGGAAATTTTATTTTAGATATAGGCAATGGATATGAAAAAACACAGATGATATTAATTAAATATCAGATACAGGGGTATAAATAAATGGGCATAATAGTGTCATTTCATCGGGGACCCCCTGTTGTCCTTATTCCTTGCTGTCCCAATGTTATGGTCAAAGATAAAAATACATAGAATAAATCACTTTTTCCCTTACTTTGTGAGGAGTCACACCTACTGACGAAATTTTCAGCTGGTATTTATCTAAAGGTATACTCCATAGGTAGAGATAAGACCAAAGTTAACTGATCCTGATGAGGACTCTAAACTAAGTCTGCATACATGTATTGCGTATGCATGCTTGCATGCATATATACATGAATATATACATGCACTTTTTTTCTTCTTAGCCAATAGTGTCCATTATGAAAAGAATAATATCCCTCTTAGCCTGTCATGGAAAAAACAGATAATAGATAAGTAAGTAAATAACTGAAAGAATAGATAAGCAAGTAAATAAATTAATTAATTAATATGTAAATAAATAAGTGGATAGATAAATCAGATGGATGGATGGATGGATGGATGGATGGATGGAAGATAGATCAAGCAAGCAAGCCTGGAATTATGTGCTGTATGTCCAAAGAACCTTCCCCTCTCATGAGTTACAACTAGCTACAGATTGCTTTAACAGTTTCTAGATTCTCTGTTTTTTTTATTGCTCAACTTTCTCATTTTTTGCCATGTGAAAAGGAGTTAGAATCTGGCATCGGGATATGGAAAGCTCACCTTTAATCCTAGCTCCCATATTCTGAGTACTAGCTATGTGACTATAGGCTAGTAACTTATTTCTCTGAGTTTCAGATTCCTCTTCAGTAAAATTGGTATAACAATATGTACACTACCTACATTACAGGATTATTGCAGAAATACTTTATAAAGCTGAAAGTTCTAAATAAATGTGAGTTGCTATCATTAGCAGCAACAGTAGCAGCCTCATCACCAACATCATAACTCTCCCTCTTACAGAGAGAAGTGTTTTCATTCAGTGACATTAACTTGTCTATAGACTTTTCCATCCCAATGGGGGGGAAAAAGGAGAGGAAGGGAACCACTGAATAATGAGACAAATAAGTTTAGTATTAGCCAAGATGAGTTTATGTTGCCATTGACTACTTGAGAGGCAACATGGAGGAGTGGACAGAGAACTAAGTCTCAGAATCAGGAACACATATGTTCAGAGTAGACTTCTGTCACATATTAGCTGTGTGGCCTGAGGCAAGTCTCCACCGTTCAGTGCCCCAGGGCTCTCAGTGCTCAGAAGGCCAGAAGTTTCAGAGCAAGGTGTCCATTTTCATTTAAAAAGGTTTTTCCTCATGAGAAATTCCTAATGTCTGTAAAACCACAAGTCAAGTTCCTCATACCCCCAAAAAATGACCACTTAGAGCCAACATTGTTGAAGATTCTATATAATGCACCAAAACTATCCTGAATGGGTCACAATGGAATATTTGAAATCCTAAAATTTTAGGAATTTTTCTATATGCTATTCTTTTTCCATCTTTGTAGCCTCAGGGCTCAGCATAATATATTACACATTATAGCTTCATAATTTATGTTTGTTACATTGAATTTCCTATAAAATATAAGTAATTTCTTTCTCATAAAAAGATCACCTGGCATAATGTTTCTGACTTTCAGTGTTGTTTGCTTTCATTTAAATGACCTCCTATGCTTGATTATCCACATAAATGAGATCTCAGATATACCTAAATATGATTCCATTAGGCCATGGGAAGTTTTGGCTTCTCCAGACAGAAAAAAAAGAGTCAGATTTAGTACTTGCCATCATTTCATCTATAGACCATAAGGAGTCCTTTATGAAAGGCCAAAATCTTCATGATGAGAGCAACCATAATATTTGTATTTTGTAACTATTTCTATGAAAATGTATATTCCCCATATTGAAATGTACTTAAGTGTCATAGATGTGTTTCCAAGGTTCCATGATATAATTCTTTCCCACCTTCCCTTATCTCATAATCTGTAATCATCTTTTATATTATATCTTTTTGCTTACTAAAGAAATTTTCATAGTTAACTGTATTCAGTCTTTACTAACGAGAAAAATTTAAGACATCTGGAACCTAGCTTCTAATACTATTCAATTAGTTATAGTTTTACAAGTCACAATGTGATCCTATTATAAAATCTTTCAAGTGTTTCCATTATGTACTTCAATTTAAATTATGGGAACTCGTGAACAATCTTTAAGATAATTGTGAGATTAATTCCGCTAGTGTTTTCCAGAATTAATATTTTATTTTACATTTTATCATTCTAATTTTGTTTAATACCATTTATAATAAAAGAGTTGCTTTGAAATATATACACACATACATGTTTGCATATAAATATGTGTAACATATATGCAAATACATATATAATATAAAGTATATATATAATGTCTGCCTTTTTCATGTTTATGTGTGTCATTAAAATGAAGTACTAAAATAAACCAAACTTGGAATATGACCCTGAAATTGCTGTATCAAAATGTTAACCAAGATTTTCAAAAATAATAAAGCATATTCCACCATGTTAGTGAGAGAAAAAATAATTTTAACATTAAAATAAAAATATTTTAATATTCATTTCATCCTTTTTAATTTTTAAATTTCTTTTTCTTTATGTTTTATCATGTACATAACATAGTAGTATATGAGTGCATTATATAATTTACAAACCAATATACATATAATTGGCATAGATCCTCAAGAATTTATTACTGGTAGGGGTATGAATAAAAAATTTTGGAGGCTACTACCATAAGTCTTTAAAGCATACTCAGAAGGTTCAATGGGAGTTGATAGAAGACAAGGGTTTGGCTTTGAAACATAGAGATGGTTTACTATATTATCTCCTATTTGCATTTCTAGTTAAGAAATCTTATCCGTGCCATTTTTTAATCCATACTTGTGATTTCATCCCTATAACAGATGTAGGCAACTCTTAATAGGTAGCTGTCTCTACCTCCCCAGATTAGGACCTGCTCTGAAACTTTCTTTAGAGACTAGCCTGAGGCATCAATATGATAAGAAGAAAGTGACCCTTCGCTTAAATAAAACACTTGTATTCCAAAAATTTCAAAGTTCTCTTTCAAAAACAGTAGCTGAATTTAAAGTACAGGTATGCCCTTTAAGCAAATAATTCTTTTGGAGCTTTTGATTTGCATCCTAACATCATTCAGGCTTGAGTTTGTGATATAAATAGCACTTAGAGTTAAAGATTTAGTATCTTCAAATGATAGTGTTCTACAGGGAGAATGTTTTTTTTTAAATGAGAGGCAGAAAATCTTAAGCTAATACCATCTCCTTTTTTTTTAGTTTTCATAACAGTTATTCATAAGCTTAAGATGAATATATGAGAAAGTTGAGGCATGAAGTTAATTGAGGTAGAGTAGATCATTGACAGCTGCATGACAGATGAGTTGTGGATGACAACATGATGGAAAGCTCACTGAATTAGAAGTCATAAAATGAGTTCATATCATGGCTCTACTACTTAGGTGATCTCAGACAATTGACTTTCTCTTTCTTGGTTTCAGTTTTCTCATCTACAAGTGAGGTTAGATTAAATAAGGCAGAAGCTAGGACTCAGTGGATAGAGCACTGTGCCTGGAGTCAGAAGGACCTGAATTCAAAACAGGCCTCAGATGCTTACTAACTCTGTGACCCTGGGCAAGTCATTTAACCTCTGTTTGCCTTAATCCACTGGAAAAGGAAATGGCAAGCCACTCCAGTATGTTTGCCAAGTAAAACCCAGGGACCATACTGTCCATGGGGTCAAAAAGAGTCAGACATGACTGAACAACAACAAACTAACAAAGCAAAACTAGCTAAGTGCAATAACAACATCAATAGGCCTCTCTATATAATACAACTTCAATATAAGCAATAGCGCATACACAAAACAATTAAGAAATAACATGGCAATAGAATGGGCATAACACAAGACAAAAGAAAAATAACAAAATAAAAACCAGAGTACTCAAACACATGGTAATTCACATGTACAGCTATAAAATATGCAGTGGCATGCACACGACATAGTTCATGTGGACATGATGGAGATGTCCACTCCTCTTATGTCAGTTTCTTCCCAGAGTCTTCCTTCAGCAACTGAAAGTGAGGTTGTGATCATCCATCTTTTCTCTCAAAGCTGGAAGCTGGAAGAGCCTGAAGTGACTGCAGACCCTGAAGAGATTGAAGAGACCCTCAGACTTGAAGAGAGCAAACCTCTCTTCTCCCCCACTTTCACCACCTCCCTAGTGATGAAGTCTAGAGGTTTAGGGGTGCTGGGACCTCGAGATCATGACACATAGGTTGTCCCTGAAAGAATTTGACCCAAGCCTTCTTTCAACCAAAGATAAAGTTTATTAAAGATCCGCCATATTAGCCAGACTTGAGGAATCTAATAGTCTATGAGGCATTGGCTAGATTCTAAGAATCTGAGCACCTTAATGGAGACAAGATGGACCTTATATACAGAAAGACTGTGGGAGGGATCTAGAAGTGGCCAAGTAGTTTGAGGTGACTGGAGGAGGGGTCTAAGGAGGATCTGGATGGGAGTGGCCAATAAGCTGGAGTGAATAGAACTCCTGGGCCAAAGGAGAATGGAGATTGGGGCAGCCACAATGAAAGGCCAGTTGATGTGATTATAGCCTCAGGCTAATGCCAAAGATTTGATCATGTGGGAAAGTCCAGGGTTTTTCTTTTTGGGGGTCTAGATCCCATCCTCATCACTAGTGCCCTTCATACTGGCAGGCACAGGGCATTGATTGCCACCAGCAATGAGAGTAACCCATTCTACTGAGTTTGGGGACTTTGGTTACACAGATACTAAACTATAGGACATTTTGCTTTATTTGAATGAATGAATGGATGAATGAAAAGTGAATGAAAAGCATACAGAAATACTTCTTGTGTGATACAGTCTCAACTTCTTTCTTCATTTCGTCCTCCTTTTACCTCCATGTTCCTTTTCCAAAACCCAAAGAAGGTGGAGGTGGGATAATGAGACTGGTAGAGGAAAAGAACAATTCTAGTTCTCCTTTTTCCCAGTCCTCTCTCAGTCTCTGATTCAGAGAAAAGCTAGGAGGTTTTTGCTTATTTGTTTGTTCTTAATCTAGCAGCCCTTTAGCAATGCCCTAGGCATAAAATGTTTGAATTCATTCCAAGCCCCAAAGGCATTATTCTTTTATCTGCTCACTTTAGGACTATTTCATTGTTTAGTTAAGTATTTTCTCATGAACAGGAATAAAGATAAATAGCTAGAACCATTCTCCTGGGAACCATAGAAATCTGGTTGAAATATTTATGCTACAGTAGCTGAATTTAAAGAATAGGGTATGGCGAGTCTTTCTTGGAGCTTGTCCTTTTGATACGCCTCTTAGAAGCATTCAGGCTTGAGTTTTTGATGGCTATAAGCACTTAGATTGAAACATTTAGTACCTTCAAATAATGGTGTTCTAGAGGGAGAATTATTGTAAACACAAATTAATTGTGAGGTAGAAATTCTTAAGCTAATACCATCTCAGAACTTGTTAAAAAGGCTTCTCTAATCTTGATGCTAGCATGTAGAAATTTCCTTAAGTAAACGGTTTGATTTAAAAAAGAAAAGCCACAATGCTGGCAAAAAGGCAAAAAAACAAAATTCACTGTACCTAGATAAATTAAAAGTCTGTATAACCTAATACTTTCTAACTTCAGGCAGTTTCATCCAGGATCCATAGCTGTGCTTCATCTAATTCCTCAGTCCTTCTATTGGCAAAGCTTCACCACGGTGGATAGCCCTGAGTGCTAACACTAACAACTGAAAATATTCTCTAGGACTGAGTATCATAGATGTAATTATTCTAAAATGAATCTTCTCCACAGAATAGCCTGAGAAATCATAGTGATAACATAAAGTTGTAATAGTTTATCAGTGTAGCAAAATGTACATTGGTTGCCACATAAAATACTTCCCATGTAATTTCACAATGCCAATCATATTTTGCAATTTAAAACTCAATTTTAGGTCCTATTTCTGGGTCTATCCAGGTCCTATCATCCCATCATTCCCAACTCCTGGGTATGGGGTTGGGAGTTGGATTAATCCATACAAGATGCTTTTCTCTCTAAGAGCCTTGCTCTTCCTCTTCTCTCACCAGACAACTGGAGTCTGGGATTCTCTTCTTTCTCCAAGATGCTGAAAACAGAACTCTTCCAAACTCCTGACCCTTTATCTCTAGCAACACCAAGGCTGGCACTACTCTAGAGCTCCCTTTCCCTCACTAAATGGCTAGAGTTTGGTAACTCCTGCTACTTAGCTTTGTGGTTTCTCTTTTCTAGAACTACATGGTCAGAAGCATATATCTCTGTCGTTTCTTCTCCAGGGCTAGGCCAGGCACTCAAGGGTCCAGAAACTTGGAATATAGGAATTGCTTACTCCACTGCTGACCTGACTGCTGCTATTCTTGAACTAAGCCCATCTTTGGGGCTGAGGGTAAAGGGGAGGGGTGTCACTTCACAAGGAAGCTATGCCAATGCACAGGTGCACCCAAGAGACCAAAGTCCACTCTTATGTCTCAAGTACTTAAAAAATGCCTCTTTTATGACCTATACTCAGAGTGGGAAAAGGAAAAAAATATGATGAAGATTCCTTTAATAACAGGACTAGCACAAAGAAGCAGTTCTGTAATTACAACAGTCTTCTTGATTCATCCCGAATCAAGCCTAAACCAATCATCAATTCATCTCCAATTGATGAGACTTAAGGAGATGACTTCTTGCTTATTATGCTATTCCTGGATATGCCCTATATCCTCCAAAGGAGACACGATAAGAGTTAAAAAGGCTTACTCCAGATCACAACTTCAAGGGAATTCCCTGATCACCACACACACACACACACACACACACACACACACACACATACACACACACACAATATTTATGCTATCATGAAAAGACACATTCAAAGAAACATGAGATGACTTGCATGAACTGATACAGAGTGAAATGAGAAGACATAGAAGAACAATTTAAATAACAAAAATGCAAAGAAAAACAATTTTGAAAGAATTAATAGCTAATCAATGCAATGACCTCTATAATGACTGATGATAAAGTATGCTTCTCACCTCTTGGTAGAGAAGTGATAGAATGGAGGTACAGCATGAGACACACACTTTTAGATAGGCCAATGTATGAATTTGTTTTGTTTCATTATTCTTATTTGTTTAAAAAGGAGGGGGGGACTTTTATTTGGGAGAGGATAGGAGGAACTTGTTGAGGGTGGTGATAGTAATGCAAAAAAAAAAAAAAAAGAAAAGAGCATCAGTGAAGAGGAAGAGAGACAGACACAGAAGGAAGTTCAGAAAGGTATACAGACAAGCAAGTCAAGTTTGTTATAGCTGTATTAAACTTAACACACACTTTAAAAAATTATCTATAATTGATGTTCACAGTTCCATAGACAATTCTCATTTTATTTTTTTGATATATTATTATGTCAAAATCTGTATTAGTTGATGTTGGTTATATTCATAATAAAAAAAAATAAGTTCCCACTTTGAAAAACAGAAGAAACATGAGAAGCAAAATTATCTTCTAAATTTTATTGAAACTACTAATCAGTTGTTGAAGAGAAGCAGTGGCTGAGGTGAGATTCCATGTTGACTTGGTGAAAGATATGGCTACAAATTGTATCTATACATTTTGCTATAAGAAAGGGACAGCTCTGCAGAGCTAGAACAACACCTGTATACCCACACAGACAGAATCTTACAAATCCTGAGTTGTACCTAGCACAGCTAACAGTGTACATTCATTCATCCAGCATTTATTGAGAACCTGCTATGTGTACTGTTGTAACATGAAAGGAAGTAATATGAAAAGGAAGAATATAGGATACCTCAAGAAATTCAGAATCTCTAAATAAGTATCCATATTACTGTGATAAAAGGTATTATATAAATGCTGTGTACTTTTCCCTAATTTACTTAGTCAATTGTGATTACTTTGTCTTCTTCACTTTTATAGTTTTCTTAAGGTAGACATCTTTTTACCTTTAACTATAGTTATTTGTAGCTCCTTTAATATGCAGTAAGCACTTGAAGGTGGGCAGGAATATCATGTTTTATTCATCTTTGTATTCTCTACATGCCTATCAAAATGCCTTGCACAGAGAAGTGACTCATTATGTGTGGACTTAAATTATCAATAGATGTATACATTTATTGGGGAATTCAGAGGAGGGAGTGATCTTATGTTGTTATTTTTGTTGTTGTTTAATAGTGTACAGAAGTGCCCCTCAGACAAAAGAGAAAAGGCAGAGTCTATGGTGAAGATTCTTCTTTGTAGGACTGGAACAGAGGGTGGCTTCAAACCCACAACAATGTTATACCAATTTAGGCTTGCAAAGAGTCAGGAAAAGCTCACTCTGTGAAGTAGCTCACCCTGGACCTGGACCTGGACCCGGACCTGGACCTGGAAGAAGAGATATAATTTAGAGAGAAATTATTGTTAAGAGGGGGTAAGAAAGAAAGAAGATCATAGGATCCTTCTATTTAAAGCTGAAAGGGACCTAAAAAACCATAAAATCCAAACCATTCATTTATGTAAACAAAGGCACAAAGATGTTAACAACTTATGGGAGGGGGGTAAGGGGAGAACCCTCACAGCTAGTAAATAAGCAGAATTTGAGCCAATATCTTCCTGATTCTAAATCCAGTGGCCTGTCCATTATGTCATGCCAAATAATTAGAGTAGAGAAGCATGGGTTATGTTCAGGTAACAGTTTAGTGGCTAGTTTGGCAAGGGCAAAGGGACATAATGAGAAGAAAGACTATAACAGTATATGAATTATCTTGACTGATGCATTCTAAGTGTTTACATTTAATTTGACAATGGTCATAGGATCATATGTAAAGCTGAAAAGATTCTTAGATGGTATCTAGTCCAGCACACTTCATTTTATAGATGAGAAAACTGAGACCCAAAGAATTTGAATGTCTTGTCCAAACTCACTCAGGGGATTTGAAGCCAGATGTCCAAATCTAAAGTCCTTTCCACTAGACCATACTGACTCAGAATCAGTTTGTTTTCTTCTTTTTCCTTTTTTTTTTAATATGGGCATATTATAGTAAAGGCTGTGGTTTAGGAAGATTAATCTGTTCCTCAAGTACAGAATTAATTAGAGAAAGGGTAAGACTAGAAGCAGATTCTAAAAGTGATTATTATGATAGATGAAAAGAAAGATAATAAAGGACTGACTTAGGGTGGTAGAAGTGAGAATGAAAATGAAAATATGGACACACAAGACAATGCAGAAGCTAACTAATTGGACTGAGTGGGATCCAGTGTGTTGGGGAGAAAGGGAGAGAGGGAACAGTCAACTCCAAGATTTTGAACCCAGTATGACCACGAGAGTGGTTACATCATTAAAGGAAAAATGAGAAGCTGCTTTAAGAATTATTTTTCCCAAATAATTTTCTCAATGTAATGATCATAAATAAATACATACATTGAATTGCTTTTGTTTCTCTGACACCATTTAAGTTACTAGCTATCATCAAGATTTTTCCTTCAATCCTGGTATGTTGATTTCTTTACCATTATAGATGATTAGGAAACACTGCAGATTCATAAACAGATTATTGACTTCATGCAAATTATGTCTAACAGCTCTAGCATGCAAAAAAATATTTCCTGAATTAAACATTTATGATCTACATAAAAAAAGTCTTCTCATACAAGATTTTTAATTTAATATTCTGTAACTGAAAAGTAACTTTATTTTCATTAACCTTAGGTAACAAAATCCCTGTGCTGTGTCACTCACTGTTTATTTTGAATTATGTTTGGTCATGAGCATTTAGGATTTCCTTGACCAAAGAACCCTTGGGGATTTGTCCTAGAGTGGCTTTGCTAACATTCACAGCTCATCTCCTCCAGCCACAGGGCCATTTGTTTTAGTTACTTTACACCAACTTAAGCTTCTTATCCTGAAGGACAACAATACACCAATTTAACTTTGTCATCCATCTTTGTATATACAAGAATGTTATTGAAATTGTCAAAAAATCTGCTGTGTCTTTCATTCTTATGAATGTAATTAAACTCCTATCCTCAATTAGTCACTTTAACCCATATGATGGATGACAACCACTTGTTATTATGGCACCAGTGACTAGCTGGGAAGCCTGGGGAAAACACCTTAACAAAATAATGCTGATGAAGAGCACCTCCTCAGTTTCTATAACTCTTTGTTTCAGGTAGCTCATGATATTTTGAAAAAATGCTTTCTCTGATTTATCCTTCTACTACCAATATGGTGTAGGTAGAAACAGATACTATAATTATATTAACATTGGTCAGTTGACAACCTTCCCCCATTTGTTAAAAGGGAGAATAATGATTAGGCACACAGGTGCCTCATGATGAACTGGCTTTTAAGCTGACAGAATGAATCACCCCAAATTAGTGCTCAAATATTTAACTAAACAGAGAGCTCTTTGAGGAAATCATTCAGTTGTTTGTTCAATCAGAGAGAACTATTTTTCAATTTCAACTGTATTCAAAAATGGCAGAGAGAAAGGCTGTTGGACCAGGAGTCATGAATCTGCACTATAATTCCAGTTCTGATACAGGTTCATAGCATGATTTTGGGGTGAGTTGCTTAACCACTCTTGGCCTCACTTTCCTCATTTGTAAAATGAAAGGGTTGAATCTGATGGTTAGTTCCCTTCTGGCTATATCATCCTATGAGTTTATAGTGATATTCATGTTAATATGTTCATTTATATAAATCAAAAAGGGGAAATTGTGTCACTTTTGCTTTGTATAAATTCTTAGTATCAATTGTTGGTCATTATTTCCCCTAGGACTAGATAAGCCTTAACTGATCATTATGTGGCCATTTTTTTTTTGGGGGGGAGGGTCACATTAAATAGGGCCTGCTTTAAATGTACAACTCTATAATTTGGTTTCAGTTTTAAGTTACTATAAATAAAAAAAGTTATGAGTCTTTATCATTTAATATTAAATTCTCTTGTTAGAACATGAATTCAGAATTCATCTTTCATTCTAGGTAAAGTTGCTTTTAGATAAGTTTTTTATTGGCATATAATGGTACTTAATGTTTGTCTTACTAAGATTCTGTTCCACAATTTTAGATAATTGCTAAATAAAAACAAATTGTAGCAGCAAACTCATTCTCAAAGTCCTTCATAACTTCTTCATATTCAAAAAACATCAAATTTCTTTCTCCTGCCTGCTGCTTTCCAAATTATATTACATTCCATAAAAAGTAGCTTCCCTGGAGGAGAAAGAAACAACTCTATTAGTTTTCCTTATTGCTTAGGTACTAATCCTTTGCAATATTTTAGCAAATATCTTTTTTTAGGATCTGTTTCTTTTTCTTTTTGCCACTTCAAAATTTCTTTTTTTGTATTTTAATAAAAATATACATTCACCAAAATTGTTCCAAAAATAAAAGCTGAACAATATCATTTCAAAGAACATGATTATACATTAACAACCAGCTATCCCACTGTCAGAGGAAAAAATACATTAAATGCAGATACTTAGCATAATTATCTCCTCTAAACCAGAAAAATACAGTACGTACAGACTAAGGAGGATACTTTTTGAGTGACTGGCTTCAGAATTCATTTATCTTACATAACAAATTTTACATTTTTATACTCAGAGAAGATCTTAGTGAATAGGTCAGTTCAATGTCTCACTTTTGTTTTCTTGCATGTAGTAGGTGCTTAATAAATCCTTGACTGTTTTTCTGGACTGATCAAGAAGCATATATTGGAATGCTTTCAGCCCACCTTACCCCACTTTACCCCACCCCTTCAACCTAAAAATAAGTTGTTTATAGTCCAAGAGTCCTTGAAATGTCAGTTTTGAAATAAAGATGCAAGCAAATCTTCATTTGATTATTTGTTGTTCCCCCACACCCCTCACTTCTTCTCCTTCTTGAGTTGGCAAAGATTCTTTATTTCTTTTGAGCTGTTGCCCAGGCTGGGTCCTGCTTCCCAGCAGAGATCTGAAGTTGAGTTGCCTTTTTATATTCAACCACAGCATTCTGAGGACTCACACTTCTTAGGGTAAATTTGTCAACCAGTCAACTTTCCTTCTAGCTACACAGCATCTCTTACAGCATCCCCAGGAAGTGCTGCTGTTGGACCATCTTGAAACTGTATGAGTGACTTGAATTTTATGAACAGAATAGGGGAGATTGAATGAAGGTTGCTTTGTTTGTTTTTTTAAGATGATTTTAGTAGGTAGTATTTTGAACTGCTCAGAGCCATCCCCAATGGGATGAAGAGAAAAATCATACTATCCTTCCCTTCTTCCCTGTTTTAATGTAGATGAAATATGCTTTAAATGAATGTAGGCTATAAGGAAGGAGAGCTGGGGTGCTAAATTTGAAGTGAGGTTAAAGGCTGCTTGTTTTGCCTTGCCGATGAGAAAGGGGGTTTATCAGATTAGGATACTACTTTTATTTGTTATTTCTACTCTATGTTTCCCATCACCCCCACCTCTCCTGCCATCCTGAATCACTAGGCTGTGTCTGCCTACTCTTTGCAGAAACAAGGGTTATCTTCCCAATTTACATATCCTAGGGATGGCTCCAAGGATGGCCAAAGGTGGTTAGACTAGCTGGCAATGACAAACTTGTATGGGAAGAGCCTGCAACAAATGTTCAGCAGTTGGGATTAAGAAAAAATGTCAAATATTAGCAGAGTTACAAAGGGAAACTGTTGAATTTGTTGATAGAGTGATTATGTAGAAAAGAACATGTGAACCTAAGAAAAGAGTGATATTTACTATAGGAACATAGAATGTATCCATTTGGGCACAGCATAAAAATACAAATGAGGGAATTAAAATCAACAAATATTTATTAAATACCTACTGACTTCCTAGAATGAAAGGTGGGGAAAAGGGGAAGAATATAAAATGTGATCCCTGTTCTGGAGGAAGAGATTATAATTAAGACATTTCAATTGTTATCATTCTGAACTTGAAATATCTTCCAACAAAAATTTCAACAACATACCCCCACACACACACACAAAAGGAATTGAGACCTTACTAAGATGGAAAGCATAAAGATAAAATGGTTAATTGAAAGGAATTGTACTTCTCCAGGAAGGAAAAAGGTCAGTCACACATCCAGGGATGAAGTTACTATAGGATGCCAACTGTTTGCTAGAAAGGGTACTTTGCATCATCATTATTGTCATTGTTGTCATCATCATCATCATCATCATCATCATAGCTAGCACTTATATAGTGCCTACTGTGTAGCAGGCACTGGACTAAGCACTTTACAATTATTATTTCATTTGATTCTCATAACAATCCTGCAAGGTAGGTACTTTTATCCCAGTTTTACAGATGAGGAAACTAAAGCAAACAGAGTGACTTGCTCAGGGTCACACAACTAGTAAGTGTTTGAGGCCAGATTTGAACTTGGGTCTTTCAGACTCCAGGGCCTGCGCTCTATTCACTGTACCAGCCAGCTGACCAGTCATGGTATAGAAGGGAAGAATTATGGGAAAAGACAAATCAAGTGACTTCAGAGTCATCTTCTAGCCCTCTCCATAACCCTCTCCACCACTTTAAAAGTAGCAGTTGGAATAAAAGCACTGAAGACTAGATCAGCAATAGGAAGATACAATTTGTTGCTACTTTAAAAAAAATTCCAATGATTTCCCTCCCATCTTAATGGTATATCTACTAATACTAAATGATTAAAGCAAAAGATAGCTCACACTTTCTGAAGTCTATTTGAATTTTTATTCACTTTTAGGTCTATGGATAATAATAGTGATGATAGTAATAATAATAATAATAATAATAATTACAATTCAAATACATTTCTTCATTTAGTACTACAAATATCTATAGTGTTCTAATCGCATTCAATACATAAAGCATTTTGGAAATGGCAACATGCTATATAAATAAGAGGCAATAACAATAATAACAATAACAATTGTACTATGTATCATCATAGTGCTCATCTCATTAGTACAGAGGTGTGTTTGGGATGTATTCATCCTATTAGACTCTTGCTTCAGCCTTCCACTATGAGGCGAAAACACCCCCCTCTTTGCTTTTTGTTTTGTTTCTTATTAACTTAGCATAATGTAATCATTTATAACTCTACTGTATACAGTGCATTTCTATCACCATAGAAGCACAGCAAACAAAATCAAATATTTTAAAGTATGAACACTGGTTCTGGGGACAGAGGAACCAGCCTCAAATCCTACCTCTGACATTCATTACCTGATTGATTTTGGACAAGTCTGTTAAATTCCTTCGGCCTCAGTATCTTTATTTATAAAAGGAGGGGATTGGATGAGATGGTCTCTGAGATCCCTTCCACAACTATATCTGTGATCAAATAAACGACTATATGGATTAAACACTGGAAGTGTCTCTCAAAGCCAGGCAGTCTAAACAGAGTCTACAGGCACAGCCCAAACCCACAAGTTCCAGGAGCACATTTGGGTGCCTCAATATACTCTTCCTCCTCCTCTTCCTGCTGTAGGGAACATTAGCCAGTCCTATGATGCTGAATGCCCAGAAGCTTTCAGTCCTTACTGGCCCCTGATGTCACTGCTCTTCTGTTCATGGTTTCCTTCTCCACCAGGGAATGCAGTAGATCCTTACAGGAAATGACCAGCTCAGGTCTCCCAGTCCAGTCCAACAGCCCAGTGGAACACACACAGCTTATCCTAGTGCTGTTATTTCAGCATTTCTCTCTTTCTGGCTCTCTTTCTCTTCTCAAAGTTTGAAGATTGTGTTTTAGGTCCCTTCTTCCTTCTATATCACCCCACTTTTCCTCCTGCTTGCCTCCCCAGCTACCTTTTGGCTCCATTAGTTATGGTTAGGGGAAAGGATGCTCCAGGGACGATATGGAATTGAGCTGGATATTCCAGTGCCTATCCCTGAAATCTAGCAAAACTTCCTGAGCTCCAGACACAACAGGGGAGAAGGAATATTATTCATTCCTTTGTATTTGACCTAAAGCTGATGGATGGAAGCAGATCAGAAATTCATTTTCTCTATATTCTTTTCCCCTTCCTTCAGTGTTTCCTCCACATTCTGAGGTATAGAGTGTGTGGGCATCCTTAGAGTAGTGGGACTCCAAGAAAACAGAAGCTTATAGGGTAACAAAAGGAATCCTAGGAAGCAGAAGTCCAGATGTCAAATGACCTCTATGTATAATGCCTAGGTCTAATTGCCCTCCATATGTCAGCATCATTTTCTATATGTTATTACGCTGAGAATGAATTACACACTGGAAATAGAGAGTCTGAGAAGTTCCTAAGTGTAATGATCATTATTCCTCATTTAATTCTTATTAAGAAGTTCTGGTTCAGGATGCAGACTTCATGACTATATACTGACAGAGCCTTCTTGAGGTATCAACCAAAAAGTTTTGCTAGGCTGAAAAGAGCCAAAGGGCTATATCAGACCTGTCTGGATTTTATGCTTGGTCTACATTTTCTAAGCTTTGAAAGATTTTGGCAAAAAAAAAAAAGCTGTAATTAGCAAGAGCATGAGCTAATGGGATTGACAACCCTCAACAGATGATTTTTAAGATGCTGGGCTTTCTGTTTCTTATGAAGTCATTTTCAGTTTTCTTAACTAAGAGTTAAAAGGACAGGCAAACCAGGACTTTAGCCTGACCTCATAAGCTTCATGATTGTGCTGTGGAGATCCAAATACATCATTATTCCCTATTAACAAGCACTAAACTAGTAGGGCAGATATTGTGTGGTTGGAGCATTTACTGGAGTTAATGAATGCCAACAACTAATTACATTTCTCTCAAGGTAACTTGTTACCAGAAAGTGGCTGTGTTAGCACAAAGATTCTATTTTAGAACAGCATGCCTACCAAAAGGGAAGCTGATTAATCATCCCCTACAATTCTCTGTAATGGCACTGTCTAGACTTTAATGTCCATAGCATTGCTCTTGCCAGGGCTACATTTTGTCTGACCTTATTCGGGGCAAACAATGTAATTGCTAATTGGGGGCTAATTTGTGTAAACAAATTGTTTTTTCCTCAGAGTAGAAGCCCTATCATTATGGTCATTTCTTACTCCTGTGTAATGACATATTTTGCAAGATTTGAGGTGAGACTGCTGGAGCAAATGAACCTTACTGCAAATACAATTATTCCAAATAGGTAAAGGAACTGTGTCCTTCAGGGGCTGACCAGAATCATACTTTATGTCACACTGCATGTAATTGTTGTTCACATTTTCAAGGCAAATAGATTAGAATGCTTTCAGAATTGGGGGTCATTTTTTCACTTTAACATGTATGAAATCAATGTTGATAAGTTCCCTCCTGGAGTATGAAAAGACTTGCAGATACTTATTTCTACTCTATACTCCACACTGTCATGCCAGCTCTTCTATCTGATTAAATGTCATTTGTCCTTGACCCCTGTTACTCCTGAGGAACTGGAACAGATTAATATAATGGCTCTTCCTGAATCAGATAAAGCAGGGTGTCATCCTGAAGAACCTGTAGTAATAGGCTCACAAAGAAACTGATACTAAGGTTTATTGCTATTTTCCAGGGCTCATACCAATTTCAGGGGAGATAATTGAGACAGATTATCACCATGAGCTTAGACAGCAGCTTTCTGAATACCAGCATTGAAAAAAACCAACCAGTATAGACATGCAAAAGAACCATAGCTAAACATAACCTCACAGTAGCAGGGACCAACAAAAAAAATCTAGGAGAAGCAACTTGAAGGGCCTCCTATCTGATTTTCTTTATTTAAAAAAAAAAGCTTCCTGAATTCTAGAGACTTTATTTGAGTGGAATCCAAGGTCAAAGCACTCAGAGGAGCTTTAACAGTTAGGGTAACATAGTCATTGGGTATTTTCCGACTAATGTACATTCAAATGAATGTTTACATATTCCCAATTTGTTCCCACTACTATTATTCTCATTTCCCTTTCTCTACTCCAAATCATTATCTCTTCTATTCTCTATCTCTGTGTCTAAATATTTACTTTAATTTTCCTTAATTCAGCCCCATCTCCTCCTTCTCTTCATGCCCTTTTTACCTTTAGTCCACTGCTGGAAACAAAAAGAAATAAGTGGGGAAATATGCAAAAGCTTTTATTCACAACTTCATCTACTCTGTAGTTGTAGAAAGAATACCATACCAGTCAAAGACATACACAGACACATATGCCTTTTTGTTCTTGGATGAAAGATATTATGCAAGCACTTACATATAATAGATGCTTAATTAAAGCTTGTCATATTGCACTGATATTGATAAAACAGTGTTTCAGAGATTGCCTCCTTCTCAGTCACTTCCTTTTGAAATTCTACTCACATGATCAACTCAGTTGTCACTTCTTCCATTAAAGTCTTCTCTGATTCCTGGCTAACTAATTGGATGTGGTTTTCTCCCCATTCTAAATTCCCCCACCAGTCTGTTTATACTTCTCTTATGGCACTTAGGATACTCTGCTTTTTTAATTTCTGCAATTTGGGGGCTTATCTTCTCTCCCCTACTAGATTTTAATCTCGTTGCAAACTGAGGCCATGATTTACTCACCTTTGCATTCCTCCACAGTGCTGAGGGTAGTGCCTTGTCATTCCAGGCATTCAATAAATATTTATTGAATGACTAGATTATCACAGGTTTCATTTATTATAACATGGACAAATCTAATATAAATTCACTATAACAACGAAGGTCCTATTGCCCCAATATACTCCAGTTTCCTGCTGCTGTAAAAAACATCTGGAAATACTGCCCATTCTAATTATCACCAAAACAAAAACTTGATAGCTGCCCAGTCCTCTCCTTTAATGAATATGAAACCCTCCCAATTGCTGAGATAAATGGATTTACTTTGATGTTTTCACATTTGCTTTAGCTCTTCTGTCAGAGCTACATATTTCTTTTTTATTGTGGAGGGTATGTGTGTTTTTGTTTTGCTGTTCCCACTAAATGGCATTGTATCGATAATTCCCACTGTTTTATTAGCCATATCAAACAACAGAATGCTTGCTCTGTTGGATAGGATTTGTTGGTCTGTTATTATGGTTCTAGCTTGATATATCTCTTTGCAATTATTTTATTTTAAAAATGCTCTTATTACTCATTATGTCAATAAATATTATTGAAGAAGATAATATCATCTTTTCCCTTGAAAAGCATCTTACTCAAACCTTTCAATAAATGCCAAAGGAAAGACAATTTGGTGACTTCTGTTGAAGACATGAATGCTTATTTGTTATAACAGTGATGAGTGTCCCAGATCGCATACATATGAGAGATTCTCTCTGTTGCATTATCACCCAGTCATCCCATTTCTGATAAAGACACCCTTTGCTGAATTTGGAACTATCCCTGTACCCTCCCAGCAGCTAAAGAAGACGGGTAAACTGAAGGCCCCTATCGAAAAGGCAACACTGGCCTTCTTTAACCTAGCAATTTACCAAGAATCTTTAAAAATAATCTGAGCATTTGGTAGAGGGGAAATAGTTAAAACACGAAGAACTATAAGACTAGAAAGGTCGCTGAGGGTTTTCCTCAAACCACCAATGTCCTAAGACACACTTGCTCCTTGATCCTTCCCACTATCCCCCGTTCTTTGTCCTACACCATGATGCCCTAACCAGGGTTGGGAACCTTTGGCCTCGAAGCCACATGTGGCCTTCTGGGTCCTTGGGTGTAACTTTTCAACTGAGTCAAAGTTTTATAGAACAAATCCTTTTATTAAGAGGATTTGTTCTGTGAGGTTTGGATTTAGTCAAAGGGCTACACTTGAGGACCTAGAGGGCCACATGTGGCCTCAAGGCCATAGGTTCCCCACCCCTATGGGCCCTGCCCTTCACTTAGAGCCTACTGTGAGAAAAAGGATTTCTTATACTGTTAAGAAAATGTGTGTGTGTGTGTGTGTGTGTGTGTGTGTGTGTGTGTGTGTATTATGCTGTTTAAATACAACCTAATATAATCAAAGGTCATCAACATCCAGAATATCACTTGATCCCAGTATCACAGTGTTTTGGGTTCCCAGGTTCTTGTTGTTCAGTTATTTTTCAGTCATGTCTGACTCTTTGTGACTCCATTTGGGGTTTCCTTGGCAAAAAACCACTGGAGTGGTTTGCCATTTCCTTCTCCAGCTCACTGTACAGATGAGGACCTGAGGCAAATAGGATTAAGTGACTTGACTAGGATCACATAGCTAGTAAAGTATCTGAGGCCAGATTCAAACTCAGGAAGATGAGTCTTCCTGACTTCAGGCCTGGAGTTCTATCACCTATACCATCTAGTTGCCCCAGATCTTCAATCCATCCAAATCATTCTTGTTTTTGGTTACCACACCCAGGAATTCCTAAAGGGTCCACCCCAAGTTTCTGTTGTGGGTTACAGTTCTCATCTCTGCCTTGCTTTCAGGCTTCCCTCTAAGTAAAACGGCTTAATTACATACATGGGGTGCATGGGGTTCCTGTGTGGGAAACCTTTGTCAAAATCCTATATAATTCCAGAATCTGGAGGGAGAAAGAGACATAACTCTTTTCTGGCTTGCTCCCCCCTCTACCAAATGACCTAATAAATTTCTTTCTATAACTATTTCTATTATCCCGCCCTCAATACACCTAATGTTCCCCTTTTCCCAAAATTTGGGAGGTTGATGGTGGGTTATCAGCTGTGGTTTTAGGGCTTGAGCAGAATTCTATGGGCCAGGCCATTGACTTTTCCAGCATGGTAGCACCCCACTGGGGCAGATTCTCCTCTGTACCCTGCACTCACAACTGAATTTTTCTTAGCCAGAATTTAGTCAGAATTCATAGTTTTGGCTCAGATCCTACTTTAGACTCTTAAATATCATGGATTACTCTGTCCTTTTCTGTATGTCTGTTCATTAAATCTTGTCACAGTTGTTTCATAAGCAGAGACCATTTCTTCATCTGTGCAATTTCTTTAAAGTGTTCTATCCAATAAATAGTATTTTAAGACAATGGTACTAGTAGGAATACTTATCCACTATCTTCCCAGAGCCTTTGACATATGAAAATCTACTGCCTTTCTTAAAGCTAATGAGGTGCATTTTTTCTGATAAAATTTAGTTGCTAATGTGGAGCTGGAAGAATTCTTGAACCTTTAGTCTTAAGAAAACATTTAGAGTAATGTGATTAGATAACATTGGGTTCAAATTAATAAAGGAGAGAGAGAGAGAGAGAGAGAGAGAGAGAGAGAGGAAATAGCCTGTATGACATTGTAAAACCCAATTCCATTATCTATTCATTAAGCAAATATATTCCCTCATATCATCATTTAAAAAAAAAGACTTTGGAAATTAAAGCAAAGCCAGGGAAAAAAAAAAGTAATTTCCCCCACTCCTTCCTGCATTGGTCAGCTAAGCACCACATCTCACCTGTCTTAGCTTTTTTTTTTTTCCCCTTAATAGGCTAACTTAGAAAGGAAATATTGTTTGTTTGGCTGTAGGCACCAATTAAACCCAACTGTGAAGAACATACAGTATAACCCACTTAGAGAGTAATAACAGCATCAACAGACATAATGAGAGGTGGTGATGTGCTGCTGGGCAGACAGCAAGTGTTCTTCACATGTGTATAAATGTGGCAGTGGCTTCTCTTTGGCAGAGACCAGAGAATGGGCAATAGGCCTACAGCTTTGTTAGAACAAGGAGAGAGGAGAACTCTGATCTTTTGCTTCACTCCCTTTCTACTCCTCCTTTCATCATTGAAAGATGATGTCAGCAATACACCTTTTATTCTGTGTGGTTGTCCAGAGAGCGCAAATGAAGATAGGAAGGAAGTAGAATGTGATATTTGTAAGCAAATAGGCAAAATATAGTCAAAGGTGGCAGATTTTGGTGGAGGTAAGCTAATCAGGCCACAGCTGTTCTAGCCTTGGCCATCAGGGAACAAGCCTGGAAAAGAAGCCTGGAGGCAGTCTATATCTTGTCCCACTGTATGAAGCAATGATTATCTATCATGAATAATGAAAATTCCAGACACCTGTGTCCTTAACTGAGGCAATCACAAATGTCAGGGCTGATCTGCCTGGGAGTTTTCCAGTTGACATCAGAGGACAGGTGAATCAGCTTGAATTGCAAAGTTTTAACTGGCTAGGGCAATAGACCCTCTGTGTTTGTAAGCTGTTTGATAGAAAGAGATTTGTTGTGTCATATCTGAAGTTGCTGTTTACTCATTTCAGTTGTGTCTGACTCTTCGTGACCCCATTTGGGGTTTTCTTGGCAAATATGCTGGAGTGGTGTGCCATTTCCTTCTCCAACTCATTTCTTACAGATGAAGAATTGAGGCAAACAGGGCGAAGTGACACATAGCTAGTAAATGTCTGAATTCAGATTAGAACTCAGAATGATAAGTCTTCTAGACTTCCAGGCCCAACACTCTTATCTGCTGGGTCACCTAGCTGCCCCATATCTGAAGCCCTGTCTGAAAAGTCAGGACTTAACCAGAGTACTAAATAATAGCATTGTGAATTCTGTTTAGAGTGGTTTAGAAACCACTTAATCAAGATAATTTTTGTAAAAAGCACTTAGCATAGTGTCTAGCACATAGTAGATATTTCCCTCCCGTTTTTCTTCCCCTACCTCCGTTAAGCCTGACCTCCTGTTTTACAAATGGGGAAACTGAGGCCCAGAGAGGATAAGTGACTTTACCCATGGTCACACAGGTAGGAGCAGAGCCCAGGATTCAAACCCAGGTCCTTGGTCTCCAAATCTAGTGCTCTTTTAACAGAATTTTCTTAGAAACATGTCTATCCCTCATTCCCATTAATGAGTAGAATAATTACTGGCATCACCAAAAGTATTTTTTATTTAATTTTTTCCCTCTTTACATAGGGCCTGTGCAAGGTAGTAGGGATATACAGAGGCATGGGACCTGTTCCTGGGCTTCAAGGAATTTGAAATCTGATTGAGGAGACAGGATACACACACACACACACACACACACACACACCCCTATGTAGATATCTTTACAAGATTACATATACTAAATACAAAGTTAATCACATGAAAAAATTACTTGAGTTCATGGAGGGGAAGATCACTGTAAGCAGGTATAATGGGACAACTTGAGAGAAGGGATGATCTGAGATAGCCCTTAAAGGACTTAGATAAGTAGAGAGGTATAGAATATTCCAAGCACTAGTACCCCTGTAATTAATGTAGAGAAGACAAGAATATACTGGGTCTTTTCAGTATATTCAGTCCAAACAAAATGGTGTCTGTATGTGTGTATGTGTGTGTGTGTGTATATGTACACACACATATATACATGTATATACACACATGTGTATGTCTGTGCATGTATATGTATATACTACTATATTTCCACTCTAAACTCATTTTCCCCTATTCTTCCTGTATCTTCCATTCCAAACAAAATGGTGTGTGTTAATACACATACATACAAATATGTGTATACATGTATATGTATGTACACATAGATATGCATTTGTATATATATACATGTATGTGTGTATATATACATATATATATATATATATATATCTGTGTATACTATTTTCTTTGGAATGGAGTATATAAGGGGAATAGCTGTAGTTGAATTTAGACTGGAAAAGTCGAGGAAAGCCTCCTCTTGAGCATAATAATAGTATAAACAATCTTATTACCTAAAACAGTACAAAGGTCATGTATTGCAATACTTTGATGAATGCCCCCAAAATACCTGATATGTCAAAGAAAACCCATGGACCCATACCCTATCCTAGTTTGGATTTCAATTTCAGAACTGAGCAGCTGCTGGTAACTGAGTGTTGCTTCCCTGTGTAAATGCTCAGCATAAAATCAGGAAATCACAGGCAAAGAGGGTCTGTGCCAGCTGTGTTCTAGTTTGAGAGGGCATCAGTAATGAAGGGAGAAGCCACAGAGATCACGTGATGTCTTTGGTGTACCCACTGCCATCGCCTTCACTCTGGGAGCAGAAAAGTTTGGGCTAAAGAACTTAGAACAGAGACATAAGGAGAGAGTTCGTAGGAAGAGACCTCAGGGGAAAGATTTTTTGTTTTCATTTTCCAAGGCATTGGTGTACTTTAGGTGAAATTTTGAAGACTTTCATGACACATCTTGAGATAATTAGAGTATACCAAAAACAAACTCAGGAATTTCTGATGTAGTAGCTAGACCACTTATAGAACAAAGAAAATGTCGGAACTCCCTGTATCAACAGAGATCTCAATTACCTATAACTTAAGATAATTTTTATAGAATTGACTGAATCTCAACACATTTAAGTGACTTACCTATAATTACATAGCTAGAAAGCATAAGATAAAACATATGAACTCAGGTGTTCTTGATTATAGGATTAGCTTTCTATTCATTGAGCCATGATGTCTCTCCAGATAAAGAATAGCTCTTAGAAATTTACAGGTATATACAGGTGTGGCATAGGGTCTGACACATAGTAGGCACTTAAATATTTAGTGACTGACTGACTAGAAATAGGCTGGATTTTCAAAGCTTGTTCCCTAGTTACTGGTTATGTTCTTCTATCTAGACAGTCTGCCTGAAATTCTAATACTTACCACCAGGGAGATAATGATGTCTGCATGTTTTGGGAAGCCTCCGCAACTAAGTAATTTTCAGATTTGGTTAAATTGACTGAGGAATGAGTAATTGAGAGAAAGGCAGCATGCAAAAGTAAAAAGAATCAGAGTACGTGAGTCTTTTAACCTCACCCCTAATGCTTACTACCTGTGTGACCTTGGGCAAACCATTGAATTTTCCTGGGCCTCAGTTTCCTGTCTATAGAAGTAGAGGGTTCTACTAGATGACCTCTGAAAGACATAGTAGAACCCATTCTAGATCTAGATCTATTAAAAATATTAAAAACAGCATGTGATGAATATTGCTCTTCTTTTATCTCTTGATTTAAAGCAGCATCATCAATTATTTAGCCAAACACGGGATAAATAAACAAAAGAAAACAGGATAAGAAGCAACATATAAAAGAATACCTAAGCAGATGGTGGAACTTCCCTTAGTCACTGGGTCATTTAACATATCTGCTGTTCTTCTTGACTAATTAATATGATCTCAACTTGGAGTAAAGAGATTTTCCCACTGGAGCCATGGACAAGTCTCTTACTTCTCTGAGCTCCAGTTTCCTTTTCTGTAGAATGAGGATAGTAGATATTACTATCCTCCATATAGATACTACTCTGTTACTCAGCTTAGAAGTTGATGGTGAGGAGAGCATTATGTACAATATTATGTCAGTGGGAGTTTCTGTTACTCCCAGGGGATTAAGAAGTCTTCCTATTCATTTGTACTGTTCTGGTGTTCTTGTAGTATTTTAGGACTTTCAAGCAATAGTAGCATAAAAAGTTGTCACTTAAAGCCCTTGATTAACTGTTTCCTCTAAGACGTGTGCCTTGATCTCTATTGATTGTTGTGTGTTCCAGAAGAACTGCTTAGAATGTCTCTTCTTGGTCAGAGTAAGACCTGCCTACCTCTTTCCCCCACCGCATTTTCCTTGTGGCTCAAAGGGCCCTGGAGACACCAAAGAACATGGTGTTATGAGCACAGTTGCACACTAAGATTGACTCTTTTCCTTTGGGGACAATTAAATTTTAAATGCCATAACCACCAAACAGCTGCTTTGTTCTGCCTCCCCCCGCTTCCAGAGAATGACGCTCCACCATTGAATTGGCTTGCTTACTAACAAACTCTACAACTGAGCATTTTACACCTTGCTGAGGTCTCTGGAAGAAACCATTTGTGACATTGATCATTTCATTAATTGGGACTTAGAGTTTTCCTTCTCAGTATTTTAAATTCGTGTTGAACATGGCAGAAGAAATGGTTTTTTTTAAAGTTACACAGTAATCTCTCACAAATACCACCTAAACTTTAAAATGTTGCTGACATGTGAACAGTGATACATTAGTTAAAAAAAAATTGGAGAATTACATTAAATACTCCAGAATCTTGGAGCCTAAGTCAAATTTAACAGGTCCAGCATCAAGAGTACTATTTAACTATATGGCACAGTTTCCCATTCCTGCCTTGGCGGACACGTGAATGTGCATCTGTGCAATGGATATCCAGCTTATAGTTCTCAATACAGACTGACTGAGAATTGGGAACTCTCTAGCTTGCTCTGGCCCCAGCCTCACTTTTGAGGTTCCTTGCTCATTGCCTCTTTTCATGCACTCTGTATTACAGCCCAGTAACCTATATCTCTATACCAATGAAAACACAAATCCAGTTTTATCCCTATTTGCAGTGCTTAGCTCAGTGCTGAATGAGGTGCAAAGCCTATATACATATATCCCTGCCCACATGGAACTTACATTCTGGTAAGCAAATAACTATCATACAAAATAATATGTGATTAATGAATAAAAAGAATGCAAATGTGAGGCTGAAAGGCCACTACAAAATAAGGGAATCAGGGTTTTTCTCCTAGAAGGGATCACGTTAGATTCAGAGAGATCATTCAGCCTCTCTGGTGACAGGTTTCCTTACAAATGTGTGAACTGTTACTCTTGCTGGAAAATTAAATAGAGGATCATAGATTTTGAGCTGGGAGAAATTTTCAAGTCATCTAGTCAAATTTCTTCACTCTACAAATGAAGAAATTGGGGCCCAAAATGATTAAGTGACTTGCCTAAGACCACACATCTTGGAAGAGACCCAGGATTTAAACTCAGATTCTGTGATCCTACTGTACTACACTGCACGCCCAAACTCTTCATACTGACAGACTATCAGCAGTGATTGTTAATAGCCTATTTAAAAGATGCATGATAATAGACACATCATCTAACTTTCTGAGACTCATTTTCCTCATCTCTAAAATGAATTGAACTAGATCAACTCTGAGGTCCTTCCAGTTCTAAATGCTATGATACTTAGACTTCAACGTGTATGTGCTTATACTCATTTATGTATATGTATAAAAAAATATATATTTTTATGAAGCTAAAAGCATTTTTAAAGAATTTAAAAACAAATTTTATATATATATGTGTGTATATATATATGTATATATATACATATATATATACACATACATATATATCATATTCCAAAGAATGTCCCAGGAAGATTATCATACACACTCTTTCTCTCAGAAATGGCATTTATTTTTTTCCTCTTTTTTCTTCCCTTCCTTCCTCCCCTGCCCTAGAGATGGTTACTGTTAGACGCAAATATATTATGGAAATGCTTTTTTTATTCCATAAATTAAAACTAAAATAAATTTTTAAAAAGAAAAAAGAAAGCAGCAGTTATTATCAGAAAAGATTTTCCTTCTTTAGAAAATAATTTCTTCTGCATGAGAGTATCACACTATATATAATGTTGTCTTTCAGAAATTAGAGGGGGGGACAGCTAGATTTCACAGTGGATAGAGCACTGGCCCCGAAGTCAGGAGGACCTGAGTTCAAATCCAGCTTCAGACACATGATACTCACTAGTGACCCTGGGCAAGTCACTTAACTCCAACTGCCTCGCCAAAAAAAAAAAAGTTAGAGGGACAGTAGTGGAAATAGCCAGTCAATAAGTCAACAAGTATTTATTAAGCACTTCTATTGTGCCAGGCACTGTACTAAGTGCAGGGCATACAAAAAAAAGACAGAGAGAGAGAGAGAGAGAGAGAGAGAGAGAGAGAGAGAGAGAGAGAAGAGAGAGAGAGAGAGAGAAAAGGCCTCCCCTCAAGGAGCTCACATTCTGAGAGAGACAATAGGGGAAAAAAAAGTATACACATGTAAAATAGACACAGATTAGATGGAAGGTAACTGAGGAATTACAAAGGAAAAGCAGCCCTAACCTTCCTGGTGACCTCCAATCTGGAATTACCAAGTGCCATTTGGGCATCTCAAACTCAGTCCTGGACTTCATCTTTTAGAAAGGACATCGACAAATTGGAATGCATACAGAGAAAAATATCTGGGATAAAAGAAGTGATTTGAAAAGCATGGCATATGATGACTGCTTGAAAGCACCGAGAATGTTTAAGCAGGATAAGAGAATGCGTCAGGGAGCCATGATAGCTGTCTTCAAATATTTAAATGACTGTCATAGGGCAGAGAGGTTAGATCTGCTCTATAAAGCTCCACAGGGGAAAAGTAGGACTAATGAATAAAAGGTGCAGGGAAACAAATTGTAGCACAGTGTAAGGACGAACTTTCTAACAATTACAGCTTTGCAAAAAAGGAATGGGCTGCCCTTGAAGTGTAATGAGGGTTTAAGGAGAGTTTAAATAAGCACTAGTTGAAGAGGTAGTAGAAGGGATTTATACATGAGATAAGGACGGACTCTGGTTAGAATACCAAAGGCGTGGGCCACACAATTCTACTTTGCAGTTCCCCATCCCCATTATGTTATAGCATCATAGGATCCCAGACAGAGAGTCTGAAGGAAACTTAGAAGTCGCTATGTTTAATCCTGTAATTTTTGTAGCTAAAGAAATAGAGGTCCAGAAAGGTTGTGACTTGCTCAGGATCATACAGCTATTAAGTGTCTGAACCTTAACCCAGGGCTTTCTCACTTTAAGCCAGCACTTTACCCTGTACACCAAGATGCCTCTCCTCTATGCAGCCCTTTGCTCAAACAAATATATGATTGGGTTAATAAGTTTTAATGATAGGAAATAAAGATTTAGGTTATAACAATACAAATAAATTAGTGATATAACTTAAAGGCAAACATGGTATTTGACTTTGAGACCACTGAATTGAGATTACCTCTCCTATGCCCTCCAACCTTGAAATCATATCATTCCAGAATCTAGAAATTATGTCATTCTAGAATCTGTGTCTATTCTAGAATCTATAGCCTCCATATGAAGCTGGTAGAAGTTTCTAGAATTTTTGTGCAGACTACTAGGTTCTATGGCCATTGGGAAAGCTGCTGTGCTTTGAAATTTGTATTGTTCCCAGTTTTCTACATCTCTGGACCCCATAGCCTAAACTGATATGTACAGTCATAGGGTGACCTCACTTTTTGTATACCAATGCTAAAGCTAGCTTACAGAACCTTTATACATGCATGGACTTTTACTGAATAAATGTTCTTTTGAAAATTGTTTTTTAACTCGCCAATCCTATGTTTCTAATGGAAAGAACTTAGCAGGTTATGGGTACTATCCATACCTCTATGCCATAGATGTGCAAATGCTGTTAACAGACCTTGTGCATTCTATAAACATATTTTGCCTTTTTGATAATAGTATCATGATGCCAGATCGACAGCCTGCCCTAAAGAAAAGAAGCCAGATTTGGAGTCAGAAGAACCTGGGCTCCAGTTCTCTGTGTGATACACACCGCGGTCACAGTTGTATGACCATAGTGGTCACAGTTATATGACCATAGGCAAGTCAATCAAACTTTCAGTAAAGCTCTCCCCACAATCAATATATCAGATATATTATTGTGGCATCAGTGGTAAGTTTTCACACAGTGACAACTTCATAGTGAAACAAATCACAAGTCTCAACTGTCATCAGAAAGAAAATTTATGTTCAACTTGTTACCACACTATGAAATCTAAATTGGAATATCCCCTCCACCACACACAATCATGTGCCCAATTTCCTCCCATCTTATTTTTTTACATATGTTCTTTTTCACTTGTCTTGTTACTATTAAACTTCACTACAGATTTTTTTTTCTTCTAATCCATCAATATAATTTTAAATCCCCAGGACATCTATTCATGTGAAAGAAATTTGCGCAGTTGAAATCATCTGAAATTGCTGGCAAATGCCCATCTTAAGTCAGTCCATTATGATTATTTTTATTCATTATCCTGAATGAATTATTCTTTTAAATTAAAATCCTTTCCCCAATTTTGATGATTTTACATAAGCAGTGGAAGGAACTGCTCAGACTCTTTGACTAATTCAGTCTCCAGACACTTAAGAAAATCAGTCGCATAAATAAGAAACAACCCTTAATACCAGTATAAAAAGTTTATTTCATCTAAGTAAATGAATTTCTACATCCAAATAATCTCCCCACGTCCAGGACCACCGCCTTCTTCAAGCTTGAGAAGCATCAGGATATACAAAATCCCAAAAGTTCCATTTTATGCATACACACACACACACACACACACACACACTGGTCAGAGGAGGTCCTGGCTTTAAGGCTTTCTATAAAAACTGACTGGGGGCAACTAGGTGGCGCAGTGGATAGAGTACCGGCCCTGAAGTCAGGAGGACCTGAGTTCAAATGCGACTCAGACCAAACACTTGACATTTACTAGCTGTGTGACCTTAGGCAAGTCACTTAACCCCAATTGCCTAAAAACAAAACAAAAAAAAAAAACAAAAAACTGACTGGATGATGGAATAGACAGGATACATATAGACTGTTACATTCAGTGTACTTTTCTACCTCTGTAAGAGATAATATGGCACCAGGTAGATTATGAAAGTGCAAATAGAAAGGAGAAGCAAACATAATCATACATCACTAGTCTAGTGTCTTGTAGCATGTGTGAGAAGCACAAAAATAGGGAGTTAGGAGAAACACAAGTATTATTTTAAACAATCATGGGTATTTACATGGTGCTTTAATGTGTTGCTGTTCAGTCTTTTCGGTTGGATCTGACTTCTTCATGACCCCATTTAGGTGTTCTTGGCTAAGATACTGGAGCAGTTTGCCCTTCTCCAACTCATTTGACCGATGAGGAAACTGAGGCAAACAGGGTAAAGTGACTTGACCAGGGTCACACAGTTATTAAGTGTCTGAGGTTGAATTCAAACTTATAAAGATGAGTCTTCCTGACCCCAGACCCAGCACTCTATCCACTGCACCACCTAGCTGCTCTGTTATAAGGTGTACAAACCCTCTTCTCATGAGATTCCTCTGAGTTGAGATAGGCAATATGGAATAATACAGAATTACATAATTAAGGAATTGAGGGGAACCTCAGAGGCTTGTGTAGTATAATGTGAACCTGACATGGAATCTGTGCAATATCTCTGAAATGCTATTGCATCTTCCTGAAAACATCTTCTGAAGGAGCACCTCTTATCTGCCAAGGAAATTCAGTCCATTCTTGGCTATTTCTAATTGAGAGAAAATATTTACTTAAATCCAACCTGAATCTGCTATTCTTGGTCTTTCAGCCATCACTTCTGGTTATCTTCTGGGGCCAAACAAAACAAATTTAACCCTCTTATGCATGACAGCTTTTCAAACACTCGGTATTTGAAGACATACATCAGTATGATTATCCCCATATCATGAGGTTAATAGGAAGAGGAGATGTGGAATTGGAGGTTCTGAGTGATTGTCAGTCAGTCAACAGGCATTTAAGCACTAATTGTGTGCTAGGCAACGAAATGCTGGAAAAAAAAAAAGAAAGGCAAAAACAATGTCCCCACTCTTACATTCTAGTGAGTAAAATGACATGCAAATAACTCTGTACATAGAGGACATATGCAGAGTAGATGGAAAGTAACCTCAAAGGGAAGGCACCATCAGTGGAAGGAGGGGGAAAGGACTCCTGGAAAGGCCACCTGGTACTTGAGCTGAGGCCTGAAGGAATCCAAGGGAGGCAAGAAGCAGAGGTAGGGGGGCAGCAAGGTGGTGCAGTGGATAGAGGACCTGAGTTCAAATCCAGGCTCAGACACTTGACACTTACTAGCTGTGTGACTCTGGGCAAGTTACTTAACCTCTGTTTTCCTCAGTTTCCTCAACTGAAAATGGAGAAAGCAGCACCTTTCTTACAGGGTTGTTGTGATGATCAAATGAAATAATATTGGTAAAGCACTTAGCACAATGCCTGGCACATAATAGGCACTCTCTGTTACCTTCCTTTTACAGTATATGACATTACCTTCTAGGCAAGAAGTTACTGAAGGAAATGTTTCAAGTTATAAAGATTGGTACGGGACCAAATTATTGAGTTGACCAGCATTGACCTTTTAGTAAGAGGACCTGGGTTCAAATCTCATCTCTGCTCCTCCTTTACCAATATAAATTTGGAATAGTCACAAACCTCTGTGGACCTTATCTTCTTTTGTCTGTAAAATAGCCTTTTTGTTGTTATTATTCAGTCTTTGTAATCATGTCTGACTCTTTGTGACTCCATTTGGGGTTTTCTTGGCAAAGATACTGGAATGGTTTGCCATTTCCTTCTCTAGCTCATTTTACAGATGAGGAAACTGAGGCAAAAAGGGTTAAGTGACTTTCCCAGGGTCACACAGCTAGTAAGCATCTCAGGCCAAATTTGAACTCAGTAAGATAGGTCTTTCCTGACTCCATACCCAACACTCTATCCACTATGTCACCTTGCCACCCTACGACTCCCTAAATGAGTTAGATATGATAATAATGATAATAAAATATGATAATAACCTTACCATAGTACTTCACAGTGTGAAAACTGTTTTCCTTACAGCAACCCCTGTCAATATTCCATAGGCTCCTAGAATTGTAAATCTAAAGCTGTTAGGACCCTCAGAGGCTAATGAGTCCAACCCCAACCCCTACCCCATTCTATTTATGAGGAAACTGAGATCAAAGGAGGCAAAGTTACTGGGCCAGGGTCACACAAGTAGTGAGCTTCAGAGGTGGTATTTGAATCCAGGTCCTCTGACTCAAGAAGTGCTATTTCCTCTATAAAATGTAACCATTATGAATAACAGTAATAGTAGAAGTAACAGCAATAATAACAACAACAATATTAAATTAAAATCATAATTGCTTGAGCTACTTTAAAAAGCTTTTGTATTTTTTTTGAAATTGAGGCAGTGAGGTGGCTCAGTGAAGAGAATGCTGGGCCTGTTTCAGATACTTACTACCTGTGTGACCCTGGGCAAGTCACTTAACATCTTTCTGCCTCAGTTTCTTAATTTGTAAAATGGGGATAATAATAGCACCTACCTCACAAGGTCGTTTTGAGGACCAAGTGAGATATTTGTAAAAAGCACCTAGCATAGTGCCTGATATATAGTAGATGCTTAGTAAATGCTATTTCCTTCCTTCCTTCCTTCCTTCCTTCCTTCCTTCCTTCCTTCCTTCCTTCCTTCCTTCCTTCCTTCCTTCCTTCCTGTTTACTTATGCCTTGGCATGTTTTCCCAAGAAGTGTTTTTTCATGCAGTTTTTCGCTGGTAGCAGAGCTATGAAGCTACCACCAGGACAAACAAATGTTGACTGGGCTCCCTTCAGTTTAATGGATTAGACATTGAGATAAATAAAATTGTATCAAACCAAATGGACATCTTATAAAATCCTATAAAATCTTATAAAGCCAATAGGTTGTATACATCTTTATCCTAATGAAGAAAGTTCATCGTGTTTAAACAAAGCCTTCCAGTATCTACACCCGTCAAATTGTTTCAGAGATCTGAGCTCCTTGTTGCCGGCTGTCTCTTCTGGTGCACTGCAGATTCTCAGTGTGTCTTTCCTCCTTAACCTTTTTGTGCAGCTGTCATAATTCTTGGGCTTCTGAAGCATAGGTCCCTGTACAACTGAAGCACTAAAAGGAAATCACATTCCCAGAGGTACAATTGTATTATGCTCATACTGAGTTCTAGTCACTAGATGATAGTAAACTCAGAAGAGCCATTCCTGGACGGTGCACAGAGTTAGTGATAAACTCCATTAGGTTACATTTGCTATAAGAAGTGTCATTTTAAAAGCCTTGGTAATAAGTATAGGACACAGCGACATTCAAAGAGCTCAAGATGCCCCCCTTTTAAGGAGACAAAAAAATTAACCAAGACCTTTGAAATTTCTTAGCAAAAATGCTATGTCAGGTTTCATGTTTTGTGTTGAGAAAAGCATGGCTATTCATGATCATTAGGAGACATAGTCGTTAAATATGTAGACATGCTGTCTCCACGATTTAAATTACAAAGTGCACTTTGAGTTGCTATGATGCTAAAAATTTTAGCACTATCTCATGGAAAATCAGGATTACTGCATAACCCAAACCACTCCAAGAAGCAGGTAATACACAAGGCACTTTGGTGGGATGCAAAGACAAAATGAAAAATAATTCCTGTCATCAGGGAGCTTTTATTCTACGGGGGGACACAATGTGTAAAGAGGTAAGTGCATGATAATTTGAGGAAGGCTGAGAGAGTGCTAACAACTAAGAAAGTGCTAACAACTGACAGAATTAGGAAAGGCTTCCCATCAAAGATGGCCTTGAGGAAAGGTAGGGATTCTAAAAGGCAGAGGTCAGAAGAAGGTGTATTTCAGCCACGAGAAAGAGTCTATGCAAAATCATAGCAATTAGGGAGAAGCTGTACATAATGTATAATAGAAGGGATTTAAATGATGAATGTTAACTTTATCCTAATGATAAGAGGGAGCCAGTGAAGGTCCATGAACAGGAGACTAATATGATCACATGTATGCCTTAAGAAGATTATTTTGGCAGTTGTATGAAGGTTGAATTAGAAATGAGAAACTCTGGGAGCTGGGAGTTCATTTAGGAAGTTATTTTAATAGTTGAGGTGGGAGGTGATAAAGGCCTGACAGTGGTTCATGTGTAAATAGAGAAAAAGGGATGAGTACAAGAGATATTGTAGAGGTAGAATTTTCAAGGCTTGGCAACAGATTTGATATAAAGGTTGAAGTCAAAACAGGGATGTATTGGAGTCAGCTTGAATCAGCTCTCTAGAATTGAATGATAAATTTTTACTGTAAGATTTACATCTTGGAAATCGGTAAACATTATAAATCTGGGCTTGACTTATTGTCTTGTTGATGGTCTGGATTTAAGAAAGCTGTGCAGAAAATGTTAATAATGAAGATTAAACCGAAAAGTGTATCTCACATACATTTTTCCAGTATATTATTAAACATTTACCAGTATATCCCTAGGTAGAAGGAAGGATGAGGATAACTTAGAGATTGTAAACCTGTATAATTTAAGACATAGTGGTACCCTCAACAGAAATATGGAAGGTTGGAGCAGGGGTGGTTTTCATGAGGAAGCTATTGAGTACCATCTGGAGCATACCAGACCTATACAACAGGAAGAACTGGATCTTAGGAGAGATATTTAGACTGAAAATATAGTTTTGCTTAGAGGTTATAAATGAAAGCATGGGAGCTAAAAAGATTCCCCAAGGGATAGGCTGGAGAGACAGGTAAAAAAAAGGAAAGTACAGGGCAGAGCCTTGGGAGGTACCCTTGGGTAAGAGAGGAGACATAGATGATATTCCAACAAAAGGAAAACTAATAAAGATTGGTTGGAAGGAGGAGGAGGAAGAGAGGCAGACAGACAGAGAGAGAATAGTGTCATGAAAACTCAGGAAAAAAGGAAATATATAGGGCAAAAACTTTAAAGGGATGTCAGAATCAAGTTTTTAAAGATAGGGAAGACCAAAACATGTGAAAGTGTATGTACTTCATAGCAATCACTAGTTTAACTACTGTTGACTTCTATTTGTCTGTTTCCTCAACTATAAAATGAGGATAAAATGAGATTTGTGAAGTACATTGCAAACCTTAAAATGCTGCATAAATGCTAGCCATTATTATTGGTTCATTGGAATCTTCCAACAAATTATGCCTCTCTAAAGTCTAAAAATGATAAAGTATGCAAATGAGAAGTAAGGGAATGAATAAAAGTGGAAATAATGCGTGTTTATTTTAATAACCATTAATAATCCAGAGAATATCACCATTTCTTTCTCTTCAAAGCCCACACACAAACACATGCAAATAACATATTAGTTATGATTACTGAAGTTAACTTTTTCCTCCTACTGCTCAGAATAAGAAGCATGTGCAGTGTGTAGTGCAAGGAGTTAGAACTGCATTCAGCCATCATTTGGATAATCCTGAAGCCAACTCTTTGGTACACAAAATGGGAATTTCGACAGTATTTCATAAAGAAAAAAACTCAATAGCCAATAAAGTCTAAGCTATAGTTTCCTTTCAAACCGACAATAAAAAATATTACTTCTTAATTTTAGGGTTTTTTTAATATAGAGAAACATATGAAATTGAATTGTGATCTCATAATTATTTACATTTTGATTGGTTGATTGTTGTCCTTTGTTCTCAAAGAACACCAAAATGACATCACTATATTAGAGTCACTTGAAGGATTTGTAAAAACTTTACATGTTTTATTTGAACCTGGTGAGAATACTTTGGGTAGGTTCTATAGGTGTTGTAATCATACCCATTTATACATAGGAAAATATGCTCAAAGGATCTAATTGTCATCTTTTTCTTAGAACTAGTAAGAGTTAGAGCTAGGATTTAAAATTAAGGTCTTATGGACTCCTAACCCAACCCTCCATCTGCTAAACTGTGCTTACTTTCTCTCCTTTTGCAATGAAATTATAACTATAGAATCAAGAACTATTAAAATTCTTTGTTCCTAGACTTTTGTTATATCTGACAGCATACAGTACTCTCTGGGCTTCATAATCTTTTTGTTACACAGAAATTTAGGAGGTTGTTGGTTAGGAGATTTGACCAATAGCTGGCCTTAGGTTTCTTCAAGCTAATTCTTTTTTGTTGTTGTTATTGTTTGTTTGGTTTGGTTTTTTTGCTTTTTGGTGAGGCAGTGAGGGTTAAGTGACTTGCCCAGGGTCACACAGCTAGTAAGTATCTGAGACAGGCCCAGCATGCTATCCACTGAGCCACCTACCTGCCCACCCCAGCTAATTCTTGAAAGGAAATCTGAGTTGTTCACAGAAAGTATTATGTAACTAAGCACCTGAACCCCACCCTAACTATTATTTGGGACAGTGAAGGCCCAAGTGACTAAAGATATGGCCTGAGCCAGGCTTTGGAAACAGGGAAAATAACTTAGAAAAGATGTTACAGTAGGTACTGCTCACTCCATGAGTACAATAACTTAGCCAGTAATAACTATGAAAGGTGCCTGAGTGTTTGTAAAACACAAAGGACTACATGCACAATTAGGCCTCCAGCTATTGGTTTTAGCCTCACTATATCCTTCTTTTTTTCTGTTTCCTGGTAATTTAGCCCTATGGGAAACATTTACCAAACATTTCACTGAGCAGTTAACTCTGTGATGCCCATCGATTTTAATTGGAATCTTGTAGCTAAAACCCTAGGCAGTGCTATCCAACCATAGGGTATCTTAACACAGGTATGGCAGTGAATCTTATAGCTTAACCAACATCATCTTCTTTCAGATCCTTCCCTTTAGTGTATTTGCTGGCTGGAAGACAGAAAATGAAAAGTACTTAACATAAATATTTTAACTTGTAATCAAGGAAAGGGGATTTAAATTCAGAATGTTTCTAACAGTTTCATTGTTCAGATATATGTGGGGCTGTTAACTAAACAAGAAATGTTGTTCTTTGTACAGAGCAGTGCAAAGCCCTGACAGCCCCAAGAAGCTGTGGGCAGATCACCCACCAGAGACAGCTGATCTTCAGGTCACTGAAGCATTCTCTCCCTTCAGCACAACGAAGCAATTACCAAATTACCAGGCCATCATTGTCCTGACTTAAAAGAAAATGCCTTTCTTGGGAGAAAATGACAAAGCAGATAGCTATAGCCAAAGCAAACAGCAAAATCGTGGTTATTTTTGTATTTTCTGGAAAACTTGTTTTCTTACTTGGTCACCATGATGTGCCATGTAAGCACACATACATACAATGCATATATAGACTTGTATATATAATGCATGTGACATGCATATGTGTGCATGTATACGTGTGTGTATATATATTGCATGCACATACACACATGCACACATATAGGACATCTAGATGGTACAGTAGATAGAGTGCCAGGTCTGGTGTTAGGAAGATTCATCTTCCTGAGTTCAAATCTGGCCTCAGATACTTAACAGTTGTGTGACCCTGAGCAAGTCGCTTTACCCTGTTTGCCTCAGTTTCCTCATCTGTAAAACTACCGGGAGAAGGAAATGGGAAATCATCCCAGTATCGTTATCATAAAAATCCCAAATGGGATCACAAAGAGTTGGACATGACTGAAAATGACTGAACACACACACACACACACACACACACACACACACATATATACTTATGTATATATACACATATGCACACAATGATGTGCATGTATATATGTATGCATGTGCATATATTTATATATAAATAACTAGGCATATGTATACATAGGCATATTTCATATGCAGACCCATATTTAGGCAAATGTACCCATAAGTATACATTATATAATACATATCTCACATTTGTATACTATGTATGTATTCTATATGCCAATAGATGAGAGAGACAGGGAGAGAAGAGAGACAGAGAAAGACTGAAAGTTTTTAAACTAGTGACCTATTCATTTTTGGCAGCAATAGATGAAAGCAGAGCTGTAGATAAGTATTTCTCTCTGGATCTTAAATATTTATATTTGTTTAATCAAATTTTTTTTAAATTAAGTTCAAGCAAATAATGAGTTATATAAGTAGTTGAAGGGATATGTGGGATACTCAAAGTCATCTGAAAGGCAATTGCTGTTTTCAAGTAATTGAAAAGCTGTTACTGTCCACTAATTGGAGATGGTGAAGGAGATTAATGATCTGAATGAGGTTTGAATTTGATAGCTTCTGATTCCCTTTTCTGACTTGGAGATTTATTCTACTATGATCCCATGCCCACTTTCATTGGTAGAAGGAGTTTCCTCCTTCTTCAGGAGCTCCCTATACCAAGGAATCACATGGAAGTGGGAAACTATAGTTTAATCAAATTAATGAAAATATTTGGCAACCCAGTAATATTCTTGAAAAGGAGTTCTTAATTCTACGTGTAGGTGGGTGGGTGTGGGGACTAGGGGGCAGGAGGATATGATGGGCCCCTTTGGCAGTTAACTGTTGTAACTATTATGCCAGATAGAATGACAAAATTAAATAACAAGGGGAAATGTATTAGTTCAGAGAAGGGAAAGATTAATTCTAGTTTGGCCGATGGGGAGGGGAGAAGGGAAATCAGGGAAGACATCACAGTATTTCATCTGGATCTTGAAGGATGGGTAGAAAATAGACAGGCACAGCATTACAGACAGAGGAAAGAGTATTAGTAAAGACAAGGAATTAGGAGAACAGGGAGCAATTAGAGAGAACGACAAGTATTCATTTTCACTGAAGCACAAAGTGTGCAAAGGAAAGTAGTTGCAAATAAGGTTAGTAAGGTAAGATGGAGCCATGTAATAATAGTAAGCTTCAAATTTGGATTTGATTTGGTTGGCAATGGAGGCAATGGACCTTTTCAGCAAAGGGGTGATGTGATCAGGGTCATGCTTTACAAACGAGAGCACTGTCTATATAGGATTATTTGGAGGAGGAAGAGTTTAGAGTCAGAAGAATCGGTTAAAAGGTTGCTGTAATAATCCAGGCCTGAACTAATATGATGTGGCTGGAAATAAAGAGAAGAGAATGATTTGGGCAGTATTTGATTTCACAGCCAATTAGATGTAGGTAGCAAAGGTTATTTAGATTCAAAGGTAACTCCAAAATTTGAACCTCAATATCTTGGAAGATGGAAGTTCCTTTAACAAAAATAGGGAGGGTCTGAGGAAATCATTTCTGTTTTTCATTTGTTGAATTTGAGAAGATGGTAAGTAGTATATCTAGGGCAGCTAGGTGGAGCAGTGGATAGAGTTCCAGTCCTGAAGTAAGGAACACTCATTTTCCTGAGTTCAAAAGGGGCCTCAGACATTTACTGGCTGTGTGACCCTGGGCAAGTCACTTAACTCTGTTTGCCTCAGTTTTCTCATCTGTAAAATGAGCTGAAGAAGGAAATGGCAAACCACTCCAGCATCTTTGCCAAGAAAACTCCAAATGGAGTCACGAAGAGCTAGACATGACTAGTAACAGCTAAACAACAAGTATATCAAGATAGAGATATTTGTGTGATGTTTGCAAATAAAAATCTGGCATTCAGGAATGAAATCAAATGGGAGATTTTAAAAGGCATTTTTGCTCAGGTTTTGTGGGAGGAAGATCCAGAGCAGGACTTGAGATGCTGAAGGAGAGGGAGATGAGGGTGAAGGAGTAATTATGAAGGTGATTTGGAAGCCTTCAGAGCTGAAAAGGACATTGAACTTTGAGAGCAGAAATGAGGACTTGAGAAAAAGGTTAAGAGAATGATTTTAAGCCCTTCACAATCTGGCCGTGGCATCATTTTCATTATACATTTCTTTGCATTCTACACACTACAATCCAGCCAAATAGGCTTTGTTACTGTTTCCCATAGAACCCTGTCTCCCACTTTGGTGCTTTCCTGTCCTCCATTCCTGCTTCTTAGAATCCCTCCTCATTTCTGCTTCTTAGAATTCCTTGTTCAAGGTTCGTCTCAACCACCAGTTTCTATGTGAAGCTTCTCCTGATTACTCTAGCATATTAGATAGATATAGATATAGATGTTTCACTACGAAATAAATTTGTTTCTCCTATAGAATGTGACCTCCTTTGGAGCAAGGACTGTTTCATTTTTACCTTTGTATCCTCAATACCTAGCACCTAGTAGGTGCTTCAGTGCATGCTTTTTGGTTGATTGATTGATTGATTGGAGAGAAAGAAGAAAAAGAAGGACCCAATCTGAAGGAAAAGAAGAAGAGAAGGGCTTAAGCAGAAGGACCTGAGAATAAGAAAAAGGTGAAAGACCTGAGGAGGAAGGGGAATCAAGATGAAATAAAAGTTCTTTAAAATAAAACAAAATAGGTAGGAAAAGATTTAATGAAAATGTCTTTGGTAAGACATGGTAAAAACGACAAGTTGGTAAGATAAGGTAAGAGATTAAAAAAGCAATGGAAAGGAAATCGGGAATGGCTGTCAAGATACAGATAATGTTAAAAGAAAACCATTAGTAGTACACCCCACAGCAGTTTTCCACAGTAGAAATTCTAATAGGAGCAGACAACATTAGAGTTTTCACTTCCAGAAGGAATAAGGGAGAATTTTTTTATTGAGCTTCAGAGTGTGCAATGTTTGTATTTCTGCTGTGGCCAAGTGGTCGTAATCGATGTTCGAAGTTCAGACTGTCCTCCTTTCTAGAAGATAAGTTGAATTCAATTCAGTTCAACAAATATTTAACCCTTTTCCTCTCAAGAATATCAAGGACAATGAAGTATTCCTTTAAAATAGGATTTTTTGAAAAATCAAGAACAGCTACATTGTGAAGAAATAAAAGGAAAACAATCTGAAGAGGCAGAAGGTAACTGGTACTCAGCGACTGGAATGTAGGTTAAAATGTCTAACAGAGGAGAAAAAGGAAGGAATAGTACTGAATTAATAATAATAAGTATTATTATTATTTTAGATAACATTTATATAGCACTTATGTGCCAGGCACTATGCTACGGAATGTACAATTATTGGCTTATTTGATCCTCACAAAAACCTTGGGAGGTTGGTGCTATTATTATCCCCATTTTATAGATGAGGAAACTGAGGGAAATAGAGGTGAAGTGACTTCCCTAGGGTACCACAACTAGTAAGTGACTGAGGCTAGTTTTGAACTCAGGTATTCCTGACTCCAGGACTACCACTCTTTACACTATACCATCTAGATGCTCTGAACTAATAGAACTAAGCAACCAATAGAGGGTTCTTATAGGAGAAAGGAAAGCAATTTGCCATGACTCTGTGGATCCACAGGTGCTCCAAAGTGAGTGATATCTCATTCAAGAAGGGTTTTAGGAAAATAAGGCGAGGAAGCAGTGATTTGTAATCTCTTCCAAGAAATACAGATGCTGCTATTTGTAACAATAGAGAAGGATATCTTTCTAGAGCATGTCCAACATCTCAACTCGTGAGCTTCTTGAGGGCAGAGCTACTTATTTTTTTTTTGTCTTTGTATTCTCAGCACCTATCACAGTCTCTGGAATATAGCGTGTGCTTAATGTTTGTTCTTGATAAGTGAAGTTAATAGAACCCATAGACAATCATCACAGAGAAGCCTCAAATAGGACATCCTCAGAAATGTGATTTCCAAAATTCAGAGTTCCCAGGTCAAATAAAATTGTTACAAATGGAAAGGAAAATATGACTTACAATCCAATCAACCTTTCCAACCTTAGTATTCATTATTGCCCTTCATATACTTTGTGATCCAGCCAAACTTGCCTCCTTATTTTTCCTCACACATGACATCTCCCATCTCCAAGCCTTTGCATTGTCTATCCTCATGCCTGGCATACACTCCCTCTTCACGTCTGACTATTAGAATCCCTAGCTTTCTTCAAAAATTAACTAAAGCACCACATTCTATATTATCTCTTTTGCTCTCACCCTGAAATTTCCCTTCCCCCTCCAAATTACCTTGTGTTATATACGTATATAAACATATTCACAGTTTTTTCTCCTGATAAAATGTATGCTTCTTGAGTAAAATAATATTTCATTTTTGTCTTTGTATCCAGAGTGGCTGGCAAACGGCTTACAAAATAGCAGGTGTTTAACAAATGTTGATTAATTGATCAATGCTTTGAAATCTCTTTTAGTATCATAGCTTACTACACGTCAACTATAATAATGAAAGAAAATACTAAAAATGATATAGTGAGTCAAATTAAAATTGCTTTCAGCTCAGAATAATTCATACTGCAAATATAAGAATAAGTCTATATGGAAGACACAGAAAATGGATTTTTGATAGAATTGATGTCTTCCAAGGATTTCCTTTGAAAAAGCTAACCAGATTTTCAAAGGCAAATGCAATAGTCAAAAGGAATTCAAAAAAATCTTAATAAGTTTGAAGTAAAAAGAGTATAATGATAGCTACTTTAAGTCCTGAGAGGGGTGGAAGATATTGTTCTTTTGAAATCCCACTTTTGCAGCATCTAATAGGATTTAAAGAAAGTCAAGTAGTGGATAGAGCACTGGCCCTGGAGTCAGGAGGACCTGAGTTCAAATTCCACCTCAGACACATAACTCACTAGCTGTGTGACCCTGGCAAGTCACTTAACCCCAATTGCCTCACCCCCCCAAAAAAAATAATTAAAATTAAATTAATTGAAATCCCATTTTCTCTAAAGGTCAAGGATGGTACAAATATAGATAAGCTGTGTGCTTAGTTGTTGGTTAAAAAAGGTAAGGAGATAAAGTGTCCTAGGGAAAGAGAGGAGAGAAGTAGGGGGAAATGACATTTCTTGTAATTAGGGCCTTTAGGAAAAGATTATTCCAACTTACAGATGGGCATGGAAGTGAGCAGGGAATTTCATAAACCTCATTTTTATCTGGCAAGGAAAGATTTAAGTCTTTAAATAAATGAATAAATGTAATATAAATCACATTAAGAAGAAAGCAGATAGCAACATTAAATGAATGGCAAAGTGGCCTGGGACAAGAAGGGTTGGAGAGGGAGGCTAGAGTTTGGAAGGATATAGTCTCAAATGAACAGATGGAAAAGAGTAAAAATATTTTAATAGGATTTGAAGGCAAAAATATCAAACTCAATATTAATAACCACGCATGTGAATAGAATGAACTATCACAAAATGGAAAAGGGTGGCAAAATATGCATTAGAGAGCAAAACTCAACAATGTATTGTTTATAAGAATGTATTATCTTTAAAATGAAAAAAAAGGGCTGGGAGACAATTGTCAGTATATATCCACTAATTTAAATGTTATAAAAAGTGAATATAGTATAGAAATGCTAGCAATAAAAAAGCCAAGAAATTATTAAGAGAAAAAAATTTGAGAAAGGAACAAAAAATAAAGCTTATGGCTTCTGATGTCTTCAGAAAAATATACAAAGCATGGGTAGCAAACAAATTAAGTTAGATATTCTTACAAGAAGGCAATTTTCATATTATAAAACTCACTGAGACTTCTTTGGATGATAACAGGCCTCATGATCTTACCTTAGGAGGATCAACTAAAAAAACTAAGGATGTTGAGCCTGGAGAAGAGAAGATGGAGAATACAATGACAGTGTTCCATTTCAGGAAGATCTCTTCTATAGAAGAAGAGTTAGCTTTATTCTGCTGGGTCTCAGAAAGCAGGACAAGAATTAATAAGAGGAATCTAGAAAGAGGTAAATGTAGCTTTGACATAAGGAAAAGCCTCAAAACAAATATTGCTACTTCAAATGGCTTGCCTTGGGAGGTACTAAGTTCCTATTAACTCCATATCTTCAAACCGAGGGTAGGTGACCATTTATCTTATATGTTGTAGAGAGTATTGAAAGTTATGTTGACTCAGTGATGCATTGTTCCCAGCTCTGCTAGAAGATCAGTGTTGGGGGAAGCTTTGTTAGAGGAAGGCTACACTGAGTCTACAGCCTTTTGTGTTAATCTGCTCTTTATCACACACCCCTACCTAGGACATTTGTAGCCCTACTTACAGATGGTCCCATGCTTGTTACCTTGTGGAGGGACTGACATGCAAGGGCCCAAAGCCTTTTGCTGATGTCTTTATCTCATTGAGGAAGTTGCCGATAAAAGTTGGCCCCACCTTGCAGCCATTCACTGATCTCCAGTGATCAGTCTGTCAGCACTTTGCTACCTTGAGATACTTGTGATAAAGTTTAATTCTCTTTGTCCTGAGTTTTGCCTAGTTAATCAGGGTGAAAGTCCAAATGAATAATTTTCCTTTCAGCAAGAGCATTCTTTTTGTTGGGAGGGAGAGGATTTCATTAGCCTTTCCAATCTCAAAATTCCTTTCTCAATCAGAGATTCTGTGCTTACGAATCATTTGACATGGCACAATTCTCCAACGTGGAAAGTATAAAGACAAAAAGGAAAAGAACCCTGGGAAATGCCAAAACTTCAAGGGAGAGGTCAGGAGGGGAACCAGGGAAAGAAATAAAAATAGATCCAATATAGGAGAGAAGACTGTGAGAATGGAGTTTCAAGGGCTGATGTGGATCTGGCCAGTAGGAGATCACTAGTGACTAGAAAGCAATTGAAGACAGTAGCCAATTTTAGTAGGAGCTGATGGGGTATGTGGGTGGTGGGACATACAAGGAATCCCAGCTCAGTAAACTGAGGTTATATATGAAGATCGAATACACATGAAAGACTTCAGAAGGTTGATGAGCATCTAAGAATGAGCTGAGGCACTTGTGCACTTAATGTATTCTCTAACATTAAAACCTCATTACTGTATTATGCGACTGTTTACTAAAACCTTCTTACTAAGCCTGTTCCCACTGGTAAGGAAGACAGCCTGACGAGAGTGAACAGGAAGAATGAAATTCTTCATGGTTTTTGCTCTGAAAGCTACTTCTAGCCTGTGGGAAAAGGAGGAAAGGAATAAAAGTGACAGGCTAGTGCTTGGGGTGCCCCTGTTGCTTGTCACCTTGAGTATGCAGCACCTTACCGCTTCGTTCTGAAGTCTAGGCACCACATTCAGAAGATCTCACTCTCCCATTATTGAATATATACTGTGACATTAAAATTATGTACTGTTTTTTTTAAAAAAGTAGGAATGTTGTTTATCTGGATAACTATATACAGATGCATATAAATATTCTTCATCAGACATGCATAAACAAAAAGGGAGAGATAAAGCTGAGAAATGCTAGAGGCAATTTTTCATCTTTATTTTCATAGGTTTGTTTATTTGTAATCAAATTCTGATTCAATTAATTTTGTAGATGATAGAATTTAGAATTTAAAGAGACCTTAGATCTTGTCTGATCCAATGCCTTAATTTTATAGTCGAGGAATCTGAGACATAGAATAGTGAAATGCCTCACGTAATTAGCTGAAAAACCAAGTCTCCTTGGTGAAATGGATAGACCTCTGGACTTGGGAGTCAGGACAATCTGGGTTTGAATAGCTTGACCTTGGCATTAAATCCCCTCATCTACAAAATGAGAGTATTGAATTTGATGACCTCTAAAGTCCCTTCCACTCTAAATCTATGATCCTACATCTCTAGATTTAATTTCTTTCTATTACACCACCAATGCCCCAATTATCATCACTGGTCCAAATGCGTACCATAAAGACCACTATGGCATTTTATTTAGAGATCTGTCTGTGGTAAATTTGTTTGAAAGGAGTGTCACTTACAAATGTACATTACATAGCATGTGGTTGGCACTCAATAAATATCAATAACTATTTAGTCATTTTTAGACTATTTATATTCAAAACTGAACAGATTTTGTTTTCTCCTGATATTATACCTTATCCCAAATTACATTTCTCTTTCTCTTCTTTTGGGCCCTAACAGGAACAGCTGCCTTAACAGATATTTGCTTAAAACCTACTTCTAGGCACTATCCTCTAGAGATAGGAAATTGAAAATAAGTTCAACTGTTAAGCATCACTAGGTGGAATCTGACCATAGCCCCCATTATCATTTATTCCTCCAATTCCATTGACCATGGGGCATACTAGAGTGCATGAGCTGAGAGAAATATTATTAATAACCAGTGATTTGGGGAGATCCAGAGTTCCCCCTTTTTTTCTAAAGTCCTGATTTCAAAAGTTCATTCTCTTGAAGGACATGACTGATTATGAGATTGGACTCACTTTCTTGTTCAGATGCTACCCAGGTGGAGAAGCCATTGTGCCCCAATCAGGCTGAGGTAGGGATAAATTCCTTGAGTAGATTGCCCAAGGCTGAGGGGTAACTTAGAAGTAAATTACATAATCAAAGTTCATTTGAATAGGTCCAGCCGCTCATTGTAATATTCATTCTCATTAATTGCTAATCAATCAGAGCTGATTGCCTCACTTGGGAACACCCCTCTTCCCATGGGCATATAAGCCATGAACCAGCAGCCATGATTGGCTTTTGGTCTAAGACAGAGACTGCCAAATGACCATTCTTTTATTAAAATGTTGACATTATTAATAAAATGATTAAATTACCCAGAAATTATGTCTCTTGAACCTTTTAATCACCACAAGGCTGTGACTCTGGACATCTCCACTGTATCTCTCTTTCAACCTACCTCAACCAGCCTACGCTTACTCTAGTCACTCTTACAACATTCTCTCATCAGTATGTATGGTCTGGTTCCACTTAAGACACACCTGCCCCTTCTCATTAATTGGGTCCCCTAAATAGCCTGGACTTTAACTATGGGCAGCAGCAAAAGGAGCACACATCTGGACTGAACAAAGCACTGGATTCTCTCTTCCTCCTCAGAATTCCACACTCAAAACACCATCACACTGGCATCCTGCTTCTCTCTCTCAATTATTTGTCATCTGTTGCAGCCTGTTCCCTGATCCCCAGCAAATGGCCTGTAGGTGATATAATGGATAGTGTTGGACTTGGAGTCATGAAGCAGCCGAAATTTGAATTCTGTCTCACTCACTGGCTGTGTCATCTTTGGCAAATGCATTAACCTCTCTCACCCTCAGCTTTTCCATCTGCAAAAAAGGAAATAATATTAGTACCTCAAAGAGTCGTGAAGATCAGATTAGATAATATATGTAAACTTAAAAATGCTAGCTAATATTATTCCTCTCTGATAGTCATACTTACTGATCCAATGTCAGGTCCTACGGTCTTTTACCTACCAGTCATTTGCATAGATGGTAGGTAGAAAGTACATGCCACCTAACTTGGATTGCCACTACATGCCTTTATGAAACCCAATCTTAACCTGGTTTACTATCAGGAAAAGGAGAAAGGCATGGATTTTTGCTATCAAAACTATTCTAGAGACTCAGCGTATTGGAGGGCAAGCATAAAACACCTCAAGGGCTATTCAGAGGGGAATAGGAACACAGGTAACAAGATTAAAAAACCTGTATGAAGGAATTAGGAATCTGGTGGTTTTCTCTTTGCTGCCTAGCCCAATATCTACTGTCAGTATAAATTCTCTGTAATAATTCATTTGAATACATGGCACACATTCTAGGTTGGGTCCTATGACAGAACTCCAGTTCATTTTCTTTAAATATATATAACTGATAAGACTCAATGGAGTAAAAACATCAAGCTAAGGAATTATCATTGTATTGATTAATTATGAATATGATTAAAGCAATATAATGAAGCAGATTTAAAGCATCAACATTTTAAATAACAGATTATTCTTTCCAAGTTAAAAATGTTTCAAGTGTAATTTTCCTCATTAGATGATAATATCAAATACATACAATTATGTATTTGAAGCATATACTTTAAACAGAAACTATGGCCTGCAGCTACATTTGCTGGCATATTTAAAAGATAGGAAATATGAATAGGAAGCATCTACTATTTCTTCTTGTTTGCCAGTTCTCTGCTATCATCTTGCTTAAATGCCTTATGTATGTAGTAAGTTGCCTAAAACTTTTTCTGGACATAAATTTTATAGCACCAACACAAAATGTCTCTAATAAATTATATTTGAGGAAATTGGGCAAAGGAAGAGAAAGTAATCATTTAGAAGTTGCCCTGCAGATCAGTTATAAATCACCTGGATGGATCATCATTGACATGTTGAGTGTTTAGCATTATTGTGCATTTGTTGTTGACTTCGAGAGAGGGCAGAACTAAATAATGCAACAAAAAAACTCTTATATTGTAGCATGTGAAGTAAAGCTCAAAATCTAAGGAGAAGCTAAAATCAGGATGTTAGTTTTATTTTTTTTCTCTGCTGTTGGGGGCAGGGAGGAGATAGAAAAACAGAACCTCAAGAGATTTCTGTTTGTAAGCCCAAGGTAATATTTTTAGCACTTTATGTAACAAATTCCATCATTGTTTACTCATTTTTATTATCTAGAGGATTGGGGTTTTGTTTATTTGTATATTGTATCTCAAAAACAGCAGGATCTCTAAGTACCAAAGCTGTTGCTTTTAATTGAATAGCTTTTCACAGGTGCCACATTTCAAAGCTGATGTTTCTTATTTAAATATGTAAAGTCCTTTTAGAGAACTATTGAATTATCAAAGAAAAATAATTATGTTGAAGAATTTTTAGTGAAATGTTTGATTGAATTTTAATTATTTAAGTATTAGTAATCCATACGGGGTGAATATGGAAACTAGCAACTGAATACTTTGGGAGAATAATAATAGCTGACTTTTATACCAACACTTTATGATTTATAAAGTGTTTTATATTATGACAAAACTATGAGGAAGTATAACCAACCCTAAGAACAGTAAAATCCCTGAGTCAAAACATGGCTTAAGGCTTGAGGAACTTGTTTGCCACTTAGGAAGACCTAGGTTCAAGTCTTGCCCCTGCCACTGACTATATGACCCAGGTCTAGTCACCCAATCTTTCCATGCTCCCAGGCAACCATCTAAGAATATACATTTCAGATGTTTTACTCTGCATGCCTATCTGTATTAGTAGAGGAAGTTGTTGTTATGCAAATGAAATCAGATTTTTAAAAAAAGATTATATACATATATATGCATATATATATAAATATATAATAGCTAGTATTTATATAGCACTTTAAGACTTGCAAAGCACTTTACAAATATCTCATTTTATCCTCACAATAACACTGAGAAGTAGATGATATTATAGCCACTTTACACATAAGGAAACTGAGGCAAACAGAATTCAAGTGACTTGGCCAGGCGCATACAGCTAGTAAGTGTCTGAGGCTGGATTTGAACTCAGGTCTTCCTGATTTACAAGTCCAGTCTTGTATCCAATTTCATCTAGCTCTGTGTGTGTGTGTGTGTGTGTGTGTGTGTGTGTGTGTATGTGTGTGTGTGTGTGTATAACCAACTAGTAGAAGTACACTGAGGCAAAGTTTAAATGTGTGTGAGTTTAGAACGTGGGCGGAGTAGATTGTTCCCAGATCACATGTTTTTCCCCCCACTAGACATTTCAAGATATAGGACTTTTTCCACTCCCTTCCCTTCTTCTTGCCTCAGAGGCTGATGCTTCCTTGAGGAACCCATATTCCAAGTCACACCTTACCCTGGGTCAACAGTGATTCCTTTAACCTAATAGGAGGATGGTCCCAATTGATATGGCTCTTTATCTCTGCTATCCAGGTGCTTATAAAAATTATTAATAAACATCAAAATAATGCAAGTCTTTCACAATTACAGCCCTAATCCCCAAAGCCAGAATGAAGCCCTAGCTTTTTTTTTTTGCCTTATTAGTAGACCCCAATGTTGTTCTAATCCCAGCTGTTCACTGGCATCCTGTACTGCATTACCCTCCAAAAGACACAGCTAATATGTAGATGTGTATCACAAAGAAGTTAGAGTATTCTTACATCTTATAGGAAACAAAATAAGGAGATAGAATTGTTTGGAGATATAAAGGAAGTCACATAAGGATCAGGGGCAAAGGAGGTTAAACATTCATCTTCCTTTGGCTGATCTCTAAGAATACCAACAACCATCTCCATAAATCCATTCTCTTCACAGTTTTCTTCTCCAGAAATCTGTTTTGTTTGCTTGCTTATTGTTTTGTTTTATATTGGGCAGAAATACAAGCTGGGTAAAGAGCTTTTAGCCACATCAACAACCTCCCCATCACCACTTTAATATTGGTATACATTTTTTTAAAAAAAGCATCAATGTAGTGCCCAGTTCAAAACTCCAGGTGTTGCAGAAATTGTTCCCCTGTTCAAAGCTCAAGACCCTCCCCCTCCAGACAAGAAGAATCCTCTGTAGTCTAGGCACTCTCATTCACTCATTTAGTCTTCACAAAAACAACCACCAACAAAAAACCCTACAGAATGGGTACTATAGATAGCATCACCATCCCCATTTTACAGATAATGAAACTGACAGTTAAGTAACTTGCCCAAGGTTACTTATAACTAGTAAGAATCAAAAGTAGGTCTTAATCTTTAGTCTATTGTGTCTGTAATTTCAGTATTCTTTTCACTTTACTACTTTGACTCATTCTCTAATACTGCATACACACACACACACACACACACACACACACACACACACAATTTCCTTATTTCTTACCTTTGAAGTATTCCTTCAAAAGACAAGTGCCCACCAAAAATCCTTTATTATCAGTTCTTAATCTAAGTGGCCCATGAATTTGTATTTTTAGCGTTTTGATAATTATATTTCAATGAGTTGGTTTCCATTGCAATCCCATGTATTTCATTTTATGTCTTTAAAATAATTATTCTCAGAAGGGATCCATAGGCTTCACCAGACTGCCAAAGGCATCCATGACACACAAAAAAAGTTAAGAACTCTCATTCAGATAGAGGGTGTCCCAAAAGTCTAAGTACGGTTTTAAACTTTAATAGCTCCAGAAGTTTAGATTCCACAAACTTACGAAAAACAAACTGTGAAAGGTTAGTTATATAAAATATTAAATTATTAATGTTTCCCATTAAGATACAACATAACAACTGTCTCATACTGTACATTGCTCTAGTACATTTTTGAACTTTGTAAAAATTTATATCAGCTGCTGTTCAATCACTGAAAGGATTGCATTGATAATCTTAGCTTTAAGATCTTCTAAAGAATGAGGTTTTGATACACCCACATGGAAGATATGACCTCAGAAGAAAAAGGCTAATGGAGAAAGATAAGATGATCCAAGTGACCAATTATGAAGATCTCCTCTACTGATCCACTGGTCTGAGGAAGTGTCATCTAGAAACCATCACATATTAAGTGAAAAATAAGAGGTTGAGCCATTTTGTTAAAAATGAAATTTAAAATTTTATTATTCAAAATTCACAAAACTAAATAAGTATAAAATATGTTTGCATAATTAAATGTGTTTTACATATTTTCTAGGATGCTTAATCTATTAATCTAGCATGATTATTTTTTGGGGGGGTGGAGGAGTTGGTGGGGAAACAACTCATACATATATATGCTGTTCTCTGTAAAACTGGAGGAGTGGGGAAGGGCATGGGTATTGGGGTCCAAAGACTGAGTCCTGGCTCTGAGGTATTCCTGACACCTCTCTTTGCCTTACAGGAATGTTAGTTCTGCTGGAGAGGAAGCCCGCAGAAGAATGAGGGAATGTGATGGACTTACGGATGCATTGCTTTATGTGATTCAGTCTGCTCTGGGGAGCAGTGAAATTGATAGCAAGGTTTGTTGGGTTTGCCTTGGGAGGGATAAAAGTGAGAAAGTATTGCTTCTGGGGAAAAGAAAGTAAGCCAGAATACTTTGTTTATTGTTTTGTTTTGAAATATCAAAAGACTTTCTTTTTCTTTTTAAATAGTACCTACATTTGGCACTAATATGGTTAGAAAATAATCTTCAAAACCCTCACTTTAAAAAGAGATCTTTCAACGGAAAGGGATTCTGTTGCATCCAGCTAGACTGGAACTGAACATTCCATGCTCCCTTATTGTTTTAAAACCGGAGAGCATGGAAAGTAATTTTTTTAGCTACTCATTGCACAGTGTGCAGTCTTTCTTACACCCTTTTAAAAAACATACTCCAGCTTCCTTGAAAAGTACAATGCTCTTCAAAAAACTAAGATAAACACAAGCCCCTTTGCTTTTGTGAAATAGCCCAAATTTGTGTCAAGTAGTTCCATACAAACCATGTGTGGTCTAATGAATAGTTGTAAATTAAACATGTAGCTCTTAGGAGAAAAATGTGTATTTTAATGTTATGGGTTTCACTCATGTATTTTTGTGAACGTTCTCATCCAATTTATTTTGTTTTATGTTCATTAATTCAATACTGAATAGCTCTCTTTAAAAAGCCAAGTGACTGTATAATGTCAATCATTGTCATAAAAAGAATAAGTCAGTTATATACTCCATAGTCAGATCAGAACAGTTGGTGATTCTGCTGCAAAAGAGGGTAGTGCACAATATCACTAGCCCTTTCATATGACCTGTTATGAAATAGTTATTGGGGAGCAAAAAATTGAGATAGCCGCCTTATATGTTATACTCACTACATTTCCTCATCATATTCTCCTATACTCTTAAAAGCAGATTTTCTCAAGTCATGACCAGTAGGGCAGCCAAGTGGCTCAGTGAATAGAGGGCCAGACCTGGAGTCAGGAAGACTCATCTTTCTAAATTCAAATCTAGCCTCAAATAATTATTAGCTGTGTGACCTTGGACAAGTTACCTAACCCTGTTTGTCTCAGTTCCTCATCTGTAAAATGAGATGCAGAAGGAAATGGCAAACTACTCCAGTATCTTTGCCAAGGAAATCCCAAATGGTGATGTGAAAAGTTGTGCATGACTGAAAAACAACTCAACAGAATGAGCACTATAACCACTTCTCAGTTTTACAGGTTTAAGGCACCTGGTGTGATTGCATAAATTAATTCATTCTTTGTCACCAATTTAAAAAAGACTCAACAATGAAATCAGCATTAAAATATTCTTTGAATTTTTGTGTGTGTGTGTGTGTCAAAACCAGCAAAGAACCAAAGCCATATATAGTCTGTGCCCTTTAATAGCCATATTAGACTTCCTAATGTAATTGATAGGATAATTCGATTTTTTTTTTTTGATAACCAGCCAGGGCAGTGTGAATAATTGCAGGTGTCAGTCAAACCGACAGGCATATCATTAAGTGTAACAGGAAAAAAATGATTCCCTGAGGTTTATCTCCCTGAAGTAGCACTCTTGAGAATATTAACAATTATATCAAGAGGTAGAAGTCTAAGGCTTTGATATGCTAAACTACTTTACCAAATGCTTGACAAAACTTGGAGCAATGTGGTGAGACACTATGTAGTCCTTCCCATTAGCCGTGCTCCTGTATTACATTTGACTGATATTCCTGTATAATTCTGTCTAGAAAATGATTCTTTTAAGCATTGAAAACAATTGGGTCAAGGAAAATATCAATGAACTTTCTCTTGAAGATCAGTGAAGGTCTATTTCAGATGATGAGTAAAAGAGCCTCAATTCTATGCAAGCACAACTGTGCTGTGTAATTGGGACAACTCGATAGATGAGTAACATATGGTAGGATGCTCTACAGACAGCTTCTAAATTAGCCCGTCCTAATGGAAAGTAAGGAGTAAAAATGACCCTGGTGACCAAGAACTGGTGAAAACTCACCATTACTTGGAATGCATTTCAAAGACAAAACTACCAGCTGGATCCTCCTTCTGTTTGTTTGTCTTCCTTGGAGGGGTAGAAGGGTGGAAGTTGCCTCTTTTTACCTCTTTAGAGAGAAGCTCCTGGCTCAAATTTTTGCTTAACAAACTCCAAGCTGAAAAGCTGAATGAGAATATGAAGATTGCCAGCCAAAAAGAGCAGGCCTCATCTCACTCTGCATGGAAACATACAATTGTGCAAAAGCACGGGTGCACATACACATACACTCACATGCCCACATATACACTGCTGGGTGCCAGCTCCCAGGCAGCAGGCAACTTCTAAGGGAGTGCAAACAGAACAACATCTGATAGTGTCAATCTATTAGTTTGATCTGCCAGATAGCTTGGTTTATTAGTCACTTGTTTAATTACTATTTAAATTAAGCCCATTTCTAGTTCGTTGTTATCTGAGGAAGTAGACTACAGGATGACCTAAGACAAAGGAGAAGGGGGGGGGAAGCAGAAAATTCCCCTCAAGCCCTTGGTATTAGAAACATCAGCTTCATAGAATTTAAGAGTCAGACAGGTAAGATTTATATGATAACTTTTTTGCCAGTGGCTTTTTCCCAATTTTTTTTTCAAGTGTGCTCCTATGTTTACTTGTTTTCATGCCATTTCTTCTCATGAGAAGATGCATGAAATAGAAAAGTTGGTTGATAAAAACAAAACAAAACAAAACCTATGAGATTAGTGCATGACAAGATTCCTAAAAGCTTCTAGGATATTGTCTACAATCTACGAGGCTGCAGAAACCAATTCAGAAAATACTCCTTTCATGTTGATTTTCAAATAACCCATAATTAAATGAAAGAAATGTTTTTTATGAGACTTGTGTCCCCCATTACTAAAAAAAAAAAATCAAAATATGATTATAGTTGTCCTTAAGCTGTATGCATACCTTGATCCTTTGAGCTAACTTTAAGGAAGAAACTCAGAGGACCTCTTTTGTCTTCCTTAGCTCTGCCCAGCCCCCAAAGCCTTTACATATTCCAATATACAGTTTTCCACTTCCAAGTTAGAAGAAATTGGTAGTTGGGCTATGTTTATAGAAAACATTGAAACTTCTTTGTGTTTTTTTTTGGGAGGAGTGATGGTTTTTTGGGTTGTTTTTTTTTTACCAATTCATACTTATAATAGTTGACACCATATATCAATGTAGTTTATGGTATGTTTTTATTACTTGTCCATCACCCTCCTTAGCACTGACTAACATCAGGTTGGATCATGATTTTATTGGAATCCTAATTACAACCACTTTGAAAGGGAAGATCAGTTTGCTTAAAGAGGAGGAAAACGGAAAGATTGTAGAGCAAGGACTTGGTTGTTGGAGGGGAGAGACTTCTTTGGAGTAAAAAGCCAAAACTTCAATTTTTGGCCAGAGATGTTTCTTCTAAGGGATATTTATTTTAGAAGGGTAGCCAAGTATTTTAGTTGCTGTTTTATGCTTTTTAGTATCAATATGACTTCTCAAATATTTACTCCCTCCCCACCCTTCAAAAAAACCATCTCTTATAAAAAATAAGTGCAATCAAACAAGTCATTACATTGAACACATAAGAAAACTGGCTAATTTTGTGAGGTATTTTTTGAGAGAGAGAGAGAGAGAGAGACAGACACAGAGAGAGACAGAGACAGAGAGACAGAGAGAATGAATAGAAGGTCTTAGGGCCCTATTGAGTTAGTCTCTAGTTTTTCAACTATGCTCCAAGTGAGTAACTAGAAGTAAGGTGGACAAATGCAGGGATAGGGACAGGACTATCATTACACTGCATTATGGAGCTCCCAAGTGAGGAAACTCCTTCTGCTAATGTAGATCCTTACATTCTCTGCAATAGTCCTAAAGATTTTCCTAGAATACTAAGATGTTTAGTTGCCCAGGGTCATAATACTGCATTTGTCACAAAGTGAGACTTTGAACATGAATCTTATTGGATTTGCTTCTCAGCCTAATGTATCTGATGATAAATGTGTATATAATGACTGCATGCAAGAAAGTAATCAGATATAAAGCCTAAAGAGCAAGAAAGAGGGCTGTTTATGTTTGTCATTATTTTCCCCTTTGTTTCCATTTTATTTGTTTTGGTTCTTTAGACCGTTGAAAACTGTGTGTGCATTTTGAGGAACCTCTCCTACCGACTTGCAGCAGAAACATCTCAGGGACAGCAGATGGGAACCGATGAGCTTGATGGACTGCTATGTGGTGATGCCAATGGCAAGGATGCTGAGAGCTCTGGGTGTTGGGGCAAGAAGAAGAAGAAAAAGAAATCCCAAGATCAGGTGATTCAAATTACTTGCAACTGCATGTAATTATCACAGCTTCTAAATTACAATGGTATGATTTCGTGTGTATATAATACGTATATTATATACACAGAGACATATTTATATACACTACAGGATTTTACAAAAAAATCCTATATACACTATAGGATTTTACATGTTCAAGGTGATTTAAAAATATTGCCACATTGGTATTTCCTGTGGGGATTCTATAAATAATATATTGAAATGTAATGATTTCTTAATACTCCTTATTTCATAGTGTTTCCATCTGTACTCTGCTTCTGCCACTCAAGGTGGTCACATCCTAGATCTTAACCATCACTAGAGACTGCTCAAGCTCCCCAATCCTGAACTTTCCATTTTCCTCTCTGACAACAATCTCATGTTGTTGCCTTTCTCCTACATCTTTATTCTTGAGTCTGCCCTTTGCCCACTCTGTGATCTCTGGTTCCAGTACATCTTCCTTGCTGTTTTTATTGATGCAGCTTGGGTCATATGGTGGGTGAAGCACTGAACTCAGGTCTAAAAGACTTCAGTCTCAGCTCTGCCTCAGACAGTCTCTGTAAGGCCCTAAGCACGTCCCTTAACCTCTTTCCTTCCCAGTTTCTTTACCTTTAAATGATTGCATTTATTGCATTATATAATATTATTATTATTATTATTGTAATAGTACCTACCATACAGAGGTGTCATGAGGTCAAATGAGATAATATACGTAGAAGTGTTTTCAGATCTTAAAGTGCTATATAAATGCTAACTATTCTTATTCTTATTGCTATTTTTTTAATTATTATTTGTTTTCCTTACACTGACAATCTACTCCAGGATTCTTAACCATTTTTGTGTAACTTACCCTTTTGGCAATCTGGTGAAGTCTAAGGCACCTTTTCCAAATAACATTATAAAACACATTGGATTGCAAAGGGAGCTATTATATCAAAATACATTTATCCCAGTATTTAAAAAGTAAATTCTTGAACCACAGGTAGAAAATTCCTGGTCTAGATCTTTTGGCTAGTCCCTAAAAAATAGTACCTGGAATAGATTAGGTACTCAATAAATATTTCTTCATTGATTGAATTGGCCACACATTTCACTAATATTAGCACAATGTAGTGAAGGGAGGAATGGAATTGGAGTTAGAAGATCTTGGTGTAGTTCCTCTCTCTCCTATTTACTCCTTTGTGACCTTACAAAGGTTACTGTAGTTCATTGGGTCCTACTTTATGTGTCTGTAAAATGAGAGGATTGGACCTATATCATCTTTGCTGTCCTTTCCTATACTATCCTTTTCAGAAGCTTTAAATCTTATGATCCTATAATTGTTGAATTGCCTAAATGATATGTCAGTGAAAGAACGAAAAATAGGACTTTTCAGAATTCAGAGAAGCCATAGAATATAGTCACCAGGATGTTCAAATATATCATTCTGTACCAACTAGTTATACAAAACAGTCTTTCAGGAGCTGGGCTAACAGAGGGGGGCGCAGATATCCCAAATACCATTATATGTTTTTCTTTGAAATGTTATGAAATGTACTTTTGCACTTAGCTTTGAATATAGGTATGTCTGATGTTCTTGGAATTCGTAACACTTCAAATAACACAATAAAACCTCAGTGTGAAGGACAGTTCAGGAGAGACTAAAAAGTAACCCACCTTCCTCATTTGTTCTTTTGGAAAAATTCAGAAGGATTCCTTTTCATGCAATTTTTTTTAACATTGTGTGAGATTTCTGTCATTATAAAGGGTTTGAGGTTTTCGGGAGAGTCCTACACAAAGGTAACCTGCATTATACAAAGGTAGTCTCCAAGGACACTATCTGGAGCCAGAAGACCTTGGGTCAAATGCACTCTAACACTTACTTGATGCATGATCTTTGGGTTGTCCATTACCTTCTCTGAGCCTCAGTTTCCTGATCTGTAAAATAGTGATAATATTTGTATAACCTTACAAGGTTTTTGTAATGAAATCATTTTGTAAATCTTAAAGCTGATAAAAAGAGTTATTAGCAATGCTTCTCAGTCTCTCCAAGGCTTAGTGGAACCTAATTTGGGTAACACAGGCACTGTAGTTAGAGTAATTCCAAAGTGAACAACTGAAAAAAGGAAGACTTATAAAACTCAAAACCTCAAACCATTTTTAGAGCATCTGTTCACTTAAACAACAGCATAAATATGTGTGTGTATACACACACACACACACACAAATATATACATACATGTGCATGTATATCATAGTCACTTACACTTTCTAATCTGTTAAATGTTCCTTCCCCACTAGAACAATTGTTAAAAGAAACAAACGAAAAAGAAATCCTATTAAGTACTAATTATGTATGGTACCACCAAAACTGTAGCTTTAGCTATCATTTAGAATCCAAAGGTTATTTCAATTTTTACTTTCCCCTCCATCACTTCCCTGCTGCTTAATTTCAGTTTGGCATAAATGGTTTGGTGGTTTCTAGAAGTGTTGCTTCTTAACTTAACCCAGGTCTCCTGCATTTGGAAGCATCAAATGTCTTTCTCTCTCTTCTCTCTCCTGATGATTTTCAAATTGACCTTTTTTTTGCTAATTTTTTTATTGATCATCTGGAAATTTGCTGTTTTGTAAACACAAAGTGAAGAGCAATAAAAAGTCATCAGAATATCATATACTGAGCATCACATACAGGATCCCAGAAATCCCAGTGAATTTCTAAGTTTTAACAGTTTAATATTGCACTATGACTTTTGAGGCACCATGTACGTATATATATACTGTCATACACATCTTCTTGTCGTTCAGTAATTTCAGTCCTCTTTGTTTTGAAAAGAGTTCATATAAGGTTAAAGTTGGCCCCAGCTACTTCTTCCTTTTTACACAAAGGGATAGGAGACTGAACTAGTGATTTGGTGGGTATAGGGAACTCCCAGAGGAGGAAAATTCCTGCAAACCTTCTCTGAACTTATAATCTTAGAGTTGCCTAGAGGGGAAGGGAGAGAATAAGCTTTTATTAAAAGGCCACTAGGTACCAGACACTGTGCTAATCACTTTACAAATACCATGCTATTTTATCCTCATAGCAGTCTGGTGAGATAGGAGCTATGAAGAACCTAGGTAGCACACGGAGAGATAAATAAATTGCAGAGGGTCACACACCTAGCATGTGTCAGATGACCCCAATCTTCCTCCTGTCTTCAGGGCCAGGGCTCTGCCCACTATACCATGTAATCTCTTAAAAGGAGGAAACTTTTAATCATGTGAACACTTCTAGAAACCACCAAACTGAATGTAACTTGGTTTAATAAAACATGCTAATTCCTACCACATCATTTTTTTTGCATAACTGTACTATCAGAGAACAAAAACACAACTAATGCCTTTTTTTGAATCAAGGTAATTCATATGCCCCAAAGGGAAGTAAGAATAACAAAGGTTCACAGAAAAAGGAAATGATACATACATTAACTTTGGGGGAAGGAGAATTTTAATCTTGTGTTCAATTCCTTCTCATTTCAGAGCATGACCTCTATAATAAGCCAGCAGAAAGAGCCTGAACCTCATTCCTTTGATTTAATGTCTACCTCTTAGAACCTCATTTTAATAGGATCTCCTCCCCCCAACCCCTTCAAGAATTTATAAATATATTTAACCTTGTCAGTAACATGAAATCTGGTAATTTTCTTAGGCAGCAACTAATTAGCTACTTAAATGCATTTCTCCATATGTAAAATGTGAATCACACATTTGTGGGTATATTATAAATCAATATTACTTTGACCAAGGTAGTTTTGTAGCAATGAATGTTTCATTGAATGAATCTTTGTTACTTTGATGTATTCTCAATCTCATGATATGGGTATTCATTACAACACTGAAGGTTACAGCTTCCCCATTTCTTTTCCATAAGTCTTCCACAAAGCTTACACCAAACATGCTGGAGATTTTCTTTTAGGTCTCTTGACAATAAATGAAAAAAGATACATTTGAGGGCTGTTTTTCAGTGATCCCTTGTTTGTTTGGTTTTTTAATGTTTTTAAATATATATTTTTATTCATCACAAACATTATGTTTGCATGTTTGCCAAAATATGTATATAAGACATTTATTGTTTACCAAATCTGTTGGCTTATTTATGTTTTTGCATATGAATTTTCTGAGATTCCATAGCCCAATCCATCCCCAGAGGCCTGTGGCCACAGGTTGAGACTCATTGGGACAGATGATTCCCTTTTTTCTAATATGGTCCCATGAAAAAGTAATAGAAGAAATTATTTTGGGATAAAAGCTACTTTAAAATTGTAAGTAGATAATTAACAATGATCATACCTCCCTATCATCCCTAATTTAAGAGAAGAGAATTAAATAAAGAATTGGGAAAGATGCTGTCCACTGATACACACAGACACACATACATACATACATACATACATACATACATACATACATACATTGTGATTCCCTTGCTTTCTCCACCTAACCAGCAGACTTTTTTGTGGTCATTCATCTCTTTAATGACATCAATTCCCTTGCTTTACTTATAGACATCTGACCTTAGAGATATCTTTCAGGTACCTCATCCCTATCCTTAGCTTTTGCCCTTTCCATTTGCAATGTTTGTCCCAGATATATGTACTGATGAACCAACTTTGTGGGTTGTACTTCAAACTGTATATCATAATGTAGACAAAAGGCATTCTTCATCTGCTTGATTTTTTTTCTTTATGTATAGTGAGACTGAATGCTTTTGAATGATTATGGATCTTATTTAGGAGGTTCTGTGATGTTCTGGGGCTTAATAGAGTCAACAGAGTTTGTCATTTTCAAACACGAGTCTCTGCAGAAATTCATCAGCTTTTGGGAATCCCTCTTCCCGTTGATAAGGCCTGAACACCTTCTATGAAGGTGACAAATACTTTTACTTTTGAATAAAAAGTACTACTTAAATCTCAAGTTACGTAATATTCCAAAATACATTATTTCACATATATTTTAAGGATCTGTATTTTTATAATGATAAAATGGCCACTTTGACCACCAGTGCCTGGGTTGATGGTCTTGAAAGATGCTGTGGTGGGGAAAATGGAAAAGGGAGAGCAAAAGGAAGTTAAGGTAGTGATTGGTCCTAAACAAAACAAACTCTAAGGATGTACAAAAATATATATCGTTCTTTTAGAGGTGGCAGATAATGGGAATCTAAAGGGGTACCATCATTTGGGGAATGGCTTGATGAGTTATGATATATAAATTTGATGTAATGCTATTATGCTTTAAGAAATTATGAAGATGATGGTTCAGAGAATTTAGGAAGACTTGTATGAACTGATCCAAAGTAAAATGAACAGAGTCATAGAGACAATATACACAACAATGTTGTAAAAAACAAATTTGAAAGACTTGGGAATACTAAACAATGTAATAACAAACCACGATTCCAAGCAACTAATGATGAAACATACTATCTATCTCCTGCTAGAGAGGTGATTCAGTACAGAATGGGCTCTGTATATATACATATATATGTATATATTCTTCTTTTGGACATGACCAGTGCACACATTTGTTTTGTTTGACTATACATGTTTGTAACAGGCATCTTGTTTTTCTTTCACTCTCAGTTGGGGTTGGGGTGAGGGGAAGAGAAAGTAGATTTTTGCTGATTGAAAACAAATAATAATTTTTTTTAAAAAAGAAAAAAGTTGCTATGGTTAAAAAAAATATCACCATCCTCTGTATTGATGACTCCTTCCACACCTAACTGGGCTAGTCTTCTGATGACAGTCATAAAATCTATTTTTAGGCCTATACATAAAAAATTTCCAGTTTGGTAGGGTGCAAGAAATTTCATACTCTGCCAGCATAGCCTCCCCACCACCATAAGCACTTTAGTGGAGAGTAGGATTTTAGTGGAGTATTGATTCATATCCTGCTTTTAAAGGATACCCATATTCTCTGGAGGGCTTGTTCACTTAAAATTAAATTACCATATCTGACCAAAACAATTACATGGTTCCATAAAAAATTATTTTCTCTTATTGTAATTGATTGAATTTTAGTAAGCCTATCAGTTGTTCCTGCCTTTCAATTATTTCATTTCACTGATCATGTGTCTAATACTATCAGTAATTGACAAAATAGAAAAAAAAACCTCACCCCAGAGCATCCAAATAATCCCAGTTCATTGATATCTCTGAGCTCAACTCCCACAATCGATCCTATTTAGCCGTTTTCCTAGCTAGCCCTTCCATTGTTATATGACCTTCAAGTCTATCAGTAGATCAGTAAATATTTATTAAGTGCCTGCTATGTGCCAAGCACTGAGATACAAAAGGAGTAGGGGTACAAAAGGAAGCAAAAGACAGTTCCTGCCCTCAAGGAGCTTACATCTAATTCTGGAGACAACATGAACATAAATATTTACAAAGAAAGCTATATACAGGATAAATAAGAAATAATTCCGACACTAAAATTAAGAGGGTCAGGGAAGGCTTCCAGTGAAAAATTAGATAAGTATGCCATCTTTATCTTTAAGCCATTGATAATAATAATTGATTTACTTCATACTTTTCTGGTCTTAATTATAGTTCTTTGTACTAATCCTGCCTGTCCCATGCCTGCTCCAAAATCTTTCAAAACAGATTTAAATAGCTTTAAAATTATTATGTATCACAAAGGGCCATATAATTCAATATTTGTGTTACTTTTCTGATTGAGTTCCCTTTAGTGTTTAAGGTCTTTTGGGTTCCTGCAGTGTCATGCCACAGTGGCATTAGTTTGGGCAATGCCGAGAGTAGCTTTGTATCAGTAAATGAAGAGTCAACTTGGGGGCCTTCTCCTCCTTTTCCTTTTTGCTGTTATTAAACTCTGTTTTGTAGCTGAAGGGATGAGATCCCGTGAATGCTGTATAATTATTTGTTGTTGAGTCATTTTTCAGTTATGTCAACTCTTCATGACCCCATTTGGGGTTTTCTTGGCAGAGACACTGGAGTAGTTTGCCATTCTCTTCTCCAGCCCATCTTACAGATGAAGAAACTGAGGCAAACATAGTTAAGTGACTTGCCCAGGGTCCCATAGCTAGTAAGTGTCTGAAACTAGATTTAAATTCAGGAAAATGAGTCTTCCTGACTCTAGTCCCTTCACTCTATCCACTTGGTCACCTAATTATAAGATGGGTAAAATCACTCTCAAGTTCTGTCAGTAAGAATCGAAATAGCATCTCTACATTGGAACCTGAGGAGACCTAGTGTTTAAAATTAGTTTTATGGTTTACATGAAGAATTTGATTTTTAAGAAATCTGCTTATTTTCATTCATTTCATTCATTCTCCTTCTACCTTGAAGCAAACCAAATAAAATGATAAATATAAATAAATAAATAAATAAATAAATAAATAAAAATAAAATAATCCTACTGTGCTTCTGACAGTTTGTGGATGCCAAACATATGTCATAATAAGACCCCTCATTAAACCCGTTCACCTAAGGATAAGACATTTGATGGACCCCAGATTATAAAATATATGTTTCTTACCACAATCATCATTGTTCAGACATTTAAATTTAACAGACAGAATCAACAGACATATGAGTGCCTTCCTGCTTATTGTAGAACTGTGCCATCTGTTTCAACAGTATAATGTGAGAAATTTCCTAGACAACATGTGCCAGAGTCTCTTTGTATGTAGAATTCACAATGAGGCCTATACACACAATTTAACATTTATAATGACCCAGAAAGGGCCAAGACATTGAGACATCCTCATTATTTGGCACAAAAATTAAAGGAATATTTTTCTGACATAAGTACCATCTGCCATATATAGGCAATGAACACATGCCAACAGGGTCGGCAAAATGCAAGAAATTCACTCTCCATATTTATCCATGCATTAGTTGAAATCAAATCCCATTGCATTATGCTTTCCCACAATGCTTTATCTCACAATACTAATTTCCAAAGTTATTGAAGCTAGAATGCATTCTTCAAGATTACAATGATTATCCATTGCTGGAAGTTGTAGAAATTATGCCATGAGTGTGCAGTGTGATTCCCTCAGAGAAAAGCTTATGGTTTCCACTGCTAGGTGGCAATGTAAAAGACTCTTAGGATCAAGCTGGAAAGGCAGTTGCACATAGTAAATACTCAATAAATATTTGTTGAATGAATAAGTAAATAAATTAATGTTCAAACCATTAAAACCATATGAACATTTGAAGTTGTCAGTAGAAATCTCAGGTGTTCCCTGAGGAAGTAGGAGTTTACGAAGAGGATCATTCTATCTGCACATAGTCATTGTGCCAATTCATTTGGAAGCTAGAAATGTACCCTTTTTTCTAATGAAACTTAGCATCTAATCAAACAAATTATCCTTGAACTAATTAGAAGTACCTGTTGGGCTACAACAGTTGTGTTAGTATTAACATCTAATGGTTGAGTGTAACTTCATGGAGACACCAGTGCATTGCTAATAAGGCATTTGCAAAGCACTTCTAGGCAAGGGGCTACCATTTATCTGTTCCTTTTCCTTCTTTACTGCAGCGAAATGCTTGGCAAGACAACTCACTCAAGCTTAGCAATAATTGATATTTTGTGATGGTACTGATGATGCCCAAATAATTATCAGTCTTTGAGAGGAATTGTGAGCTGACTCTTCAGTTCAAATAAAGGAAATGTTCATGTTTTTTGATGTGTATAAACTAAATAATAATGTTTAAAAAGGAAAATTTTCAAGCAGAATAAAAGGGAAAAGCAAGGAAGAACCTTAAATGAAAATGTATACCCTATTCCAGGTTACTCAGCCTAATTCACAGTCACAGAATGTTGGGTTTGGGGAACATCACATAGACCAGTTTGGTTGGGATACAGAGTGAATGAAAAACAATGTGCCCGAGAGGTAGCAGCAAAATTAATAATTTTCCTAACTGTTGTTCATGAGTGATTGTTAGTAAAACTACAGCAGGGGAGAGGGAGGGGTAGGTTGAAAGGGAGAGGAACAACTTATTAGAGCAAGGAAGAAAATAACAGTACCGCATATATACCCATAATCTTTGTGCTTCTTAGGAAAATTATGTGAAATGACAAACAGCCTACAAATTCATTATATGGAATGTCATTATCTTAGTATTAACATTCAATTCACCGGTCTAGGCTGAGTTCTAAAACCTTTTTTGGGTTCCAAACTTCCTAATTACAACCATCCTTCCAGTCACCCAGGTTCAGAACTCAGGGGTCATCCCTTGACATATTCTCTCACCCCACACCTTCATATTCAATCTGTTACCAAAGTCTGTCAATTTTTACTTTCATAACAACTCTCATAAGCACTCTCCATTCCTCTAGTCTAACACTGCCACCACCACCTCACATACCTGGACTATAACAACAGCCTGCTGGTTGGTCTCCAATGCTACAAGTCTCTGCTCACTTCTGTTCATCCTTCACTCAGCTGCCAGTGATCTTAAAATGAAGGTCTGACCATGTTACCTCACTTTCCTCCACTCCCCTACTGAACAACTGCAGTGCTTCCCTATCACTTCCAGGATCAAATATAAAATATTCTGTTTAATATTAAAAGCCCTTCTTAACCGCTTCCCTCCACCAATCTTTCCATACCCTACACAGCCCCACATACTCTGCAATCCAGTGACACTGGCCTCCTTGCTGTTCCTTGAACAAGACATTCCATCTCCTGGATTACATATATACATATATATGAATAATAATGTGTGTGTATGTAAATATATATGGGGGGGTAGAAAATCGGATTTAAGTGACTTACCCAGGATCACACAGCTACTTAGTGTCTGAAGCCTGATTTGAACTCAGATCTTCCTGACTCTAAAGCCAGTACTCTATCCACTATGCCACCTAGCTGTCCCTTGACTCCATGAATTTTTAATGGCTATCCCCCATACCCACAGTGTTCTCTCTCCTCCTCATCTTGAGAACTGATCTGGAAGCCCTAAGAGCCCATTATGGTTTTACGTGTCCGTTGTAAAGATCTTCAAAAGATGAATTAATAGAAGCAGAGTATACAAAACAAAGCAAGTTAGAGGTTCATTGTACTCTGCAGCTATCTATCCCCAATCACATGTGCCTGGAATCTTTAAGTGAAGCTAGTACCTTCTCAAACATCCCTTACCCCAGTCACAGTTCTATGATAGGTCTGCATTTACATCACTTAATTTAAAGGACTCTGCTGTCAGGAAGCTGATCTGAGCTGGAGCTATCACGCTGCATCTCCTACATACAAATGGACAGGCTGAAAGGACGTAGCAGACTAGTAAGGATTCTGTAAAGCATGTTGTTGAAGATTGGACAAGGCTTGCTAGGTTTTTCATCAATCAACATGTCATTCTGCAACAGGAGTCAGTTTCATGGCATTATTATATCTAAAGACTCTCTTTGATTACCTCCAGTGAGACTGGATCAGGACTTAAAAGATAAACAAGGCCATATTCTGAATGCTACTCTTTTAGCACATTCATTTCAATTCATTGTTGGTTTTTGTTTGTTTAATTGGTTTGGTTTTGCCAAAAGTGTTAATTTTTACTAGGAATTACGGATCTGCACCAAAGTGGATTTCTGCCATTCTAAAGTCACAAAAAGTCCAGACTGCTGATGGGTAGGTGTGGCATCACCATACAGATTGTTGGTGTTGTTCAAACTGAAACTTGACTACAGAACAACCATTAGAAATATCTCCTATAGAGATCAACAGTGTCAAGAAAATAATCATTCTGTCCACTGTGTGCATCTCCCAAGTGGAATCACCTGCTGTTCATTCATCCACTAGTAACAGTGATAGCCTTCCATAAGACTTCTCCCTTGTTGGTGTAAAGTTTGTTTGGGTTTTTTTTAGCTAAATGAATGATATAGAGTAAACTGTATTTCAGGGGTACAGTGTGGTGATGATAATGTTTTTGTTCTGTGTGAGTTTCTCTAGCTTTATACTGTAATAATCTTAGAGAAGCATTATCCTAAGATATTTTTGCTGCAATGAATATCTATAGGGCTTTTTTCCTTCTAAAAAGCTTTCAAAACCTTTATATGTATTGTGCCAGAATCTACCTTCCTGTAACTTTCACCTGCTGGTCTTCGTTTACACAATCATAGAATTAAATTTAAATTAAAGTTGAAAGGGATGCCTTTGGGCCTCAGTTTCCTCATTTCTGTTGGCTTGAACTTGATCTGAGGACCAGTGTAGATAAATTCAGAGAGGCCTACCACCAGATGGGCTTCAGTATAATGATTTTTTAAATCATAGCAACTCTCAAAGACTTTCTATGTAAGATGGAGGGATTATTTCCACAGGTTTTTGAAACATTGAAGTAAGATCTCATTAGATTATTGTTGGGGTTTTTTTTAGTAATGTCACACTATTGATGCAAATTGAATGCTATCAGCTGAAATCAGAATTTTTCACATAAACTGTAATATGTCTCCTCCATCCAGAACTTCCAGCTTATTTTATTAAAACACTTTAAAAAATTCACCTTGCTGGATTAATTATCAATGTTCCAGCCTACTGAGACCTATTTGTATTCTGATTCTCTCACCCATTATCCTAGCTAGCCCTCCCATCATTATAGGATCTTCAGATTTTACAAGCAGGCCTTCTTTCTTTTTTTTTTTTTTTTTGGCTAGGCAGTGAGGTTAAATGACTTGCCCAGAGTCACACAGCTAGTAAGTGTTATGTGTCTGAGGTCAGATTTGAACTCAGATCCTCCTGAATCCAGGGCCGGCGCTCTATCCTCTGAACCACCTCGCTGCCCACCCATCTTTCTTTTCATCTGTGTCACTGACAACCATTGATAATAATCTCTCTCATATTCTTTTGTCCATGCTTTGTATTACTTTTTTATTTAAATTTTTATTTATATCTTTTATTTTTATACTATCTTCATTTCACAATTTTTCCTCCTCCCTTTAACCACTCATATGTACCCAGAGAGCCATCTTCATTATTTTCCACACAAAAAAAAAATTAATTAGAAGGGGGAAATATTTCATAAGACAAACACATCAGCCAAATTAAAAAATATCTGTGGTATGCCATGCTCCTCACCCCCTTCCTCTGTAATGAAGGTAAGGATGAGCTTGGTCATTATAATTTTATAATATTCAGTTTCTATTTTAATTCATTCTTTCATTTACATTTTTGAAGTTATTATGCATTTTGTTTTCCAGTTTTTTCTTACTTTGCTTCAGTTCATATTTTGTCTTGAGTTTGGTTTTTTAAGAGTTATTTATAACTTATATTTCAGCATTTTCCCTCCAATTTCATTTCTGTCTTGCTGTAGAGTCATCTTAACCTAGGGCATGAGACAATATTCCCAATTTCATGCTGTCACCAAATGATGAGTAGTATGTATGTTTTGTCCAAGAACTTTTTTCAGAATTGCCAATCAACCATATTCATTTATACCTGGCTTATATGTACGTGGGGGGAGCAGGAAGGTGGTTTGAAAGAACACTTGCACATTTTTTTTTGTTCTGGCTGGCTAGACAGTATGATATTCTAAAGGTCAAAAACCCAAGTTTTAAGTAGTTGAGATTACTTGCCAAGTCATCCCTGCATCTAAAGGGCACTTTTAAATCTTTAACATCTTTCATTAAGTGACCACATTCCTTTTTCTTAATGTGAAAGCTGCTTCTCCTTAATGGGAGACACCTCCTTTGAGTCTTTTGTTTTGGGGGGTTTTTTTGGCTAGGCAATGGGATTAAATGATTTGCCAGGGTCACACAGCTAATAAGTGTCAAGTGTGTGGGTCAAATTTGAACTCAGGTCCTCCTGACTCCAGGGCTGGTGCTCTATTTACTGCACCACCTAGCTGCCCCTCCCTCCAAGTCTTTATAGCATTCACTCATTAAATAGACCAAAGTTAAATTTTGTTACTAGCCCAACTGCCCTGTCTCAGAATTTCTTCTAATTATTCTAAATCTAAGTAACACTGTAAATCCTTGAACTTTAATTTCTGTTAAGTGCTCAAGACCTCACCTTAAATTACATTCTTGATGCCTTCAAGTTCATTTCCCTTCATATCAGTGTGGTGGTGGTATTTTTCTTAAAACAACTTTCTTTTTTTTTTTCCATCTCTAGCCACACTTTTTTCTTTTACTGCTTAATATCATTTCCTCTCTAACCATCTGTTTATTTCAGCTGCCACTTCTTTCCCCTTGGCTGGTTTCAATATAGTCTCAATTTGCTTTCACCTCACCATATGCCAAGAGTTGTTGACTCTCAAGACATGATATTTCACGTCCTGGAAGCAACAAGTAATATGAGACTTAAAAGGTCATAGCTGCACATTTTGATGTACTGACTCTTCTCTACTGCTTTCCATAAATGGATGTGATTTCATTCTGTTATCCTTTCCCTTGCTGTAGAAAATGTTATTATGAGCAAATGCTGCACTCATTTCCTATTTTCAATGACTATGTTATAAAGGTGTTGTAGAGTTTCACAACATTCCATTAATGTCTGTTAATTATTCGATAATTCAGTACTAGGTCTCTTTCACCACCGGACTTTGTTCACAAAGGGTCAGCGATGGTTATTTTAAGTAGCATGCCAAGAAAAATAATGCTAGCTCTGTGAGAAGGCGAGCATGACAGGTTGGCTGGAGCAGCCAGCTGAGGGTGGACGATGTGGTCAAAGTCTCAAGGATCCTTGGGGGAAATAGAAACAAGAGTGGTAAGAATCCAGGTGTGGGAGTAAGCTGGATATAGTGGTCTGCCAGTCACTAACACATCAGAAAGATGCATAAATTAAGAGTACATCCAGTGCTTAGGAACCTAGTTACTGTGCAGCACTTCTATATGGCACAGCATACAAATAGAACTGACTTCCAATCTTTTATATTTCCATTTTCCTTTTTTAGTTATTTTTTTCTCCACATTACCAAAACACTCTTATTTGCCTCAACAAAGTCCCTCCATGGATTACCTTCATTATTGAACATCATCAGCAAAGCTAATACCTGAAGAAGATAGAAATAGATGGGGAACCTGTGGCCTCGAGGCTCTAGGTTCTCAAGTGTGGCCTTTCAACTAAGTCCAAGTTTTACAGAACAAATCCTTTTATTAAGAGGATTTGTTCTGTAAAGTTTGAATTTGGTCAAAGGGTCAAACTTGAGAAGCTAGAGGGCCACATGTGGCCTCAAGGCCTCAGGTTCCCCACCTCTGAAGAGGAGCTGAATCTATGATTTCATTGGCATAAAAAACACCCAGATGAAGAAACCCCATCTACTGATGCAGGCCAGTACTTTTGCAGCACTTTTGTGTTATCTTCAAGAGTTGCCTGGACCACTGATGTCAAACTCAAATAGGAATGGGGCCACTAATCTGTACATAAGGACCCTGCAGGTCACATATTGACTTAGTTTTAAAATATAACCTTATCGATGTTTTACTGTATTTTCATTTATTTTGTTAAATATTTCTCAATTACATTTAATCATTACATTAATCATAATAATTTAATTTCAGACCATACTCTGGAGTGTTGTGGGCTATACATTCTCCTATTCCATGTCTGACTGCTCTGACCTAGACCACCTAAAGGTTAAGTGACTTGCCTGGTATCATATAACTAGTATGTCTAAGAGGCGAGACACCTGAATATGGCCCTTATTTTAAAATTGTTTAATTCAGAAAGCTCATCTTGACACTGCTTAAATTTAGGGTTCTAATATCTCAACCACAAAGCCCTTCATAACCTCTGCAAAGAAACCCATAAGGAGGGAGGGGACCAGGAGACAATGGAATGCCATATAAATATAGCTAATTAGCCATCAACTTCATCCTCTTTCCATACAGTGTCAGCACCAGCTGTAGACCATTTCATCTGAACAGCTCACAGGAGAATTCAGATGCATGATTTACCCTTTTTTGCAAAATTCTTAAGACTTTAACACAGAGGCTCATTTCTCTTCAGGCTTTTTACAATTATTTGGAGCTTTTAAATTAAAAAAAAAACTGGCAATGATAATGAAACACTGTAAAGACAAAATCAGTTGGTAGCAGGGCTCTCCAAATCAAACCAGGAAAGAGTGCTAGAAGGTTGTTTTTCTTTTTCTTTTTTCTTTTCCCTTTAATGTACTTAGTACCAGCTGCAGCCTAATTAAACTGAACACTGCACAGGAAAATATTCACTGACAATTTACTTACTCAGATCCCTTTTCTGCATCTGAAATTTTTCCTTCTTTGCCAATACGTGACTCCATTTAGATGGAAAAAAAGTAGCATTTTAAAGATAGAATGTTTCTATGTTGTTGTAGCTACATATCTTTGATCTTGTGATCTCTCTTGCCTATAAAACATTTCACTTAATCAAGATAATTATCAGAAAGTCTGGATAGTTGGGATGTCTCCCAAAAAGCAGATTTCACCCTGCAAATGTGCTGCCTCCTAATTGGGGCAGAAATCCATATAATGGGGAAGACAGTCAGCTGGGTAAGCAGTGTTTTTCTATTTATGTGCTGAAGATACAATTCAGCAGTAAAAGTTCTGTACATAGAGTACATAGAGTTCATACCATATCATTAGGGGTGACAGAAATGTGGAAAGGAAGAGAAACTTATTCATAGCTTTTGATAAAATTCAAGCTCTAGTCTAAGGGCAGCTAGTGGTTTTGGGAATGCTACTCCTATGTTCAAGCTTGCTGTGTGATCCTGGACAGGTCATTTTACCTCCATCTGCTTCAGGCTCTTCCTTGCCAGGGATGTTGTGAGAATAAAATGAGATAATATTTGTAAAGTGCTTCATAAACCTTATTGCACTATGTAAATGTGCTAGCTATCCTCATTAGTCTTATTTTTTATTGTTATTTCATCTCCCAAACTTAAAACAAAAAACACTGCTAGTTAATACCACACCCTCCAAAATCTTCTAGAAGAAGGAGATGGAGAAAATGTGTAAGCTTCTTGTTTTGTTTTGTTTTGTTATTTAAGAAAAATATTCTTTGTTATATGAGATATCTCTGGAAGTAGTAGGGGGAGAAATGCAGGAAGAAATTTAGTTATGTAAAAATGAAAGTTATCAGTAACAATTTATTTTAAAATTAAAAAAAAATTTATAGCTTAACCTGAACCAAGGAAGTTTTTCTCCCTTTTCTCTTAGGCGTATTGGAGTTTGGGGTATGTAGTAGTCTGAGTAATGCAGTGATTATCAACTTATAACCATGAACTGCAAGAATTCTTTGTAGCATATTTTTAATTTCACAAATTATTAAAGGACAAATTCACATTCTCTAACCATAGCTGGGTTTCAGTACTAATCTACCCCTTCTTTCATTTACATTGTCCCAAACCGTTTATTTAAATATCCTTCTTAAAAGACTCTAATACCCTCTCCCTTTCATCATGTTGCTGCATGGTGCACCACCACTGTTGCTTTATTGAAAATGGGTGTTTGGAAGCAAGCTCCTTCATCTCCACTGCACTATACTGAAAAACTTCTGCTGCTTTCACTGATCTTCTCTTTTATTTCAGTTTCAGAGAATTTGGGGGAGCTTTTCCATGTCAAAGTTAACTACCCTTGTCCATTCACCCTTGATCTCATTCCTCCTGGGAACTTGTCCAAACAATAATTCCCTTTGACTCCTTCAACTTTAATCTTGCCTAGTCTGTTGGCTCTTTTACTGATGCTTACAGACATATTCAGGTATTTCCCAGTCTAAAAAATCCTACATTCAATCTTGCCATCCTAACGCTATCATCCTCTGTTTCCCTCTCTTCTATCACTAAACTCCCTGAAAGAAGAGTTGACATCCACTGTTTCCAATTCTTCTCCACCTGATTTTTTCAACTTGGTCTAACTGTTCTCTAAAAGACCTTGTAATCAATAAATTTAGGGATTTTTCTCCCTCAGTTCTCATTCTCCTTGATTTTCTTCTATTTCTGATGCTATTGACTATCCTTTCTTCATATATGTCATTTCCCCTCTTAGCTTTCATGATGATTCTTGGTTGATGCTCCTATTTTTCTCACTGCTCCTTTTCAGTTTATCTTGATAATCTATCCCTTAATTACAGGTATCTCCCACAGCTCTTTTTTGGGCCTTCTATTTTTGGTCTAAAGTTTAGAGCAAATCCTTTTATTAAGGGGATTTGTTCTGTGAAGTTTGAATTTAGCCAAAGGGCCATATGTGGCCTAGAGGCCGCAGCTTCCCTACTACTCCTGCTCTAAACTGTTTTGCTTCATCATCTCAACTGCATTTTTATTAGTTAAGCTGAACTTCCCTATTACCGTTGAGGGCAGCACCACTCTTACAATCATTCATGTTTGCAACCCTCGTGTTATCTTCATCTCTTCTTTCCTGATCACCCCACATATTCAATAAGCTGCCAAATCTTGGACTTTCTTTTTATACATCCCTCTCTCTCCACTCAGACAAACATGACCCTAGTTTAGGCTCTCATTACCTCTTCCTTGGAGTTCTAATTTGTCTCCCTAACTCAAATCTTTCCCTGCTCCAATCCATCTTCTATACAGATATCAAAGGAATCATCCTAAACCCTAGGTGTGACCATGACACACTGTTTCTCCCTGCTCAGTAAATTCCAGTGACTCCGTATTACCCCTAGAGTTAAATAGATCTTTATTTGGCATATAAGATTTATAAACCTAGCACCTTCCTGTTTTTCTAATCTTCTCACATTCTACCCACTCCAGGTACTTTACAATCCAGCCTAGAATGTTCTCCCTCCCAACCATAAACATCTTTACCCTCTTTACAATTTCTGTTCCTTCCCAGGTGCTAGTGCCATCTCCTCTAAAATTTCCTTCTGTACACTCTGGATTTTTCTTGTATGCTATGATTTATATAGGTGGTTTCTCTCATTAGAAATCAAGTTCCTTGAGACCAGACACTATTTTTGCTTTGGTTTTGCTTGGTTTGGGTTTTTTGTATCCCCAGAACCATTGTGGTGCCAGGCATATAGCTTACTATGCATTAAAAAATGCTTTTTTTTATCTAATTGATTTTTTTTTGTATATCAAAGTCATTTTTGGATATTCAACTCCACTGCCCTGGAATTAAACCTCTCTCATGACAAAGAGAAGATAGTTGAGCAAAAACAAACAAACAAACAAAAAACTGATTCAGTAACCCTATGTGATTTTGCCCTTGTAGTCTCTAATGCTCTGCCAAAGAGAGACCAATATGTCTATATTTTATCTTTTAGATTCTTCAAGAAAAATTCAGGAATGTTATACTGTGCAGTTACTCTTAGTGAGCAGATTAAAAACTGTCTGTACCTTCTTGTGATATAACTCTTACTCATATCCTCCCATAAACCCTCTACTGGGGATCCACGCAGAATTCTAGGGCCCTTCTCCTAGGTTTCTTAATACTATGTGAGTATCATTTCAGCCTACAAGCTATTATCCCTTGCTCTCACTATGTGACCAAACCAACCTCATTTTGCTCATACATCTCTTTGATGATATCTTTTATGTTGACTCTTACAAGCAATTGTTCACTGCTAATGATGCTACGGTATATTTCCATCTATCATCCATATTTCCATGGTCCTTTGTGTGACCTGATATTTTTATTCCTCAGAAATTATGGTATTCTATAATTCCCATCCATGTAGCTCACCTGAACTACATTGGTTTTAAAAAGTTAGTTTTTTGTTTCAAAAAATTTGAAAATATTAGATGTGCTATATAATTTTCCAAAAGCAATCTAGCTTACTTTTTTCCTCCTATTCAATTATGCACCTATTTCATTGTGCAGGTTGCAGTGTGTCTGTGCAAAATATATATAGTCAATGATTTTTTGCACATAACTGAATATCTCACTCTGGAAAATAGGTATTTTTATTCACTTTGTTTTCCTATGAGGGTAGTTATGTTATACTCTTTTAGGTGATTATGGTTCTATTTAGGAGAAGCTGTAATTTTCCAGGGCTTCATGCATTCAGTTCAGTGTTATCCACAAACAAGAATATCTGGTGGACCTCACCATCTTTTGGGAATCCCTTTTCCATTTTTAATAAATATTGGACATCTTCCATGATAATGACAAACACTTTTAGGGAGTATATGGCTGGCTGCCTTATGACTCACTTGCTGACTAATAATGAGAGGATCATCAGACACAATTATCTCTCAGTTGTGTTTATTAAAGAAAGAACCCTGTATGATTTTAAAATGCCTCCCATAATACCTTGGTGGAGGAGAGATTTTTAAGACAGTATTTTGCTCTACCTAATAAATGTTGAGGTTTTGATTTTTTTAAGAGAATAAAAAGCATAATGGATCTTCCATACTTTGCATCTTTTAGTCAGTTTTCTGACTGTAAAGATGTGATCTGATATAGAATATAATTTGTGAAGCCCTTCTATTTTCTTATTATACTTTCATCAAGGATGCCTTCTGCATTTATGTAAATTATTTCCACAAAGATTTTGTAGAAATGGGAAAATAAAAGTATAGGTCAATTCTTATTAAATTTTCTTTGATCACTTTTTTTTCCCAAAATTTTAATGAGGTTCATGATTTTTCTAAGCATTTGGTTTCAAAAAGTTCCTGAATACCCTCAGAATTGTATCACTTTCAGCTAGTGTATGCTTGGTGTGGGTGGTCTGTCTCTCATTGTCTTAAGTGACTTCCCCCTTGCATCCAACACATTAGGACCTTTGATGTTAGAGTAATCATCTGGTAGTTCCACTGCTATTTATAATCAGGAGAGAATAGTACACTACATAAATCTTGACATCATTTTCCCCTTATTTTTCATCAGAAAATTGTTCTTCTGGTTTTGTTCTTAAATGCTTTTGGGATGATATCATCATGCTTCCTATATACTTATTTCTCTTCTATTTCTTTCTATGTCATAAGACAAAACTATTCATAATTTTCTATCCATAATTCCATGACCCTCTATAATATTTTATAAATGAGTTTATGTTGGAAATTATTTATGGGTTCATAAGATAACAGTTTTGGGGCTAAAGGATCCTTAAGAGGTCATCTGGTTCAAGGTATACCCTTAGATATTATATTTCATCATTTGTCAAGGAGATAAAGTGTATCCTGACTGAGGTGGTTTCTGTGCTCGGGTCACTCTACATTGTTTAAGCTGCTATAAGAAATGGTGATGTTTATGTCTTTTTTTATCCATTTCCCCAATTCTTATGTCAATAGCTCATTTAAATAAGTTATGTTGGAGCTGTATATACATGTATATTTTTATTTATATATATATTCACACACACACATTCATAAAAACCTTGTTTAAACTGTTAAGTCTTAGGTCTTTTTTGTGTCTCGATCCTGAGCCGTATTATTTGACATATTTTTTATTGTCCTCTTCTATGCCTACCAGTGCATTAAAAGCCAACAAGCATTTAAGTATATCTTAATCTGTTTGGGGGCAAGGTGTGTCTTATTGAGATATTAATGGATTTTCTCTGTCTCTGCACCTTTAAACTACTCCATTTAGCCTTTAAGGTTCTTTATAATTTGGTTCTTTCTAACATTTCCAATTTTCTTATTCATTACACATCTTAAACTTTTTCTACTCATGACCCCTTCAGCACTTCTTTTTTTTTTTCCTTCAGCACTTCTTAAACTGTGGTTTGAGACCCCATAAGAAGCACTGGTATATGCTGGCTACATGCTGTTCTTCACACACCATACTCTTTCTTCCATCTCTCTACCTTGTAAACTGGCTGTTCCCCAGGCTTGTCTTTGCTTCCTCTGATCCCTAGTTATCTAAAAGATTCAACTTGGGTGCTACCCTCTGCAGGCTTTCCTGCCTATCCCCCTGGTGCTAATGTCTTCCTCTCTAAGGAAAGAAATTTGCATTCACTTTGTATCTTGTATAAACCAGTCTGTATAAATGTAAAATTTCCAATGTAAGCTCCTTGAGGGCAAAGGCTTTTGTACTTTTGTCTTTAAATCCTGGCAGTTACCACAAGGTCTGGCACAAAGTAAGTATTTAATAAATACTCTTTCAATGATAATAATCTTCCTAATGGTCATTTTGCTTATGTTTATCCTGAGCTCAATAAAGTAAGATGACTGAGTATCCCGTGAAATAATGCTTCATGCCTTTGGATGCATGATGGAATCAACTCTTTAATGGTTCCTCCTAGGATAACCTTGGGTCCACCTTTCCATTTAGCAGCAACATCCTCAAATCTTCTACTTTCATTTATAATGAGAATGATAATATTGATATGTCTCCTCTCTACTCATTGGTCAAGGGTCTCATATTTAGAAGGTCAGCCATTAAATTAATGACATATAGATCATCTACAAATTGTAAAATTTTAACATCCTTTTTTTTTGCCACCATTACATAAGAAAATGGAAAGGGGCTTCGCAGGATGAAGACCATGTAATGTTTTCTTTTCTTTTTTTTTTCCTGATTTATATAATCAAAATTTTCATCCTCTTAAGGCCAGACTACTATTAATTAGCCTCTTCACTAGCTTGGCTGATACTTGGACCAAAGTCTGCAGTGTGTACTGTAGTAGAAGCCTTTCCAATATAAGAGAAGCTATCATAAGTTGCATTCTGCTGGCATTGATTTGGAGAATTTAGCCACAATGTGGAATTACAAAAGTACTTTTGTATGCGATAACATTTTGTTGAAAACTTGCGGTGTCAATATAAATGAGTTGTTAGAATGGCTTAGACTAAACTATCCATAGACTCATTGAAGTTCGTTTCATTGTAAAGAAAAGATTGGAGGGGGGTAGCACACTACATGCTGCGCTTTTCTTTTTAACTTTCTGACTTTATTATATCATACAATTTTTATCCTGAACTTATAGCTTTTTCTGTAAAGAACATTCTGCTGCCCTCTCCTTAAAGCCACCAGGATAAAATTCTCTTAATAGATTTTAAACCCTGGAGAAAATAAAAAATCATAAAATCTGTTGTTAAATGTAAGTCCAAAGAAAAGCTTTTGTCACCTTCTTATTGAAAACATTCCCTCACTTGGGTTCTTTTCCTGAAAACCTAACACTTTCTATGCAGGAGCAATCAGTTGTTCTTTTCTAATATTAAATTTGAACTCTTTGACCATCAAAGAGTGATGTATTTCATATTTTGAAAATTTCCCAAAATAATGTCGATTCTCTCTGTGCCATCCTGTCCTTGCTGTCATATACCAAATACCAAAGAATGAACCCTTCTCTGCAGAGGCAAGAAATTGTACCTTTTTTCATAAGAGAACATTTCTAAAATTACAGTTATTTCAAAAATAGCAAAAGAGCCCTGAGTGGTAAAGAATCCTTTTCATCAAATAGTACCACTATGATGGATCATGTTTCAATATTCTAGGTAAATAGTTATAACTCTAATATCTACTTAAATTGGTATTCCTTTTCCTGGGAGAAGTTTTTATAACAGTAAAGCCATAACATCAATTATATTTCTATTTTCTTCTGATTGACTTAGGACTACGATTATATTTAAGGGCACAAGAAGATATTATTGGATCATAGGTTCATAGGGTTTAGAGACAGAAGTTATCATATATATATATATATATATGTATGTATATATGTGTGTGTATATATACATATATATATGTATGTATATATATATATATATACATTCTTCAGAGATTCTTAACCATTACTGTATGTCTAATGGTCCCCTTTGGCAGTCAGGTAACACCTATGGAACTCTTCTCAGAATAATGTTTTTATATATAGTACTACAAAAGAAATTATTTTGAAATACAGTTATCAAAATATTAAAATTTATGATAACAGAATCTCCCACCCAAAGTCTTTTCATGGAGGTTAAGAACCTCTATTCTGGTCCAATTCTCTCATTTTATAGACAAAAACAATGCAGCAAAATCATAGAATTTATATGACTTGTTCCTGATCCAAACAGTGAGCGACAGAAACTTTTTATAAACAGTTCAAGGTGGTTTATCACCCTAGTTATTTATACCTGTCTTCATTGTTTCTTTGCATTGTCTAGGCACTGAATCTTTGGGCTTGGGGGGAAAAATCTTGGATGATTTTTGGAATTAGGATACTTTCATCCTATGTACATTTCAATGCCTCTTTTCTCTAACGAGTCTTTACCAGTAACATAGATTGAGGGCTTGACCCTCAAGGTCTTGAAGCCATAGTCAGTATCTTCAATGCTATTAAATATTTGTTGTTTATGATAGTCATAAGTTTGAAGTGAAAAAAAATTGTTAAGCTCTTTTACAACTTGGTGCAGTCATAGGTGATAAGGAAGGAAGAAAAGGAAACAAACACATATTAAGTACCTAATAATGTGATATTATTACAAATATTATCTCATTTGATCTTCACAGACTTGGGAGGTAGGTACCATTATTATCCCTGTTTTACAGATAACAGAATTGAGGCAAACAGAAGTTAAGCGACTTGCCCAAAATGACAAAAGCAATAAGTGTCTAAACCCAGATTTGAGTTCAGATCTTGCTCACTTCAGGGATGGTGCTTGAGCTGTTATGCCACCTACCTGCAAATGAGTGTATCCAATTACCCAGGGGTGGAATTAAGTTTATTCTAGAACCTCTCCTCAGTTTGGCAGCATCGTCAATCTTCTACTAAGATAACTTTGGGATAAGATTACTAAGAAGCAAGACTAATATAATTAGATGTTTTAAGAAGAAAGTTATCTTAGTCTTATATCTCATATCAAAAATATTAGCATCATGCTTAACATTATACAAAAGAGTGAATGAACTCTTACTTACCAAATTATAGTCTGTATTTTTCATGATAAGAGGTCCCACGAAAGGCCAATATATGCAAAAGTCATTTTAGTGTCTGAGCAGTGCCTTTTAAAAAATGCATTGATAACTTTTGTTAGTATATCAACTTCATTTTTTAGTATAACCTGCCACGCTCCTCTTGACAGCAAGCCAGACAGTTTAAAAAGAAAGAAAAATTGGTTTAGCAAAAATAATATACAATAATAATAAAACAATAATGTATGCAATGTTCCACACCCCTAGTCCCCCACCCTCATTCAAAAGGGAGAGAAGTACATTGTCTCATCTCTCCTTCAGGGCTGTTTGGTAATTGTAATTAATACAGTATGATAATACATCATTGTGGAGTTTTTTGGTTTCCTTTTATTGTTGTGGTCATTGTCTACATTGTTTTTATGCCCTGCTTACTTACCTTTGCGTAGACTCATATAAATATTCCTATGCTCTTTTAAGAATAACATTTTCAACAACCTATAAAAGAAAATGAGAACTTATATATTGAGCCCTGTCACAATTTTTCCATGTCTTGTTTGTTAAGATTATCCAAAAGCAATAGCATTGAAAACACTTCTTAAATGTTAAAACAGTATTAAAATTTTTAAATTAAGGAAAGAGAGTAGCCCCAAAATGCATTACTTTATTTTCACCATAATTCCATTTTTCTTCTTTCAATTTTACCTCATTTGGATCTTTGCCTGATTTTGGAACTTGAGCATAAGGTTACTCTATTCAGTAGATATATCTCAGGAACCACTCGGGAAATCCATTCAAAAGGTTTTACTGATACTGCCAAGGATTGGTGCTTGGAGAAGCAAGTTCTCATTACAACACTTCATTTTGCTTAAAAAGTCTCCTCTCATAACTTGGGAAAATTTTTTTATTTTTTTCTCTTATTTTCACACATCTAGTTTTAGAGAAATTTTTTTAAAAGGCTTAAAATTCTTTCTACTTAGGATTCTGTTTGCATTAAACTTGTCTACCTGTGGCAATGCTTGTGAATCTAAAAAAAATGGTCCACCATCTGGGCTATTAAATATACAAAATATGGTCATTCTAATGAAAATATAATTTAGATGTTACTGCTCTTATAATATGTGATAAATTTCCATTATTAGAAAGAATAATCATACAATCATTTTTTTTCCTCAAAGAATCTCCTTCCTGAAAGTTTTCATACATAGTACAACCATTTCACTAACCTCATTATTTTCTTTCATTCTTATATGAATCAATCTGCAAAACTCCTTATGGTGTTTTATAATGATTGAGATTCACACCATTTGTTACTTGTGGAAATATGTTTTGATGAACATTTGAGGGCTTTCCTCTTATTAACTTAGCAAAAGTTTGAATAAAGGAACTACATTAAAGTCAAGTATATCTGCTGACTTTAAAAATATTTCTTCTTCTTCAGTACTAACATCCCACAGTATAATCAAGGCTCCAAAACAGAAAAAAAACAAAAACAAAAACACCTTTGAACTACATCTTTAGTGGCCATCAAAGATTATCCTTATTCATGTCAGCTAGGTGGGGCATATTTTACAGCTGTAGAAAAAGTGTACACTGATTTAACCATTCATCATATTTTATAGCAGAGAAGCTAGAAAAAGAAGAGGACACGATCCAGCCAAGAATGGCAACTCTGTGGCATAGTGGAGGATTCTGGCCTTGGATTCAGGAAGACCCGAGTTCAAATCCTGCCTCAGATACTTACTAGCTTTGTGAACTTGGGAATTTCACTTAATCTCTCTGTGCTTCAGTTTTTTCATCTATAAAACAAGGGGTTAAACTCAGTAGCCTCAATGATTCCCTTGCAGCTCTAAATCTATGAGCCTATAAAGTTAACCCAACTTCTTTCACCTATACCAATTTTTTGTTACATAATTTCTATAGAATAGGATATGCCCCACCTAGCTCTATGTCATGTAATGTTTTCAAGTGTCCATTGATTTTCTGTCACGTCCAACTCTTTGTAACCCCATTTGGATTTTCTTGGTAAAGGTATTGGAATGGTTTGCCATTTCCTTCTCCAGCTCATTTTACAGATGAGGAAACAGAGGTAAACAGGGTTAAGTGTCTTGCCCCGGGTCACATAGCTAGTGAATGTCTGAGGTCACATTGAAACTCAGGAAGATGAGTCTTCTTGACTTCAGGCCCAGCACTCCATCCACTATACCACCTTGCTATCTCTATGTAATGTTACAGTACCTAATCTGTCAAAAATACTTTTTACATTAAAGGACGTTATCATCTATATTTCCTTCCCATTCCTACAAAATGCAATTATTCACAAAAGGATTTGATCATGTGCAAATATGGGCTTCATACTAAGAGCGAATCAGCACAACTGTCCATGCCAAGTGAGGCTGTTCATAAATATGGCATGCTATCTTATATCAAGAGACAGTCGTGAAAAATTATATCGGTAACTCTTCCATAAGATGATAAATTAGACATAGAAGGGATAAAATAACATTTATTTTGCTTTCTCCATTGTACTAGGATATGGGTTTAATAGCATTGAGCTTCTTTCCTTTGAGCAGCCAATTTGACTACTGTGTCATGGAAGCTGATAATGCCACAGAGTGATGCTGCCCTCCTCTTGATGTTCGTATCTGTCTGAATGTAATGAATCCTGTATCAGAGCTGTCACTCTCAAATAATGAAACTGATACACTCTTACAGGGCCAACTCACTTTCTATTTGTACTTTTTTTTAAAACTTTTGGCTTGAAGAAGATAAAGGTCTATTAGTTCAAGTGAAAGACAGTACACAGGTACAAAATCAACTTTATATGGCCTGGCCACGGACTGTTACTAAGAAGGAGCTCTCACATTATGGGTAGCCTTGTAATGCTGTACTTGATTGGCAATGTTCATTTGGTTTTTTTTTAATGACTCCTAATGGAAAGACAGGCATTTCCTTGATGTTAAGACTCAGATCAGCATATAAGAGTAGGATTTATTATAATCTAAAGAAAAGCAAGCTCTTTAATTAAGACACTAGTCTTTTGTCTGTTTGAGAAAAATGATGAAATACTTGATATTACATATGACAGTAAAAGACTTTTTTCTCTTTAATAATTAGCATATATTAACATTTCAACTTTTCCTTAATAATCAGATGATATTTGTCCTAAATTTTCTTAATGCTCAGAACTGAGTATTTTTTTTAATCAGTTAAGTATAGAATTATTAGTAGAAATGTTTTGCTAGATAATCTCTCATGGGGCAGCTAGATGGCACAGTGGATAGAGCACCGGCCCTGGATTCAGGAGGACCTGAGTTCAAGTCCAGCCTCAGACACATAACACATACTAGCTGTGTGACCCTGGGCAAGTCACTTAACCCCATTGCCTAGCCAAAAGAAAAAAAATAAATTAAATTAAATAATAAAAAATAGATAATCTCTCATGTCCTTCCAGAGGTAAAATTTAAAGACTTACATAATAAAGATGTTTTTAAGATGTTTTAGTAACTGCAACTGAGTAACTTTTAAAATATGCTCTTTAAGTGATTATTAACAAACTCAGGACAAACAGCATGTAGTTGTTTTATTCTGGCCTAATCAAAATGGTGACATGATTATTTTGTCTTTCCTAGAAACGTAAATGAGACCAGGGATTTTTCTAAGTAAATCACTCTGTTATTAGAAATAGTGTACTTGCTTGTATTTCATCCTTGTTATACTAATTCCTTTGAATTTTTAAATCCAGTAAAAACCATATGAGAGGAAATAAGGGGCAGAGTCACCTTAACTCTGTGGGTCACTTCATGCCTAAGATTTCATTGCCACGAATGGAGCCACAGCAAACTTCTCTGAGTGGTTCAGTCATCTTGTAGTTTGCTTCTTTGCTTGCCGTAAGCACTAACCCAAACAAATTATTTTTGTTAACTTAAAACTTATCTCTAGTTCTAATTATGTCTAAAAGATGTAGACATGATTATTAGTAACATTAATTTCTTGAAGATACAGTACATAGTATTGGACACCTACTCCCTCTTGTGCTTAGGTCCCTTGATGTCTGCTAAAAGAAAGGATGTGAGAAGTTTCAAGGAAATTTTGCAATGACGTTTTGCATCATATTTTTCTTCCACAGTGGGATGGCGTGGGACCTCTGCCTGACTGTGCAGAACCCCCAAAAGGAATCCAGATGCTGTGGCACCCTTCAATAGTCAAACCCTACCTCACACTTCTTTCCGAGTGCTCAAACCCGGACACTCTAGAAGGTGCAGCAGGTGCCCTGCAGAATTTGGCTGCAGGTAGCTGGAAGGTATGACCTATTACTCACAAGAAAATGTCTGAATTTGTAACTAATACTTAGAAAAAAATAAAGATTTAGATATGGGAAATGTAGTAGTAATTCCACCAAATGAACATCATTTAATCATTTTTTAAAAAAAACTATTTTGAAAGGCAAATTGAACTCAGTTTTTAAACTTAAGCAAATTTATATTAAGTATTGCTCTTAAGAATCCATTTAATTAGTGAGGGAGGGGTAGAATTTGGATCTCAAAACTTTTTTTAATGTTAAAAAATTGTTTTAGCATGTAATTGGGGAAAATTAAAATATTACGCATATATATGTATATGTATATAAAGAATCTATTAAATTGTTCAGAGATACTTAAAGATAGCTAATATATGAGAATTAGTCACAGTATGTTTAAGTATAGTGATAGAAAAATAGTACAATTTGCTTTATATTCATTTTTGTAATTATACTAACAACAATTCACCTTTCTAAGTAACCATAACTTCATAGCATTTTTGAAACATTGTTCATTACTGTCAAAGGAGGGAACACTTGAATATACAATTTTATGGTTTGCTAAGTCCTTTTACATGCATTATCTCATTTATCCTTCACTGTAACCCTTTGATGTAGGTACTACAGGTTTTATTAATCCCATTTTACAGGTGAAAACAACTGAGGCTCAGAGGATTGAGTGATTTGTCCGTGGTTACCTGGCTTATAAGAGTCTAAAGCTACATCTGAATTTAGGCATTTCCTGACTCTGTGCCTAACTCTGTTAGTAGTGAATCTGTATTTGACCTTACATCCATCGTGTCTCTTCCAGAAGGAAATGAATGTAGTTTGTTTTAAAATAATGACAGATGGAAGGTCAAGTCAGTAACATTTATTAGACACTTACTATGTGCCAGGCACTATGCTACATGCTGGAGATATAAATAAAAGCAAAAAGAAAGTCTCTGCCTTCAAAGAGTTTACATTCTAATGGGCGAAGACAGCATGCTAAAGGAAGGTTTAAAACTAGTGGGGTGGGGGTAGTAAAGAAATGACATTCTTGGTCATCCATACTGATAATTTAAAGTCAATGAGAAGAATAAGTAGAATAGAACCAATTCACTGAATTTCAGAGGTGGGATGGAGCAGTCTTTTAACCTAATTTTTACCTTTAAAAAGGCCCCCCTCTTTGATATGGCTGACAAGTAGTAATCCAGCCTTTGTCTGAAGACCCCTATAGTGAGGAAGACCCTATGATTTCCTGTAGCAATCCATTCTGCTTCGGGGTTGTTAGCATTTTTTTCCCTGACATCAAACTTAAATTCACCCCTTTACAACTTTTACTCATCAGTCAATGCTACCCTCAAGGGCCCAACAGAATAGTTTTAATCCATCTTCTACTGGACAGCCTTCAAATACTTGAAAACAGCTACCATATTCCTCCTGAGACTTCTGTTCTCCATGCTAAATATCTCTAGTTTCTTCAACTAATTCCTCAATTTATATGGCATAAACTTGAGGCACTTCACCATAATGGTTCCCTTTCTCTGGACCCGGTCCAGCTTATTAGGTCATTTTGACAAAATGTGGTGCCTCATAATGAACCCAGTGCTTCAAATGTGGTCCGAGCAGAGCAGAGAACAGCAGAACTGTCAGCTCCTTTATCTTGGATTTGTTTTAATGCAGCCTCAGATCACGTTGGTTTTCTTGGCTGTCTTAGCACTGTTGCCTTATACTGAGCTTTCAGCCCACTAAAACTCCTAGGTCTTTTTCAGAGTAATTGTTGACTAACCATATCTCCTCTGTGAAGAGAATTTGGGGCACCCATATGTAACCTTCTTGACTTTTATTTTTTTAGGTTTGATCCAATAATCTAGCCTGTTAGGATCTTGTTGAATCCTAATTTTGTCTTTCAATATTTCTGCCAACTTAGTGCCATCTGCAGATAACCATGCCCTCTATAGTATTTGTTATTGGATCCGTCTGAGTTTTTATCTGTTGGGGTTTTTTTCTCCTTAATTATATTGATGAAAAATACTGGTAGAGTGGATTTAGAATCCAAAATTCTAAGAACAATTTCTAGCTCCTCTAGTACTTACTGTTTATATAATATTGGTCAAATCACCTAATTGCCCTCGGCCTCCCTTCCCTTACCTCTAAAATGAAAATGTTGCAATAGATGACCTTTTAAGTTTCTAATAGCTCTTTCTAAATAAATACATAACATTTATAGACATGCATATGCACACACACATGTGTGTGTGTGTGTGTGTGTGTATGATTTTCTGTGGGATAAATATAAAGTTGTCTGCCACTAAAAAGTCTTCTTATTTAGTAAGAGATAATTATTGAAAGAAACGTAGTAATTAAGTAGTCTAAAGAAGGGTGTTCCATATAGGCACATGGAAAAAATATTAAAAGGGGGAAAGTTTTTCTTATTTTCCTAGGATTTGAAGGTATCCATAAATTGTCTTTTGCCTGGACAGACATTTATCATTTAAATATATATCTATTACCTAGACTTAGTAGCCCAATACCGCAGTCATAGAATATGTCTGGCATCCTTCCCTTCACATGCTGCATTCTGGGCCATTGTCAGTCATCTTGACTTCTGTTCTGCTGCTGGCCTCCAATGACTGTGGAGGAGAGAGTGAGGCTGATGACTTTGTGCAGCAATGCCTCACTTAAATACAATTCATGTGTAAGACACTACCCTCATTATGTCATTAGTCCGCTTCAAGAACAAAGGACGAAAAATGGCAACTGTTGCTCTCCTTTCACTTTTCCCCTCAGCTTTGTTTGCCTCTACTTTAAAAAAAGAAAAAAATTCCTAAGGAGGCCTATCCTATTGCCACTTTATTTTATTATCACAGTTATTTTACTTCTCTGTGCTCACCTCTGTGATTCTGCTTTTCTGGCAACAGCCTAGCTGTTGAGGATATTGATCAGATTGACTCAGAGGCTTGGACCAGAAAATGAGTCTCATTGAGACTGATGTACCATATTATCATATTTTGGACAACCTCCAATTCCTGAATTCCTCAGAAGCAAAAATGGCACATCCCTTACCTCCCTGAGTGGAAGACACCCATGCTATGGGTCCTATAGATTCTATGCTAAGAAATTTGGTATGGCAGAATGGGCTAAAATGCCCAATTGCCTCGCCAAAAAAAAAGAAAAAGGAATGGGCTAAAACTCACCTATAATTTTCATTGGGCAAGAATATAGATGTCTATTGATTCAACTGCTTAGAATGGTTTTTGGATTCTCTACCCTTTTCATCTTAAAGATCTCAGAACATATTAGGAAACAAAACAGAACCTTAGCATTCTTGGACACCTATCAAAATTACTTTAATTCATCCTTGATACTACCTCTGTTACAAATCACTCAATTTTCCTTAGTGCAGCTTACTTAAAATATTCAGGGATTTTATTTCTGTTTTGAAATTATATCATTTCTCCTGAAAATGCACATCAACAAACCAGATTAGGCTTTCGATTTATCTAGTTTTCCATTTGTTTCTTGACAAAATACCTGATTTTTTTCTTCTTCTCTGGCCCCAAAAAAGCACTGACCTTAATAGAACTAGGAACAATACAGCACTGGAGAAAAAAATTAAAGGAATGAACATTAATATAGCTCCAGTTTATTTTCAAAGAAATACCAGCATCACTTATTTTTAAATATCCTGCTGTCAACATTTCTCCTATTTTGTTTTACTGCGGAACCATTTTAAGACTGAAAATATATGCTAATCCCCATCAATAGTCTGCAAGAATTAAAAATGAATATGGGGGGGTAAATTATCCCTACTGGCGAAGGCAACTTGATGATTTCTTGTAAGGATGGGCCCTTACAGATAGGTCTTGTGACATTACCTTTAAGCAAGAGAGTCAGTAGTTGATTGTTGACATTAAAAAAAGGGAGCACTGAAATAGATAAATGAATTCCATGGATGATCTCCCTAACTAGGCCAGGACCATCACCATATAAATATTCATATTTATTTTCATATGCAATGTTGTTTCTTTTTCAAGTGAACTAGGGGTTAGAGGTAGGATATATTTTTCTACTTCCTGCCCTGAATGACTGGAACATAACAATGTATCAATCAATAATTATGGTATTAAGGTGTCCTTTAATCCAAGTATTATTATCTCCATTTTATAGATGAGAAAACTGGGCCCATAGAGGGTGATTTGCCTAAGGTCACACAGTAAGTTCCCACCTCAGTCACTCAAATCCAGAATCCCTCAAAATGTGCTTTTATAATAAAAGTAAGAATTTGGTTGTTTTGTTGTCTTTTTATTGATCTTTAAAATTTAAGACTAGGACCAAAAGTGTATCTCCAATTTAAAATCCCAAAGTGTGGCATGCTGGTAGCACTTTACAAATATCCTTATCTGAAGATTTTATTACATAGAAGTAGACTTTATATGTTATAGTTTAACTAAAAAGAAATGTCTTTATAACATTACTGTGCATCTTAAAAACTTTTAGCTTTTAAATAGTAATAACAGGCTGCAAATATGATAGAAATATGATGGCATTATGATAGGGAAAATGGTAAATTTTCTGTTTATAACTGGTAGGGATTTCAGTCCTATTCACTTTCCCATCTTTGGTAGTCATTTTCTGTTTATCTCAGTATCATACCAGCAATATGATATTTATAGTTATGAAGTAGAGCTTGAACAAATATGATTTTAACTATGATCTATTGGTTGTATTTTATTGTATTTACAACCTCTGCTATTAAAAGCTTAAAAGTGGACAGGAACTTTATTAAAAATCTCAAATTAACCCTATGAGAAACAATTCTATTTTACCCAGATAGGAGATAGCAAAAAAGAAACTTATAAGAGCATAGCTCTAGACATCTACATACAATAAAAAATTTCCCCCTAATTTATGTTTACAAATCTAACCACTGACTTTTTCCTTTCATGGTATGATACATTCAATACTTATTTAAATACTGACCTATTAACTAATAATACATAATGGAGTAGCACGGTACATATAATTCTTAAAAACTATAATGAAATCTTTGATATTTCATATGTTTTCTTTTAGCCAAATTAACAAGTTTTGACTAATTATGATCATGGGAGGTGAAAATGTAGAAATGCTTTAGGATGAAAATCAGGGAAAAGGTCTAGTAAAAATAACTACAGGCCATGATTCAAATATTGGGTTCCTCTTAGCTTTGTAATTCATGTGACTTTAGAGGTAGCTAGGTAGTACAGTATGGATAAAGCACTGGACCTAGAATCAGGAGGATCTGAGTTCAAATCTAGCCTCAGACACTGTGTGACCTTCACAAGTCAATCCTCCTTGCTTCAGTTTTCTCATCTGTAAAAGGGGGATAGTAACAGCACCTATCTTCAAAGATTGTTGTAAGGATCAAATGAGATAATATTGTGAAGTACTTTGTAAACCTTAAAACGCTCTGTAAATGTTAGTGGGGGTTTTTTTTAATTATAATTTCAGTAACTCTGTGTACCTTGTAGGGCCTCCATTTGGGATGAGTGACCACTATATCCCTTCCCACTATAAATTCTTTAAGATGAAATGAAGTTAATAGATGTAAAATACTCTGTGTCCCAAAATGTTCTATAGAAATTTAAACTACCATTGTCATTATTATTGATAATATTATTGATAATAAGCTATGGAAGAAAAAACAACATTGTGCAGATTTCAGAGAACCCTTTCTATTTAAATATTCTTGAAATACGTCAAGTATTAATTTCTTGTGGTAGATTTTGGCCTAATTAGGAGTTTAGAGAAAAGGACAGACAGTTCCTGGTTTTCAAAGTGCAGTTTCTTTCTATTTTCTAGCTCTCCAGAGCTGGCTAATGTGATTAACAGACTCCTGAATCCCCAGCTGAAGGTGGTGTGACTAGATAACTTTGATGCTATGATAGTGGTTGAATCACCATGACAGGGCTGTCAGATTTTCTGAGTCAGGTCTGAGTCTGTCATCAGTATGTCAGAAAAAGAAGTCCATTCACATTAAAACTCTGTTTTTTACTGAATCCAGTGTCGTGGGGTTTTTAAAAATTTTACTTTAAAATGCAGAGCTTTCCTCTTTGGCCAGTAGATCTTTTTTTCCGAGACAATCATTAAGCTAGAAATGATGGTTTGCTTTTTGTAGCAGCTTCATTGGTACCTTCTGTTTGCAGCCAGCAGATGTTGTACCACAGGTCAGAGGCTGCACTTTGTTGAGAGCCTTCTCAGATATTTGGAGGGGGTCCAGTATGAGAAGCAAAGGGTCACTGATACCTACCTTGATATCAAATTCTCACCTTATAACAAAGCAGTCACATAGCTTTGTCACCAGGAAAACTCTACAGATACTGAATTAGAGCTTCCTATAGCTCAGTAGACAGTGCATTTGACAGTGTCATACTTAGCTACTAAAAGGACATTTATAAATGTTAAATTCATGTATTTTGTGACATCTCTAATATTCTACAACTTTCAAAATAAAGAATCTTTCTACTTTCAAGAAAGGTCATTTTTCTAGGACATATTTTTTAATTGAAAGTTACTGATCCTGAAGATTGTTTGGGGGATTTTTATCTAGTGAATATGCCTTCAAAATTACTTTTATAGGGAAATAACTATGGAGGGAAAAAAGATATAACTAAAGAGAGCCTGACTTTATTTATTTTTTCTTACCTCAAAGCAAATGGGGGCCATTTTGCAAAAAGCCTTCTTGCTTGGGGAGGTTATATTTGAAGTATTGCCTTAGTGTATTTCAAGATGCTTAGAATTTTCAGTTCTATTAACTTGACTGGGGAAAAAAAAGTAACAGTTGTCTTCTATGACAAAATCCCAAATGTTCATCAATTCATCATATTAACTGGTTTTATTATAAGCTACTCAGTATACAGCTCTCACTATTTAGCATTCCTTTTATTCCCCACTAGCATTTGCTTTATGACATCACTCAGAATGAATTTTGAATTTAAGGAATTAGTGAATTGTCATAAATTCAATCCAACAGCAATACTTGAAGGATGAAAGGAGAAGAATTCTACCTACCAGCTTGACACTGGAGAGAGAGTGCTAGATTTGAAGGCAGCAGAAATCTGAGGTTGAAATCCTGCCTCTGATACTAACTGTGAGATGATAGGCAAGCCACTTAACTTCCTGGGAGGGAGCCTCAGTTAACTTACCTGTAAATGAGGATAATTGAAGTTATAGTACCAACGTCTTGAAACTCAAATGAGATGTTGTATGTAACATGAGTTGTAAACTTCTAATTACTATATATAAAAGTCAATTATTACTATTACCTTAACTGTTCTCCTTCCTTCAATCAAAATTCAAACTTGAACCTGTGATAATGCCCAACAGTGATTAGCATTTTTATTATCAATGTTTTTAAAGTGCTAATATCCCCTAATGAAGTTTATCACAATCATGAACTAAATTTAAAAAAAAACAGACTAGTCAGAAAAGGAACTGCCTATTAATTTGCTGGTGATTGTTGGGCATTGACAAGTTGCCAACCAATTAATTACTTGTTCCAGTAGATGATGGGGTTCCCTTCCACTGTTAAGCAAGATTGTGATATGTAAGTTTTTTGTGGCAGCGTCTCCTCCTATCTTAATGACCAATAGAGTTGTTATAAAACAGCAATAGTTGTCCTCAGGAGAAAATGCCTAGAAAAGGTCTAGGGATAGGAGGAAAACAAAATCTTAAAGATGGTTTAAAGGCAGTGAAAACACTGCTCAAGTATTAAATTTTAGGGATTGCCACTTCCAGACTTGGAACAGTTTTTAGTTTCTAATACTTCACTGGTTTGGGGTTTGTTTGTTTTTTCTTTCATTTTTCAGACTTTTATTTTGTGACTAATTTTGAGTATTATTCTGGATTGCTGTTAATATTCAGAGCATTATTTTAGGATCAACTCCTCTTTATCTGATATACAAAGAACCAGAAAGCCCAAATTAATAACTTTTTTGTGGGAAAAAGAGTCCACTGTAATATAATGAGAAGCAGGCTTAGATTCAGGAGAGATCTGGGTTAAAATCCTTGCTACACGGATAATCATGGGAACATAACTTAACCAAGTAACTTGATGCCAGAGATTTATCTACAATAAATAACAATTCCAGTATACATCTTGGGATCAGGACAAACTGCACCAGTATGGCCACACTACTATTTGATGAGAAGGTTCATTGTCATCCTAAAGCATATTAGGCTTCTCAAGTCATTCTGAATTATGAAATAAAGATTAAGTAATAGGTTCCTGGAACCCTATATGTAGATAGGAAGGAACCTTGGAGGCTGTCAGGTCCAATTCTGTAATTTTTACAGATGAAGTAACCAGTTTAAAGCATCTCCTAATTTACACTAAAAAGTCAATATTGGGACAGCATTTTATAGGAAATCACTTTAATAGACCTTTCATGAACAATCTACCTTTTAAGCAAGAATCTCTTGTACTCTAACGTATACACCCCATCAATCAACTAACATTTTAACAGCCTTTTTCTAACTTTAAAATAATATAAAAGTTTAATACAACTTTAAAAATGTTATGTTAATTAAAATTACTATGAGTAGAACTTTTACCAGTATGCTATCACAGTCTTCATTTTTCATTTGAATTCCAGTTCAGTATTTTGAATTTTAGTTATTTTGAATGGGGAAATTTCATTCCCAACCTTTCTCCTGGGGTAGAAGTCTATGTTAACAAACATGACTTAGGAAGGTAAAGACATTTGAGAAAAAATTGATATAAACTGTGCTTCCTTGAAGATAAAAGCAGCAAGGAAATGAAATAATAATAATTATTATTAATTATTATAGTATTTAGATAACACTTTCAGGTTTGCAAAGTACTTTAGAAATGTTATCTAATTTTATCCTCACAATAACCCTGAAAGGTAAATGTTATTGATATCCCCACATAACAGTGAGGAAACAGGTTGAGTGAAGTTAGGTTGCCCGGGGTTACATAGCTTGTAAGTATCTGAGACTGGATTTGAATTCAGGTTTTCCTAACTTCTAGTCCAACAATCTATTCACTGCATACATAATATTATGAGACAGCCCCTGGATAGTTAGAAATATAAGATTATAGATAAATGGAAAGGTCAAGACTGTTGATAGATAAATTAGGTGGTCATCTGCATTATGGCGATGCATAAATGAGCTCACTGGGAAGAAGTATAAAAAGGAAGAGAAGAGGACTGAGGGCAGCCTTAAGGACTCTCAATTAATGGAATAAAACTAATGACACCCATAACAAAAGGGATTAAACTAAAAATGGAATGAATAAAAGTCATAGTTCTCATCTCCCTACTCTCTGTAATTCCTGTCAGTATCATAAAAGTAGTTGCAAATGTTTATCTCAGAACAAAATTATATATGCTACTGCATTTCTGCATTAACTTTTTTTATTATTTATGTACCATCTCCTTTTAAAAGGGATTCAAGAAAATATACTGGTATGACACATACCATGATATAATTCTGATTTCTAATTTCTCCCCCTTTTGTTGTTTGTGACTATGGTACTTTAGTTTTAGGGAAGAATCAGATCTTGATCCTTGATCAAGTCAATCAAATTTTTAATCCTAGATCAGTTAATCAAACATCTTTTAAATGCCTAGTGTGTGCCAGGCACTGTGCAAAGCACTGGAATATGAGTACAAAAAAATGAAACAATCCCTACTCAAAAGGTGCAAACTTTCTTTTTGAACTCTGAAGTGGAACTAGCTCATTCCCCTTTTCAGTACTGAAGTTTCCCTGCTGTTACTCTTAATGCTTCATGGGAATGAGGCCTAGGAAGCAATGAATTTTAGCCCTAGGTAAGAGCAGACACATTTAGCTGCCCCAGGCTTCCTTAAGAAAATGATGTGATATGGATGCATGGCCTGAGTTGGGAATGATGAGTCTGTGTGTGTCATTACTAATATAGGATGGGATGAAGTTTTTTTTTTCTTTTTCTTTTTTTCAAATCTCGTATTTCATGCAGGGCTGTGAGGAGGATGTGGCAGGCATGGTTCATGCCCTACGTACACTGCCAGAGGGGGCACCCTGCCTGCCACAGGTGAGAGCCAGCTCGGGGGGGAGGGGGAAGTAAAAAGTGTATACAAGTTGCTTTTTCTATGAGGCCTAGGGGAGAGAAGATATAAAAAGTGGAACCTGCCACTCCAGAAAAAATAATTGCCACGAACTAAAAATATGTCCTTTACCACCAACCTAATTTCATGAGTGGTATTCTCTAACTGTGGAATGTCAACCTAATTTCAATAGATGGCACATTTTAATTCATTTACTTTTATGTCAGTGCTCTATTTTACATACCACACCACACCCATACACACACACACACACACACACACACACACACACACACACAAACATGCGCACGCACGCGTGCATTTTGTATTTACCATGTCTTTAAATTAAAGGTGGGTATTATTGGATTTCATTAATACAACTGTGATGGCTTTGCCATTCTAATATCTCAGATTTTAGGGTGGGATCAGGAAGGGATCCCTAAATTTAGAGTCAGAGAACCTAAGTTCAAATCCTGGCACTTAATAACTATATGAATTTGGGTAATCAATCAATAAGCATTTACTAAATGTCTACTGTAAGCCAACACAGTACTAAATGCTGGGGAAGCAAAGACAAAAATAAAACAATCACTGACCTCAAGGAGCCTACATTTTGCCAGAGAAGTGACTTTACCTCTTCAGGCCCCAGTTTTTTCACCTGTAAAGTGAGCAGTTGCAATGGATGATTTCGAAGGCCCTTTGCAGCCCTAACTCTATGATCCTATGAATTTGTTAAACATTAGCTATGAGAACAATTCTACAAAGTCATACAAGGGGCCAAAGCTAACTTTTATATATTTCTTCATTTAAAAATTTTAAAAGTTATGATTGTGGAGCTATCGATCTGAGGGTACAAAGAATAAAGTAAAATCTATGAACTTGATTTATACTCCCTGATTTACTCATCACTTGCTGTGCTCCACCTCTCCCTCTCTATAATTTATTTTCTATTTCCCAATCAACTGTCTCCTAGAACTCAATTCTGCAAGTATTGTCCCCTCTTCTCTTCTTAAATGTGCTCCATATTCAAACTTATTCTAGGTCTTTCCTTCCCCAAAGTTCTTGTCTCATCTTTTTAAAAATTTCCCGAATCTACCTTCTCTTCTTACATGCCTACATTTTAGAGCACTGAAAATACACATCTATTAAATAACTCACAAACCACAAAATGGAAATAGTGGCATGGGGAAAATGAAGTATAATTGAAACTCATTTGAGGACAGAAATGTTCAGTAGTGTTCCTAAAGCATTAAGAGTAATCTATCAACACAACTCCCTTTACTTCTCTATGTAGTAACCTGAGGGGGTGGAAAAACAATATTGCGATATTTATAAACAGCATTCTCTCTCTCTCTCTCTCTCTCTCTCTCTCTCTCTCTCTCTCTCTTCTCTCTCTCTCTCTCTTTCTCTCTCTGTCTCTGTCTCTGTCTCTGTCTCTGTCTCTCTTTCTAACAGTGGTCAGTGTATATTCGTGCTGCTGTCCGAAAAGAAAAAGGTCTACCAATCCTAGTGGAGCTGCTGCGAATAGACAATGATCGGGTGGTATGTGCAGTTGCAACAGCTTTACGGAATATGGCCTTAGATGTCAGAAATAAAGAATTAATAGGTATGTTCTTTATGATCCATATTCCTCAAGTTTGCAATGGTAATATTTGGCACTAATGTGAATTGTGAAAATGCCTAATTTTGAAGAATGTCCTCTGCTTACCTTTTATGTTTTCGTCTTATTTAAATCATGAATGAAAGTTGATGGGGGAAAAGAAATTTGGTTCCAATCTACTGTTTTAAAATTTCAGTCTACCTCATTTGAAGATTGGGAAGATGACAAAGAACTGGCTCAGGTGGGAAAAAAATCAGAAGAACTAGGATCCAGGAAGGAAGGGTTTTCCAAGAAAGAGTGATTAACAGTGTCAAACTATAATTTTTTTAATTTAAGGCAGTGTATTTGAAAAATCAAGTCAATACCCCATCCTGTCTTTAGCTCCAATATAAAAGTTACAGTAGCAAATAATGATTAGTTAAAAATGTTTTTTAACAAATCCCAAATGTTAAGAATGAAATTGAACTTTAAAAAAATTAAAAAGTTTATTTTTGAAGTTCAGATTTATAAAATATAGGAAGTGTAATTGTTGACATTTCTAATCCTTGATAATTAAAACTGTCAAAGTATGCAATGTGAGAAACTACTCATCATATTCTTGTTAATTTCTTTCTGGTTATTTCATTTCTAAAGTGCACCTACTCCACGAATTTGGGAATATCCTTAAGATCAAAGTCTCATTATTTATTAAAGTATCTTATTTGTTAGAGATTAAGCCAGCTATTTAATTTTAATCTTTATTAAAAAATGATCCTCGCTTTACTTTTTTTTTCTCTTTAATGAAATCCCTTAGAAAATGCCAGAATGGATCAGTTAACAAAGAAGATTAATTCCAACAATACAATTTGTTTTCAGAAACTTCTTTTTTATCAGGCACAGACACAATATAAGAAGCAGAGGAATTTATTTTGGTATGTGAACGAACTCTCTGCCCTGCCTTAGAGTTGGACACTTGATCCCTCCCTCTCCCCCCAAGGTGATTGTTTGCCCTTTTGGTCCATGAGGGCAGCCTCCTTCAGGAGGCAGGTGAATCCTTGGTGTTCTCTCCCCTTCTCTCAGAAGGCTGGGCTTCTCATACCATAGTCCACAAGAGAAAGGCCTGTGTCTGGGACACTATCATTGCCACTTCCTTTACAACCTCTGCTGCCTCCAGATTGGAAAGAAAAAAGAAAAGAAAAAAAAAAGAGGAATTTTTCCCTACTGGTTCCATGACTATGCTGATTTTGGCAAAAGTAACTTTATCAAAAAAGGTGATCCCTATTATAGTTCTTGAGCTTGGTGTTTAGCTTTATATCTGAGATTGGTAGTTCTTTAAATTATATATATTTTTAAAATGCCTCATTCTAAGATGAAAGCCAACCATATCTTTAGTATAAAAAGACATTTATTCATGTGATATCTTTTGGATTAGACTTGAAAATAAGATGAGCTAACTCACATTATCATGACCAATAAGGCTACCATCTCATTTCTTTTGGCTTGGGGGCATTTTGTTTCATCATATTGTCAAAGTAGACCATTAACTACAGCTTAGAATAGTTTTCTTGTTAGACAGGATTTTTCATCACAATAATATTTGTACTAACTGTATTTGACCTGTAGGGAAATGTGTTATTCAACAAGAGAGATTGCTGGGAAACTGATTATTTCTAGTTGATGCATGATGTGTTTATTCAGCATTATGAAGAACACACAAAAAGTATAAGTCATGACCCCTACCCTCTAAGAACTTATAGTTTTATCAGTTACAATTTCATAAGACTTGTACATGTAAATCAGTCAAATAAAAATTCAAGACAAGAGTTAATTTGCGTAGGACACTGTTAAAGTTCAGAGAAATGAGATCTGTGTGCCTAGGGAAAATTTCATTAAAGAAGTGGCATTGATGGAGGACCTTATAGGATGGGTAAAATGTAGATAAATACAGAGGATATGGGAATAAATTCTAAGTGTATTGAAAAATGTGAGTGAAATCTGGAATAAATAGGGAACAAAAAAGATATTGGCATGGCTGGAGTAGAGATTTTGTGTTGTGGTAGTTGGACAACTAGAAAGGATCCAGTTTGTCTGGGGACTGAATGCTAGGAAAGTAGTTTGGACATTTTTCTGTAGGCAACAGAAGAGCTACTCTAGTTTTTTTGTTTGTTTTTAGCAGGGGGCGGGGAGAGGATGACATGATGATAGTGGCATGTAAGAAATTTCACCTGATGTTGATGTTCCATAGAGATTTTAGGGAATGCACTAAGGCCTGAAGACAGAGAGACTAGTTGGGACAAGCTTTGCTATTATTCAGACTGTGAGTAGGTTGATGGTATGTGCCTGGAATGGAAGAGATAGAGATGAGAAAATATTTCAAAGGAAAGATTAACCAGACTTATTCATATAGTGACTATAGAAGACCATAGGATTATAGATTTACAGCTGGAAGGAACATTAGAGGCTAGCTAACTAAACCAACTTGTTTTTTATGGATGAGGAAACCAAGGTTCAGAGAGGTCCCAAGCCACACTGTCTCTAATAAGGAGAGAGCACTGAGTTGTCAAACCTGAGTAACTAAGATAATATTGATACCGCGATAATATTGGTGCCATTATTGGAACTGTAAGAAATTTGTAACCACATAATTCAAAGCTAGAAGGGGCTTTAGAGATCCCTTTTCTTTTTGCAGGTGAGGAAACTGACTCTCAAAGACATTAAATGACTTGTCCAAGTCACACATCCGGTGAAGGACAGTAGGGATTCAAAGAGGTTTTCTGGTTCCAAGTCCAGCTCTCTTTTCAGTAGAATCCAAGGAAGGGGAGCCAGTGGGGGGGGGGGGGTTAGGAGGTTTGAAATAACACTTTTTTCCCTATTATAGGTAAAAACAATCTTTAACATTTATTTCCCAAAATTGTGAGTTCCAAACTCTCTCCCTCCTTCCCCCCCCAGATGCTAAGCAACTTGATAGAGGTTATGCATATGCAATCATGCAAAAGAGATATCCTTATTAGTCATGTTGTGAAAGGAAACACAGACTTCAAAACACACACACACACAGAGAATGAGAAATAGTATGTTTTAATTTACATTCAAACTACAATTGTTCTTCCTCTGGAGGTGGATAGCATTTTTCATCACAGTGCTTTGGAATTCTCTAGGATCGTTGTATTGCTAAGAAAATCTAAGTCATTCAAAATTGATCATTTCTTTTTCATAATTGATCATTGTACAACATTGCTGTTACTGTGCACAATATCTTGGCTCTGCTCACTTCACTCTGCATCAGTTCGTGTAAGTCTTACCGAGTTTTTCTGAAAGCACCTTGCTCATCATTTCTTATAGCGCAATAGTATCCCTTCAATTTCCAATTTTTTGCCACAAAAAGAGTCACTATGAATATTTTTGTACAAATGTTTTTTATCTCTTTTGGTGGTATTGCTGGGTCAAAGGGTATGCGCAGTTTTATAACCCTTTCAGCATCATTCCAGATTGCTAGGGAAGCCAGTTTTTCGAACATCATTAAGATGACCCACAGGACTATGCATGAGAAGCTGTCCCTCAACTAGAAAAGGACCTCCAGAGAGAAATCAGGTTATAGTTGAAGCCACTAGAATTTGTTGTTGTCCATTTGAGTGAGTGTATGCATAAAAACAGACAATAGTTAGTGAATATGTATTAAATGCATTCTATGTACCAGGCTGTGTGCTAAGCACTGGGGATACAAATTTAAAAAAAAAAAGTCCCTGTTATTAAGGAGCTTACAATCTAATAGGGGAAGACAATATAGAAAAGGAAGCTGAAACGGGTGGGGAGGTACTAGCTAGCATGATGTTCCTAAAGTTGAAAACAGGCAGGACCACTGATAGAAAATGAAGTTACCTGGAAAATTCTGAGCCCTCTCTAAAGAAAGGCTTTGGGGGAAGTTTATTGTTCTGCTCTCTGGGCCTCCAGTCAGAGGCAACTGAGGGTACTGAAAAGGTTTATTGTTCAGTAGTGTCTGACTTTTTGTGACCCCATTTAGGGTTTTCTTCACAAAGATACTGGGGTGGTTTACCATTTCTTTCTCCAACTCATTTTACTGATGAAAAAACTGAGGCAAACAGGGTTAAGTGACTTGCCAGAGTCACACAGCTAGTAAGTGTCTGAAAAGTAGTGAGTATCATAAGTTGAGTCAATATATAAGATGATAAGATTTCAGGTGATAAGCTTATCCTCAGGGAAATTGAGGGAGGGGGCAGGTATTATGTTCCTAGAGTTGAAATCACACAGAGTCACTTATGGAAAATAAAGAGATGAGGAAGAAATCTTAGGAAATGTCCACAGTTAGGGAACAGGAGGAGGAAAAGGAGTCCAGGAAGCACAGATAGATGATTATAATGCAGTGATGCCATCAAGAAAACAAAATTTATTTTTAGCATTTCTCTACAATTTAGCTTTTTCCTTTAAAAAAGTAAAAGCTATCTGTTGCAACTGGGAATCAAGTCAATTAGCATTTATTAAGCTCTTATTTGGTGCAAAGCACATCCTAAGGTCTGAGGATAAAAAGAAAAGTGAAACATATCTACCTTCCAGGAGCTCACAGTCTAATGGGGAAGATAACACACAAACAACAATTTACAAACAAGCGATTTGCAGGATAAATTAGAGATAATATTATAAGGTGAAAAAGGAATCATTTTAAGAAAATGAAAAATGTATCACAATTTTAAACTGCCATTCTGTTTTTGTGCTCAAAAAATTCTTAGTCATAGAACATGCAACAACAAAACAAATGCTAAGACTGCAATATTTTTTAGAAGCATTCTGAATTGTTGAAGATGTGGAGAATGGCCCTAGTGAAGTGAGAAAGATTTGGCATGAAATGTTAGTCATAGAGAGCTATTTAAATATGGCACAAGAGGATTTTGAATATTTGCCCAATTAACCTCATTAGCTTCTATGCTTAAAGTACATTAAAAGCCATTTTACCTTTTTCTCAAATTTAGAACCATATTGATTTTACATGTCAGTATCAGATATCAACTTTGAACATTTCATCTTAATTACTCACTCACCTGGGCTTTCCTCTTCCTTGGATAGAGTTATTTTGTATAAGATGACATTGGTGCTTTGCTATCAATAGTCTCCCTTTTTAACTCCAGGAGATTTGGAACAAATCAATAGCTATTCAGTCACCTGCCTGCATTCTAATTGGAGGGAATCATGTGTTTTATTTGGTGGGGGAGGGGAGAAGGTTAAAGCACAAGGTAATAGTGAACCATTGAGAAGTGCTATGGCTTCTAGGCATCCTTTCCCTTCGGTTTCTGGAGTCAGTTCTGCTAAGTAGCAACTGTTGGAGTTCCATATTGGTCGTATAAAATTAGAACTCTAAAATCAGATGTCATCAAGCAAGAAATAGAGTCAATCATGTAAAAATAGATGTAAAATAATCACAGTCATATGCATTATAGGATTGGGATGCTCCATCTTTAGCAAGGTGACATTTAAGTACAAGGAATTTGGTTTCTATCAGCATTCTTTTTAGAGCAAAGGAAATGTTAGTTTTCCCATCCCATTTCAATAGCATTAATTTGATACTTTGGTGGATCTGTGATTTTGTCATCTGTGTAGGTATATCCTTGAACGAGTCAGATCACAACCAATCTCTTCCCTCTTATCCTCTATGACATTGGTCTGTGTTATCTTTGTGATACTATGTATTTTATGTTATGCATTTAAAAACATTTTTCTGAGAAGAGGCCCATATGTTTCACTAAACTACCAAAAGAGTCCATGACCCACAAAAAAGTTCAGAAACCTTGATTAAAGGGAAGTGACTTGGCCAAAGTCACTGAGAGAGAAAGGGTTTGAACTCAGGTCATCTGGCACCAAGTCCAGTACTCATTCCACTGTATCATTCACGCCATGCTCCACCCTTTAGACTTCTCTCCTTCTCCAATGTCTTCCCATCCTTCAAGGTCAAGGTATTTTCTTTATGAAGACTTCCCTTTCCATTCAATCCATAATTAAAGTTTCAACCCTCCTAAAAATATATACAAGTATAGTCTTATTTAGAACTTCATTTAGAACTTTGTCACTATGATATCTCTCATACTTTTTTATCATTAAGATGTGTTATTTATTTTTACGTATGTCTACATTTAACTGATACAAATCAACTTTCGTAATGAGGAGACCATAAGAGCCTAAAAAAGACCTAAGTGAATACTTGACTTACTTAACAAGCATAGTATTGTGACAACCAAGGACAACACAAGAGTAGAATATAAACTCATAAAATCATAAAGAAAAGGATGGTGGAAAATCATGAGTAGTATAACCTTGAAAAATAGAGAGAAGTATAAGGTAAAACCAGTTTTAAAGAAAGCTTGACGGGATAAATAAATAAGCATCTTGGGGGCATTTAGGAAAATTAGGATGAGTACAAGTGATAAAAGAAAGATGGAAAAGATATGAAAAAAATTTATAACAAATTTTTAACCATTAAGAACAATAGAGCTACCACACTTGGATTCTAACATCGTTGTTGTACAGTTGTTTTTCAGTCATATTCAACTCTTCGTGAGCCTATTTGGGGTTTTCTTAGCAAAGATACTGGAGTGGTTTGCCATTTTCTTCTCCAGCTCATTTTACAGATGAGGAAACTAAGGCAACCAAAGTTAAGTTATTTGCCCACTTAACAGCTGTTAAGTGTCTGAGACCAGATTTCACTCAGGAAAATGAGTCTTCCTGACTCCAGGCCCACTACACTGTCCACTACACCACATAGCTGCCCATTCTAACATCACAAGCCTAGGTATATGTTCAGAAATAATATAAAAATGGAAGAGAATGAAGATAGTGATATCCCTTGGATTAGACCTTATAAACATAGGGAAGTTCATCTATAGGAAACATAATCATGAGGACAATGAGGAAGCAGATACCTAAATGAAAGGGAGATATCAAAGACATAGAAAAAGTTTTAGAAATTGTTAAGACTGAAAAATGTGATAGAGAATAAGTATCAACATATATAATAAACTCCCAGTGTTGATGCCTTCCTCTTCAGCTATATATATTTTTATGAGAATTGTCTACTCATGCATAGTGGTATCCTGGGTAAGATTATTAATAATACTCTCTAACGTTTTCATGTTCATCTCCATGGCTGAGAAGGATTTCACAAGAGATATTTCACAATAACACACAATTGACTAAAATATATAGAGAATACATTTTCCCATTGTGCGTGTTCTTTGTTGATAATCTTTTTAAAGCCTTTGGGTAGAGCAAAACATTACATTAAAGGTTCTCTTCCAATCATTTTGATATATAAATCAAAATGGTTCAAGATTTCTTAGAAATTATAATAGAGACAACTGACAACAATGTGGTCATTAATATTACATAATATTACATAAAAAGGAGTCATAATATTGTTTGTCAAAGGTGATTGTCATTGTCATGGCAAAAATCCAGTTCAGAGTCAAAAAAGAAAGGGCAGCTAAGGTGGCACAGTGGATAGAGCACCTGAAGTCAGGAGGACCCTGAGTTCAAATCTGGCCTCAGACCAAATACTTGACACTTACTAGCTGTGTGATCCTGGGCAAGTCACTTAATCCTATTTGCCTAAAAAAAAAAAATGAATCAGAGTTGAAAAAGATATTTCCTATAAATGTTGAGGGCCTCCATTTTCTCCTATTTGTAAATAACAGTGATCATTGTATCAAGTCCCACAATACTGTAGAATGTTCTGGATGATATTGATAATCACTTAAAAGAGTTTGTTCTATCCATCCTTTCAGTAAAAACAAAGTGGAAGAAGAATGTTTATTGTCCAGATTATTAACTTTTAAATTGATGACATGTGTAGATTATACATTAGTATGTGTATAAATACATCTGCATATGCACACATGTGTAAAGATAGAGATATAGTCATGGATAATAGATGATAGGTAGATAACAAAATAGGTATTTTTGATAGATGCTACAGATAGACAACAGGTTGGGCCTATAACTAAATAGGAAGAAGGGAATGAGCTGGATTGTCTTTAAGAATTTATAGTAAAAAGAGTTAACAAGTGTTTATTGAGCACTTACTATATGCCCGGCATTGTGTTATGTTAACACTATGTTTACAAAGAAATGTCAAAATAGTTCCTGCCTTCAAGGAGCTCATGTTCTAATGGAAGAGAAAGTATGTAAATAATTATATACGTACATGGTAAAGTGAAAGTAATCTCAGGAAAAAAAAAAGGCTACTAGCTTAACATGTGACAAAGGTGGGATTTTAGCTGACTTGTGAAAAACTGGGAGGCAGAGGTGAGGAGGGAGAGCATTTCAGGGGGGACAGCCAGTGAAAATGCAGAGTCTACACTGGAGCAACAGTCAGTGGATCCTAAAGTTAAGTGGAGTAAGTTCCTTTAATGAGGTCAAATACTCCCTGTTAATGAAGACCCCACCTTGTATGGCTGTGAGCCCTGGAATGCTATAGATTTCAATAAATTAAAAATGAGTGTCACTCTGAGGTCAATGGAGAATCAGATGGAGAGTGTGAGCAGGCAGCAATGTGTAACAGAGAACTATGAAGAACAGGAATAATGAATGTCATCCCAAGAAAGACATCAAAAAAGAAAATAGGCTGGTCATACAGTGAGAGCAAGCAATTACCAATGGACAGCCTATGTACTTCAGTGTCAAGAGGAAATGAGGGATCTCTGAGCTTCCCTTGGATTTGGAGAAACCCTCTTTGGCATGATAGCCACTGGAAGACAGTTGCTAATAGCAACTAGATTTTTAAAGGGATGTCTTTTACCTTGGCCAGTAAATGTTACTATCTACTTCTATGGTAGATGGCATCTATAGCTCTAAGATGTTTGACTTCTTCAATGATATACAAATGTTACTCACTCAGTTTTGTTTTAATTTTTTAAAGGGAACAGAGAAGTAGAGTGAATGGGTAGGTAGGTAAGTGTCCATTTTAGAGTTTTGCAAACCCTTTTGAGCTTTGTTTATGTAGTCCATTTTAAGGAGTGGTTTCATTAGTATTCAGAGGCCCTGTGGACCTGATCAAGCTGAGGCTACATAAGCAAACAAAGTCTTAACTCAAAAGACCCAGGATCTCCCTATATATCTACCTTGTGATGCTCTGAACACAGCATTCCCTGTGCCTAAAAGGGGAAGTTCATGTTAATATTTGGTCCATGGAAGAAGGAAAATGAAGAGACCTGAGCTGTATTTTCAGTTTAATTTCTACAGCAAGTTGGGGGAAGATGTTTTTATTCAATGGTATCATCCATTGTGGCCCTCAATTGCCTCTCTGATAAAATAAATAATCATGTCTTCTGACTTTTAGTGTCAATCCCAATCTAACACAATCCAACCTTTCTAGGCTTATGAAATATTATTCTCTTTTAGGCATTCTGTGTTCAAACTAGTTTACTTGCTTTTTGTTATGAATAACATTCCATCTCCACCTATGACCCTTTGTACAGGCCATCTTGGAATGCACCTTCTTGCCACATCGACCTCAGAACTGTTAGCTGCTATTTAAGCTCAGCTTGGTTCCTACTTCCTACAGGGAGCCTGTCCTCATGGCCTGAGGGTCTAGTGGCATCATCTTGGAAATTACTTGGGATATATTTCATTTTCTAGGTACATGTTTCTTCTCCCTTCTTTTGTCTCAATAAAATGTAAATTTCTTAAGGACATAGATTTATATCTCCATGGTCCGTGGCGCACAGTAGGTGCTTAATATGTACTTACTGCTGCTTTAAAGCTTAGGGTAGGCAACTGCCAAATCTCAGCAAAACACTGACTGCTCTCATTCCTCTTAAAGGGAAGTCATGATTGTTAGTGGTTTGGTAGCTAAATTAACTTTCATGCTTACTCATACAGTAAAATTGAGTTCAAATGAATTGTAGTGTGAAGTAAATCCTCTAAAAATCAAGGAACTTTTTACAATATTTCTTTATCTTGGAATTTTGTTGCATCATCCTGTATGTCACTAACCTTGGAATGGTATAATTGGTTGGACATAGTGATGCATGCCTGTGGTCACTGTTACTGGTAATCCTGAGGCTAGTAGGCTTCTCAAGTTTAGGAGTTCTGAACTGCAAGGCATTTGGCTGAGTAGTCTGCACTAAGGCACCAATGTGACAAGCCACCAGGAGTGAGGAACCACTGGGCTGCCAAAGGATGGATAACATAGCCTAGACTGAAAATGGAGGAGGTCAAATTTCAGAGCCAATTAGTAGTTGGATCATGTCTAGGAGTGGTCACTGTACTTCCAACCTAGGTAAGATAGAAAACCTCAGCTTAAAAAAAAAATGGGATAGTGAAGAGAGAACTGGATCAAGTCAGAGAATATGAGACTGAATCCTGGTTCTGTTACTTACTACCCATGTGACCTCAGGTAAGTCACTTCCCCCTCTAAGCCTCAGTTGTGCAATCATTATAATGAGGGGTTTGCTCTAGATAACTTCAAAAGTCCCTTCCAGCTATCAGTCTGTGATAAGAAATATTTTGGGTGATCAGATTTAAATTTTATGCTTCTTAAATTAGGAAAAGAATAGTTAGGAATATTGTGGTGAAATAATCAAAATCTAATAAAATAGTTCATGTGTTGTTGAAAAAGGAATTGAGGTAAGACTCCAGTGCTGATTCTAATTCTCTCCTTCCCTTTGGTAAATTTGTGGGATGGTATGGATTAGGATGGCACAGAATACATAGGTGAGAGGAATGAGGATCTCCATTGGTAGGAGGAACATCCTTATCAGAGAGCTCATAGAGCCATTTCTGTATACATTAGAACCCTAGAGGGCGTGAATCAATCCTCATGATGTCTTCATACACCATCCCAACAATGTCTTACATTACATAGAATTGTTCTTGTCCTGAGTGCTCAATATGTATCTGATGGATGAATGATTAAATGAATGAATGAATTAACAAATGAATGTACAAGAGAATATATCTGGCAACATGAAGAATTGCTCAAGAGAGAGTACGGTAAATTTTAAAAAAAGAATGAGTAAGGAGAAAAGGAACCTTTCACAACATCAAGTAGATTTAGAGCAAAAAGTTTAAACCTCTTTAAATCTAGGGATATATTCCATTCTGCAGCTAAATTAAGTGGTTTTAGGTTAGTTTTAAAATAGCAACATTTTCTTGTTAAATTTCTATGGATTGGTGATTGTCAAACATTTGTGTTGGCAGTGTTCTCTCCTCTGTAAGGTTTATATTGGCAGAATTAACAGAGCTCCTGCATCCCATTGGCCACATGCCATTTTCTTTCGATAGGGTGCTTAAATGTGCAAGGTTGAATGCTGTTAGATGGCTTTCTTCAACATTTTCATCCTTAAAAACCACAGCAATATGATGTGCATTCTTCCCCGTCTGCATCACCTACTTGTGTATTTCCAGACCCAAACATCCATCACTTTATCTTGTTAGGACTTTAAGTATAAATTGTAGGATCAAAGTATCACAGAGCTAAAGCTGGAAGGGACCTTAAGGATCACTTAGCCAAATCCTCCTATTTTACAGTTGTGGAACCTGAGGCCTTGAGAAGTGAAACGGCTTTCCTAAGATCACAAAGGTAGTAGTAGTTTGAACCTAGGTACCCAATACTCAATCCAACGTTCTATCCATACACAGCATTGTGTCTCCCAATAGAAGAAGTTGATCAATTTCCTACTATGATTTGCAAGTCAAGATGTATGTTCATCTAAGGATCATCTTTTGATTTATGTCCCTATTCTGTGGTTGGAATAATGACATCTTGAGGCCTTTTCCCCCTATGACAGCTGACTAAATGCATATAGATAGGCAACCAAATTTTCTCCTTAGGCCCAGAGTTAAGAAGCAGGATGAGCCAAAATAAGATGTGTCTTTGAGGGTGAGGTGGATTTTTCTTGCAAGTTTTTCATCTTTTAGCAAGACATCTTTGTGTCATATTATGTCTGTTGTACAGTTTGGAAGCAAAAGTAAACATACTGCAGGTCCTTTCATGCTATTAAAGAGAATTTAAATAACATATATTCCTAAAACTCCTCAAAAACACATTCAATAATTTAATAAAATGAAAGAATATGACAAAATGGACACTAACCATAGGGATAATTAATTTTTCAAGGACAAGATAGTTAACATATTAAATTTATTATGTGGCTTTTTAAAAGTAAATTATATGTAATGGTGATTCAGTTTCACATAATCTTCTTTGTTCTCATTTCTATAAGGAAATGTTCTTTTTTTAGTGTGAAGTACAGAATTTAAAAAATTAAACTCACCAAAACAGAACAAAATTTCTAAAAAGAGCTTAGCTATTCATTTTTTTCTACCACAGCTGCAAATTTTCCTTTTTCTTTTTTTGTAAAACCCGAGCTTTTCTCTAAATCTCTTCTATCTAAAAAAAAAAGCTTCCTTTTCTGAGATTTTCAATGAAGTGAAAAATAGTATATTCCTTATAGATATTATAACTGCTACATATAGGCATGAAAACCTGTAATCAGGTATAGAAAATTCTGCATGTTAATGAAATTATTTCTTACAACTTTTCTAAATATTTCAAAATATAGTTTAATCATATTTTCTTCTGCATTTTCTTTCACAGTTTATAAGTAGTTTATACTCATTGCCTCCACTTTCTCTCATCATTTCATCACTTTAAATAATATAAAATTTGAGCCATGGTGGGTAATCCCTGCGGTGAGAAAGGTCCCAACTCTTTCATCTATTCGTAAATTGTTTCATGAGTTACTCTGTATTCCCCCCCACCCCAGCTCATCCCCCACCCCCAATTCCTCAGAACAGACATAGGGCATGGAACTAGAATCTAGGTTTATCAACTACCTTATTCTCCAACACTGTACTCTTGACCCAAAGTAAGACAGTCTATGACTTGGGAAAAGAATCATGCGAGAGCCAGCTAAGAATGCAAGCCAGGGGATACATTGGTGGGGTTTTTTGTTTTGTTTTGTTTTGTTTTTTGCTCCTAGGAATATATAAAGTTCATGTTATCCTTTGAAAAGCTACACATTCTGAAGGAATTCTAGAGATGAGCTTTCTCTATTAGGCTGAAAATGTTTCTTCAGATCCTGACAGATGTTGTTTTAATTAAAACATACATCACTTCAATTAGTATTTTAAAAAGAAGCCTAATTTCCTAGACAAGGTGATTTATCAGATCACTCTAAGCCTGGTTGCTTTAATAACTTGATTTCACTAGCCAGTTTCAGAGGAGAAGGGAAGCCACAGAGTAAAGCTGGAACTAAATATCCATCGGCACATTAGGTACTTATGGGAGGCCAAATGTGTCAACAAATTGTTGCTCCTTTCGGATGAGGCATATGGTCCCATGTTAAGCTCTGATAGCTGTTAGAGAATTGGGGGACCAGGGACAAGCAGAAAAGAGTTACTTGGAACAATAGAAAAATAGACTAAATTATTGTTTTATGAAACGAGACTTAATGAGTCCCCCATTAGGATTATTTCTTAGTTTGAGGCCTGAATGGGGATCAGTGAAAGCAAAACTGAAAACTGTTCACAGTTTATTCAAATTTTGGTAATATCCTTACAGAACTGAGAAGAGGGATTCTTAACCTTTTTTGTGTCATAGACCCCTCTGGAAATCTGGTAAAGTCTATGGACTCTTCAGAAGAATGTTTTTAAATGGATAAAATGAAATACATAAGTTTACAAAGGAAACCAATTGTATTGAAATATGGTTATAAAAATATTTCTTTAAGAATAAGTTCATGGACCCCAGGTTAAGTATTCCTGCACTAAAGAGAATACCAACATGGGAGTCTTTTCTATTTGACCAGATAGTGTCAGAGGAAAATCTTCCATTTGAGAATGAACTGCTTATGAGAATTATGAAACAGCCATGCCTAAGTAAATAACTTTATAAGCTCCTAAGAAAAGAAAAACCACCTTTTGTACGAAAGAATTTTTAGATGCTTCCTGCTCAGAACCAGAATTGGATCGAGTATTCATCAACAAACACTTTAGCCCCCTTCACTGGAATTGAGAGTGAACAACTTGGGCCATTCCTGTTGGTTTTAGATAATAATAACCTGTAATTCCTTTCAGGGAAATTTGTAATAAGGTAACCTTGTGAGCACCTGTTCTTTTATAATATGTCAAATCCACAAGAAACTAGTGTCTTAAAGAGGCAGAATTTGTTCCTTATATGAAATGAAACACATAGTACTTTGCATTATAACATTTAGCTGCCTGAATAATTTCCTGTCAGCTTACTGGTTTTGAAGGGTGGCATGTTACAAGGCAAATGCCATGGTGTCCTGCTGCTTAAAAGTAAGCACATGAAAGCTCTATTTTCAGATGTATGAGTTCCAAGATTCAGATAGTTAATGTTGAAGCCAGAGAACTGAGGAAAGAGGTTCAAAGATATATGTGATTTGGCTAATACACAATGATAGCCTGATGGATTGAGTAATGTGGTCTTCAATTTAAACCAAAACCAAAACACCTACCTACAACCATGCTTCAGAGGGGTGGGGGAATAGGTTTTAATTTATTAGTTCATAAGGGAAGATATAGTTATAAAATACAATTATGCCTCAAATGACTTTTGTTCTACTATAGGAATAAAGGAGTTTTGTTTGTTTTTATTTTTTGTTTTTTCCCTTATGCATAAGGTAAAGGAGAGACTAGAGAAGTGAAGTGAGGAAAGCATGCTTATAGTTCAAGTATCTGAATTGCTTTCATATGGAAGACAAATTAGACCCATTCTATCTGATCCTACAGGGCATAATTAGAAAGAGTGGGCAGAAATTCTAGAGAGGTGATTGAGGTCTGATATCGGGAAGTACTTCTTCATAATTAGAGCTATCCAAAAGTGGAATGAGCTGACTCTGGAGGCAGTGAGTTCCCCCTCACTTGAAGTCTGTATGGAAAAGCTGGATAACCACTTGCAACTTTATTGTACAGGGGATACGTATTCAGGAACAAGATTAGATTTGATGGACACTGAGGTCACTTCCAACTCCAATTCTATAATTCTAGTTATGACTGGTCTTGTGGCTTATATTGAAAAATATTGACTAAAAACCTTGGAGCCAAAGCCACAGCTCCACCAATAATGCTCTAGTGTACCTGTTTTTCCATAACCCTTCCAATATTTGTCATTTCTCTTTTCCCAGTCTGATAGGTGTGAGATGGAACTTTGAAGTTGTCTTGTCTCCCTAATCATTTGTAATTTAGAGCATTTTTTGTGTCACTGTTGATTCATTTCTTCCTTTGAAAATTGCCTAGAACTCTCTTCTGAAAATATTCTGGAAACCATTTTATTTATTTTACTAGAATGGCTGTGGAGTGAAATCACTTCACAAAATATTTTGAACCAAATAACATTAATTTCTGTGAGGTGCATTGTTTCAAGTAGAATACTGGTCTCAACCTGCAGAGTAACTAATGGTGTTAATTCCTGGAGTTAAAACACAATTTCAGCTATTACTAAGAACAAAGGGGAAATCACAGAAGAGCTATCAGGGCCTTGTTTTGGCATAATCTTTCACAACTCTCATTGAGATTAAGATTTCATTTTTTAAACCTCTTTAGTTAGGGATTCTACCTTTACCTTTCCATTTTATTAAAGCTTATTCTGTTTAATGCCAATTTGATCAATAGACCAGTAAGGCCATGCAAAATAACATTCATTTAAAATCTTGAAATAAAATATAAGCTTGAAGTATCAGCTTTATATTTCTGTGAGCTAGGTTTTCTCAACCAAAACTCATTACCATTCCCCCCCCAAAAAAAAGATGTAAAATTATAGAATTATAGATTTAGAGTTGGAAGGGATTGAAGAGGGCAATCTCTTTTGACCCTTTTATTTCAATGATGAGGAAACTGACTGCAAGCATGGTAGTGCCTTCGACAAAAATGGAGAAGTTTGGAGCAGGGTTAAATTTCAGTTGAGTTTGAGATGTGTACAAGACATCCATTTTAAAATGTCTGATAAGAGGGGCAGCTAGCTGGTGCAGTGGATAGAGTACCAGCCCTGGATTCAGGAGGACCTGAGTTCAAATCCGGCCTCAGACACATAACACATACTAGCTGTGTAACCCTGGGCAAGTCACTTAACCCCATTGCCCAGTTAAAACAAATAAAAATTAAAAATAAAATAAAATGTCTGATAAGAAGTTAGTGATTTAGAACTGAACCTCAATGGAAAAACTGAGCCTGGTTATATATCAGTGAGATATGTGAGAGAGAGAGAGAGAGAGAGAGAGAGAGAGAGAGAGATTTGTAAGTCATCTCAGCATTGAGACATGATCAACAAGCATTTCTAAACTAAGGTATCCCCTTCATCCCCTTACAATGAGATATGGTCTAACACAGGTGGGGAACCTGCAGCCTCAAGGCCATATGCAGCCTTTTGACTGAGTCCAAGTTTTACAGAACAAATCCTTTTATTAAGGGAATTTATTTGTTCTGTGAAGTTTGGATTCAGTCCACAGGCTGCATCAAGGACCTAGAAGGCTACATGTGGCCTCAAGGGTACAGGTTCCCCATCCCTGGGACTCTAACACTTCCAATGCAAGATTGTCAAGGAGAGCAGGGAAAGGTAAAATGGTGCAAATTATCTCATACAAAAAAAAAGGCATAAATGAAAGAACATTTCAGTGGGGCTGGGGAGTTAAGGGCAGACAGGAAGGGAACCTTATTCTCATCAGAATTGTGTTAAAAATGGAATGACATATACATCTAGTTGGGTATAAAAGTCTTCTTAACTTACAGAGAAATAGGAGGGCAAGGGGATAGGATAAGTCATAGACTCTTAGAAAGGTATGAGGAGTAGGGAGACAGTGGTCAGAAATAAGTAGACTTCTGAGGAAGGGGGAGGGTAAAAAGAGAGAGAAAGAAGGATAAGCAATGAGGGTGAATAGGATAAAGGGAAGCACACAATTAATAAATATAATTTTGAATGTGAATGGGATGAACTCACACAGAAAATGGAAACAACTGAATGGATCAAAAACCAGAATTCAACAATATGTTGTATACAAGAAAAATGAGAGACAAGCATAGAGTAAAAATGAAGGGTTGGAATAGAATTTATTATGCTTTAGCTAATGTAAAAATTAAAAAAGCAGGGGTAGGAATCATGATCTCAAAGTTAGCTAAAGTAGATTTAATTAAAAGAGATAAGCAGGGAAACTACATTATATTAAAAGGCACCATATATACTGAAGTAATATCAATACTAAACATATATTCACCAAATGGTATAGCATCCAAATTTATTAAAGAACAGCCAAATGAATTACAGGTAGAAATAGAGAGCAAAACTATAATAGTGAGGACCTTCAACTATTCCATCTCCAAACCAGATGAATCTAACCAAAAAATAAATAAGAAAAATGTCAAGGAGACAAATACAATCTTAGATAAGCTACATATGAGAGACATCTGGAGAGAATTAAATGGGAATAGAAAGGAATATGCCTTTTTCTCAGCAGTATGTGGCACCTTTAAAAATTTGACCATATATTAGGGCATAAAAACCTTATATTCAAATGCAGAGAAGCAGAAATATTAAATACATCCTTCTCGGATCATAATATAATAAAAATTAAATTTAATAAAGAACCATGGAAACATGGGATAAAAACTAATTGGAAACTAAATAACCTAATCGTAAAGAATGAATGGGTCAGAGAACAAATTATAGAAATAATAAATAATCTTGTTAAAAATAATGACAATAATGAGACAACATAGCAAAACTTAGGGGATGTAGTAAAAATGGTAGTCAGAGAGAAAATTTATATCTTTAAATGCTTATGTCAATAAAATAGAAAAAGAGCAGATCAATGAATTGGATATGCAATTTTTTAAAAACTAGAAAAAGAATAAATTAAAAATCTTCAATTAAACACCAAATTAGAAATCTTGAAAATTAAATGTAAGATTAATAAAATTGAATGAAATAAAACTGTTGAATTAATCAATAAAACTAGGTGATTTCATGGGGGGCAGGGAAAGCAATGAGACAAACCTTTGGTTAATATGATTTAAAAGAGAGAATACCAAATCACTAGTATTAAAAATGAAAAGGGTAAATACATCATTAATGAGGATTAAATTAAGCATTATTAGGAGCTGTTTTGCATAGTTACGTGCCAATAAATTTAACAATTTAAGTGAACTGAAAGAATACTTACAAAAATATAAACTGCTTAGATTAACAGAGGAGGAAATAGTATATCTAAATAAACCTATGTTAGAAAAAGAAATTGAACAGGCCATAAGCAAAAAGCATCAGGACAAGATGGATTTACAAATGAATTCCACCAAACATTTAAAGATCAACTAACTCCAATGTTAAATTGTTTTGGAATAATAGACAAAGAAGGAGTCCCACCAGACTCCTTTTATGAAACAAATATGGTGCTAATTCCTAAACCAAGAAAAATAAAAACAGAAAAAGAAAATTATAAATCAATTTCACTAATGAATATTGATGCAAAAATCCTAAATAAAATACTAGCCAGGGGACTACAATGGACAGCTAGGCGGCACTGTGTGGATAGAGTGCTGTGCCTGGAGTAAGGAAAACTCATCTTCCTGAGTTCAAATCTGGCCTCAGACACTTATTAGCTGTGTGACCTTGGAAAGTCACTTCCCTCTGCCTCAGTTTCCTCATCTGTAAAATGATCTGAGAAGGAAATGGCAAACCACTCCAATATCTTTACCAAGAAAACCCTAAATGGGATCCCAAAGAGTTGGACATAACTGAAAATGACTGAACAATAACAGAAGACAACAGCAATATGTCACAGATTATACATTGTGACTAAGTAGGATTTCTACCAGGACAGCAGGGCTGGTTCAATATAAGGATAACTATTAACATAAGTAAAAAAAATCAACAAAAATGATATTATTACATTAATAGGTGTGGGAAAAGCTTTTGATAAAATACAACATTGACTTGAATGCATAGGAATAATTGGATTTTTCTTTATAATGATAAGAAACATCTACCTAAAGCCATCAGCAAGCATTCTCTTTAATTGGAATAAGTTAGAAGACTTTCTAATAAAGTCAGGAGTGAAACAAGAATATTCATTATCACCAATATTATTCGATTAGTAATAGCAGTAAGAGAAGAAAAAGAATTTAATCAAAATGGCCAATGAGGAAATAAAACTATCTCTTTTTGCAGATGATGTGATGGTATACTTGGAAGTTTCTAGCCTGTGATTTTTAAGTTTCCATAAAAGGAACAGGGCAGAAGGGAGATGGTGACAGGGAAAAGAGACTGACTAAGGAATAGACAACCTGTAAGAGAAGAAAACCTCTGATTTTCCAGCCTACCATACTGAAATAACCAGAGACAACAGGAAAACTCCAAAAAGTAAAGGAATTTATGCTACATTGTGCTCATCAGTGGGATTATCAGATACAGTATGGAAGCTAGTAGCTCAGTGGATAGAGTGTTGATCTTGAAGTCACAAAGACCTGAGTTCAAATTCAGCCTCAGACATTTAGTAGCTGAATGAATAAAGGCAAGTCACTTAATTTCCCTCAATCTCAGTTCCCACAGGTAAGATAAGGATAATAATAGCACATACCTCCTGGGGTTTGGGAGTGATCAAATGAGATAGTACTTGTTCAGAATTTTGCAAACCTTAAAGCACTACATACATTCTAGCTATTATTATTTATATAGAGCTTTCGAATTTGCTAAGCCTACAAGGATTATCTCATTTAAACACAATAATCCTTTGATCATTTTGCAGATAAGGAAACTAAGCAAGAGACCAATTTGAATCAAGGCCTTCTCAACACAAAACAAGATCATTGTCCACCTTGCTTTTCTGGCTTTCATTCTCACTGCATTCCCATATATGCTTGCTGCTACCCAGTGACAGCAACAAAAAAGTTGTGTTACAGAGAAACAGAACTTCATATTCTCTCATTCCAGACTGGTGTAGCTGGAGGAGGAGAAAAAAAAGAGACACATCTTAGTAGCACACAAGATTCTTGAAGGCAGAGGCTGGCTAACTGTTGTATTTGTATCTCAGCACTGAGTATAGGATCTGCCACATAGTAAGAACATAACAAATAAGTGTTGATTGATTGATTGACTAGACTGACAAAAGTTAAAGACAGAGCCTTTGGGTTTGTTGTTTTGTTTTTTCTTTAACTTAATAACCCCACAATAAAGTGAGCTTTTCTATAGACACAGTAGAACAGTGGGAAAATGGTTTACACATGAAACCACAGATAAGGTAATGCCCTTGAAGGATAATAGCTCTGTAACATGACATTGTAAAAAAAAAAAAACTGGAATTTCTTGACCAACCTCATTCTGTTACTTGAAAAAAGCAGAATACTTTCCAAAAAAACTGAATTACAAATCAAAGAGGCACCATGGGAGCAATATCTCTTTAAGTTCTGAATATGCCATCTGTGTGACCTGTATGATTTTTCGAGACAAATAAGCAACAATTTCTGAAAACCAAGCATAGATGAGTAGAGTTTGGTATCTTAAATAGAATTTTCAACAAAATTACTGACACATATTTAATGCTATATTTAAGCATTACTTTACTATGTGATAAATAGTAACTAGATATGAATGATAAAAGAAGTGGGAGATCCAAAAGATAAATTTCACTCTTTCACAGTTTTGCCCAAGATTGTTGCCTCTTTAGTGATGTGCTTTTTGGGGGGTGCTGGGACCCCAAAATCACAATATGCGAGCCCTACCTGAAAAAATTCAACCCAAGCCTTCTTTCAGCCAAAGACAAGGTTTATTGGAACATTTGTCATATCAGGCAGTCTTTTAAGAAATCTGAGCATTTGTATTGCTTAGTGAGCCAGATCTTAAGTATCTGAGTACCTTAAATACACAAAGACTGTGGGAGGGATCTAGGAGTGACTAGTTTGGGGTGACTGGAGAAGGGGTCTAAGGAAGATGTGGATAGGAGTGGCCAATACTGGACTGTCTGGGACCTGGACCTTGTGGCCAAGGGAGAATGGAGTCTAGATAGGATTAAGGGTAAGAAGTGGCCAGGGCCATCTGGAAGTAATAGACAATGGAGGGCTAGGTAACAGAAGTAGTATGAGATAATGAAAGGCCAGTTGATAGGATTATAGCCAAATAAGGAAACCAGAGATTTGCCCATGTGGGAAAGTCCAGGGTTTTTCCTTTTTGGGGTCCAGATCCCATCCTCATTACTGGGACCCCAAAATCACTACACTCATGTCCTGCCTGAATGAATTTGAACCAAATCCTTCTTTCAGCCAAAGACATTGATGGGGAGTGGGTGAAATTTAAAGAACCCGCCATATTAACCAGACTCTTATTTTTATTGCTAACGCAAGTGGGCCAGATCTTAAGAATCTGAGTATTGGCTAGATTATAAGAATCTGAGCACCTTAATGGAGGCCAGATGGACCTTATATACAGAAAGTCTGTGGGAGGGATCTAGGAGTGGCCAAGTACTGTGGGGTGAATGCCAGGGACCTGGACCTTGTGACCAGGGGAAAGGTCAGTTGGTAAAATTATAGCCTCAGGTGAATGCCAGAGATTTGCATGTGGGAAAGTCCAGGGTTTTTCCTTTTTGGGGTCCAGATCCCAAAGACTTAGTCTTTTCCTTTTAGGGATTCAGATCCCATCCTTATCACTTTGAGCTCCCAGGAACTAAACTCCAAGGCTGATGGGACCCCCCAAAGGCCAGGTTGTTGTTGATGAGTCATTTCCAACTCTTTGTGACCCTATTTGGGATTTTCTTGGCAAAGATACTGGAGTAGTGGTTTGCCATTTCCTTCTCCAGCTCATTTACAAATAAGGAAACAGGGTTAAGTGACTTGCCCAGGGTCACATAGCTAGCATTTGAGATTGGATTTGAATTTAGATCTTCTTGACTCCAGGCCCAGTACTCTATCCAACTCTATCTAGCTGCCCCTAAGGCAAAGATTGGAGAAGTCCTAACCTTCTGCTAGGTCTGGAGTACTTACCTAAAGCCCACCAAGTTTAAACCAGAAAGAGAGGTTAACAACATTAAATGGAATATAAACAAAGCTTAAAGGGAGATGCCAGAAACAAAGCCAGTCAGTCTTTTGTTGTTAATGGAAGTCATAGAGTAAATAAGTATACTGGTCTAATCTCCAGGATTCTTTCTGCAGGGTTAATGGCAAGTAAAAATGAGTTTTGATGGCAGATTTGTCAGAAAGTATGTTTCTTGATCTGCATGCATTCATACCTCCTGACTGCCACACAAGTATCTGCACCAATGCTATGTAATAGTAATATAAAATAGCTTTGTGAAGACTGAGGCCAGATCTCACTTAGGGAATTTAAAAGCCTGGAAAAGCAGAGACCTAGAACCAAGATCACCTTGTGAGTTATATGTAATTCAACCAAAGTTGAAGCAAAGGCTGGAGAACCACATGGTGATGTTATTGACAGATTTCATGGTTTGCCTAGTAGTCTGGATGACCTCTGAGATCCCTCCCCATTCTTCTGTTATTCTAATCCTGTGGGGAATTTGGTTCCATATCTGGGAATGAAAGAGGAAGAGGTAATCTTGTTATATTCTGCCTTGGTCAGACTTCATCTGGATCATATTGTCAATTGCTTAGAAGAACTATAAGAATTAGACTCAGGCAAGTATTTCTAGGGTGAAATGGGAGCAGTGAAGGTAGGATCTCACAACTTTGTGAGTGAGTTGCTATTATTCCCATTTTGCAGCGGAGGGAACCAAGCCAAACAGAGGGTAGGTGACTAGTCCAGCATTATACAACTAGTAAGCATCTAAGGATGAAGCCAGGCTGCTTGTAACAGAAAGAGGAACTCCAAAACTCTGGAGTTAAAACAGACCTCCCCACAGCCATCATGGCCATACATGCAAAAGAATTCCCTTTGCAACATACCTGACAAGTGTTCATCTCCCCATTGCTTGAAGAGCCCCAGTGAGGAGGAACTCACCAAATCCCCAGGCAGTACGTTCTACTTTTGGACAGCTCTGATTATTAGGAAGTTTTTACTTACCTCAAGCCTAAATTTACCTCTTTGCTATTTCCTCCTATGGTTTCTAGTCTACTCTCTTGGGCTAAGGCAGGTAAATTTTATCCTTCTTCCATGTGACAAATATCCTTGAAGGAGAGAACTTAAAAATAAAAGCTCTCTGTATTGTGGACAGTTTTAGGAATCTCTGAGATAGTTTTTCTTCCCCCTTCTCAGTAATTTCTTCCTCATCTAGACTCCTAAAGCATTTATCACATCTGTACCACAAATTAAAGTTTAGTTATAAGTTCATCTGTCACCTAGATTTTCTAACTAAACTGTAAGCCTCTTGAAGACAAGTATCATTCCTTTACAACTCTATAGCCTCCATGGCAGCTAGCATAGCCTGGAATAAAAGGCAGTGCTCAGTGAGTACTTCTTGGTCAGCTGACCAGCTGATTGCTTGTGTACCCTATAAGTAGCCTGTCTCTTGAATGATTCGTCAAAAAGCTATGCATACCAGCAGAGTTTATTATCCAAATATGTTCATCAAATAAGGATCAAAATTAGTAGAGTTAGCATCTCTGGCAAGTTAGAAATGGTTTCCACAAACAATTTTCACATTTTCTTTTTCTACTCTACAGTTCCTTAGGGGACTATATAGAGAAAATGGAGGGAATACATACAGTGAAATGCCATGAAAGATTTAGGGATTACATTCAGAACTAATTAAGGATACAGTATGAATTTTATACTAGATCATATTTTCATGTCTCCATATGGAGTATTACTAGTAAGACAATGAATACAGTATTTAAAGCCTCTAGGGGACTAATTAAATAAAAATGAGTTCAGCTTTCATGATTGTGGAAACCCCCCCCCAAAAAAATTGACATCCTCATCATAAAAGTCTGACTTATTTGCTGAATTCAGTTCTTAAGAAATTGTAATAAGAGGTAGCTGGAATTTATTGGCATTTTTAAAGGTTTAGTAAATGATGCTGTGTTTAATGGTGATAGCAAAGATTCTCAGCATACTGTTATACATTAGGAAATGTATTCTACGGTGTTTTTTTTTAACATTTTCTCTATCTGTAGAAATGGCCTCTATTGGGATTCTGATCTTTATACCTTCACTGTCCCCTCACACATGCACACAAAAACCAGTTTAGCCACAGGTAAACAACTATTTCTTGGCTCATTAACTAAATACAGGTTTTCCCTGGAAATAAAATTTTTAAAAGTATGTAACAGCTATTGATGTGTCTCTGTAGGCACTAACTGAAAATATAAGATAACAAATATGCTCAAATTATTTTTGAAAACATATAGGTCACATTTCAAAGCATTTTCAAATTTTAGTTAATTGTTTAATTCTACTATTCCCAAATGTCTCTAATAGCTTATCAGTGCTTTGTCATTTAAGAATTGTTTGTTTTATAAACAGCTGTGAAAATAACTCAACATCAATCTAACTTAAAAGTAGGGAGTCAGGCTCTCTGTACCTGTGCTCTGTATCTTGGGGTACCTTTGGGCCAGTCAGTTATTTGATTTAAGGCAAGTTTCTCGAGGTTGTTATTCTGTTCTTCACTTTCTTCTCTGATTCACACTTTTAGTTTGGATTTTCAAATATAGTCACTGAGACTTTGAGATATCATACAAGCAGCTAGGTAGTGCAGTGGATAAAGGGCTAGGCCTGGTGGTGCAGCAGATAGAGTGCTGGGCCTGGAGTTGGGAAGACCTAGGTTTAAATCACAAAAAGTTATGGCAAGTCAGACAGGACTGAAAGGAATGAACTGGCTGTGGAGAAAGGAGGCTAGGTAGCACAGTGAATAGAACAGTGGGCCTGGAATCAGGAAGTCTCATCTTCATGAGTTTCATGTCTGACCTCAGACACTTACAAGCTGTGTGACCCTGGGCAAGTCACTTAACTATTTTTGCCACAGTTCCTCAACTGTAAAAATGAGCTGGAGAAGGAAATGGTAAGCTACTATAGTATCTTTGCCAAGAAAATTCCAAAATGGGGTCACAAAGAGTCAGACACAGCTAAAACAACCCAGCAACAACCAGAAGAAGCTAAAACTGCTTTTACCCAGTAAATAATTCATATTTGTCTATCCCCTGACATACTCCTGTGGAGGATATCACTTATTCACATACCAGACATAGTATATGTGGTCCATGTTTAATCCAGGTGTCATAATGACTACATAGAGGAGCTCTAAACATTGACATAGATAAACTTTAGAGTTCAGGTTTCCCTATGGCCTAAATTAATTTCGTGGTCTATACTAAACAGGAAGTATCAGTTCTCCTCCCCAAAACAATATGGAATTAAAACACAAGAAAATATCTTCTATTCTCCTTATACAAATGAGGGAACTAGAGCCACTTTATATTACAAGTACAAATGCTCAGGGGTGTACTTTGGTTTTTTGATTGTATGAAGGTTATAGCAGCAAGTGTGTCACTGAAGAGGGTGACCAGTCTGCAGTGAGGCAAATTTTCACCAGCAGGTATAAATGTAATAGATATAGGGCAGTCAAATTAAATTTATTCCTACCACCTTTATTTATTTATTTTTTGCCAAGATTTGATATAACCACAGTTCTATTCCAGAGGAAAAATTCTATACCAAAACAACCACATTTGGAAGTAAGAGATTCATTTCTGTGTGATGTTTTCATATATGTGTGCTGAATGCACTCATTTTAATTGATTTGGCTTTTAGTTACTGTAGCAAACATATGATTTTCTAAATAAAACATCTAATAAATGAAGTACGCTGTAGGTGTTTCTATGCCATGGGTATTCTTATGAGCAAAATGTAATCTTTGATCCAAACTGTATTTATATACATTTATATGCAGCAAATGAAAGGACAATTGATGAAAGAAACCAATTAACTTTATTATATCTCAGATAGCTCACCTATCTGAATTTGAGGAGCAATGATAGGGACAGAGCCTCATTCTTCCTTAGCCCATTCCATATTACTTTCCTTATTTCTCCATGTTTAATCTGACAGCCCAGTCAATCCTAGTGAGACAGAGCTGAGATATGGGGATGTAATGTGGAGAAATCGGGATATGGACACTTCATATATGACCTGAATCAATCAGCCTTTATTGAAGAGATCCTCAGCTGAGGAAACAGCAATATAAGGGGATATATTGTTTTATATCCTCTTACCATTCCATTCAACAGAGAGGAGGTAGTGACTCAGAACCAGCAAGACCATCTTACCTCTGACACTTTTACTGTGTAACCTTGAGCAACTGTATTAACCACTCAGTGCCCTGGGTACCTCTAAGACTATCAGCTGCAGAGCAGATGCTAATGTACAGTGCTGATCTATTTTCAGGAAGTTTCCTTACCAGGAGTTCCCAACACAGGACAAGACAAAAACCATGTATTGAGCACTTGCTATGTATAAGGTGCTGTATTAGAGACTGCCTAAAAAATTTGATCTCAGAGATGGTTTGCAACTTTTGTCTTATCATCAGTGAAATGGAGGAGCCATTCATGTGATTAGGAAATGAGTGAATATGGGAGGCATCCTTGATTTCATGAGATTATGGAACTAAGAGTGAAGAGCTCCTTCCAGCAAGCTGCAGAAATTTCTTTTAAGTCCTGAGGCATATAGAGACTGAGTGACTGTCAGAGGAGGATCAGAGGAGGAATTTGACTTCAGATATTCATGACTCTTAGTCCAGAATTCTATCCACCACTACCTTTTGTGGATGACTAATTCCTTGAAGAGGAGGCAGCTAGGTGGCTCAGTGGATAGAGCTCTGGGCCTGGAGTCAGGAAAAACTAAGCCCAAATTTGACCTCAGACACTTACTAGCTATGTGAGCCTCGGCAAGTCATTTAACCTCTTCTTGCCTTAATCCACTGGAGAAGCGAATGGCAAACCACTCCAGTATCTTTGCCAAGAAAACTCCATGGAGAGTATGGTCCCCAGGTTCACAAAGTGTCAGAAAGAACTAAACAACAATTCTTGGGAGAGAGGGACAGTGTTCATGAATTCTGATTCAGTCAAAGGCTTCCTTTGTAACAGAAATCGTTTTCTTTTTAAGAATAACCAAATTACATAAGTAATTATTAGAGAATATGACCTATATTAGTGTTTGAACTAACTACACATACTACATAAGAAAATACTCCATTTGTCCATAAATCAGGCATCTAGCAATCTCAACCATGTAGAACAGAGTTATGAATTCAGAAATCAGGAAAAGAGACCTCTGAGTTAAAAGTGAATATCACAAATGATATGCCCTTTATAGGTGAATAGAACTCATTTTTATCCAGATCTCATCTAGAGAATAAGGCAGCAAAATTAGAAGTACTGAGCCAGGTTTTGGAGGGAAGTAGGGATTCTAAAAGGCAGAAGGGAAGGAAGATGGACTATATTCCAGGCTTGGAAAACAGAGGACCAGGGCAAAAGTATAAAAATGGGAGGTGGAATGTCCTGTATGAGAAAGAGCATGATGCATAGTTTGGTCTGTAGGGTGCATGAGAAGACACCAGGCTGATTGCTCTGATTACTGGAGATAAGTAATTTTAGCTATCTTTAGCCACCTAAGGCTGCAGCAGATGAAGGTCTCTATGCCAGCAAGAGGGAGATTGGAAGAATTTTGTTGTAGCAAGCCAGGCCTAAAATAATAGCGATTGGGGGTGAGAGGGTCAGGCAAATGGTTTTTTTTTCCCCTCCTCTATCTGAATCTCAGCTTTTCCCTCAGATGTCCCTCCTCCTCTCTCTCCCTCTCCCTCTTTCACCTTCATTTCTTATTCTTAACCAATCTGCCAATTCTCCTTTCTCTTTCTCCTACATCTGTCTCTTCCTTGTATTTACGGGGAAGGGGATTAATAGCCTTGTCTCTATCTCTCCATTCCTTCCTCCTCTCCTTTTTCCCTTTTCCTACTGCTTTATTTCTCTTCTGTGCTGCCATTTAATCTTGCTAGGACTTACTTTCCTCATATGTAAAATGAAAGGCCTGTAAGATCCCTATTGTCTATTATCCTGTTTTCCTCTATATCTTGTTGCTTCCCTCTGCTACTTCTCATCTTAACCAATCACAAAATGAAACTGAACTAGAATTTTGTAATTTACATTATTTATTAAAGTTTTATGTTCCCTGTAGTTGATTGTAAAATCCAGTGGTTTGAACATGAGAGAGACAGAGACAAAGAGAGGAGAGACAGATGAACTTAAATTTAGCTGTTAGTTGCTTCCTATTTGTGTACAGCTCTTGCTGATTGATAATTTTTCCTTTGGCATTCAGTTGCCCTCAATAGGAAAATAGATTCTGTACCCCTGTGGGATCACTGTACCTCAGTCCTTTCAGATGCCTTTCTGGATAGTAATATAGCAATGAAAGAAGAAAAAAAATTACTAGACAGTAGATATTGAAAAGCTACGCTACTATTGTGTATATAGCAATACCTTCAATGGAAAGACCAACAAAAACACTGTATGCTGCAAAATTATAATGATTAAGCTTGGTTTAGAAGACTACAAGAGAAACTATACCTCTCTCCCTACTTTGCAGAGATAGGAGACTAGAAGGGTAAAAAAACACTGCATAATATATCGTCATTCCCAGTAAATGAGTTGCTTAGTTTTGCTGAACTGATTTTCTGTCTTTTTTACACTTTGTTACAAAAGCATGTCTCTCTGGTTAGGTGGGGTGGGGAAGGCAGGTGTGAATGTCACTGGAAATGAAGTTGAAAAAAGCCCAAACAATATCAATAATTTTTCTAAAGGAAAAGAACTGAATACAGGATTTCTCTGTAAGATTTAGAACATATAGATATATATATATATATAGATATATATATATATATATATATATATATATATATATATATATATATATATATAGATATATATAGGCAATTGGGGTTAAGTGACTTGCCCAGGGTCACACTGCTAGTAAGTGTCAAATGTTTGGTCTGAGGCCGGATTTGAACTCAGGTCCTCCTGTCTTCAGGCCGGTGCTCTATCTACTGTGCCATCTAGCTGCCCCTTGGCATTTATATTTTGTTTTGGTATTTTGCTGCTGTTTACTACAATAAGCACATTGGAGACTTTCTTATACTGATCAAAAAACACAGACAAATTTATATCAATCTGAGATCTAGCAGCAAAGTTATGAAATGTGAGACTATGTGCTGTACTTGATACATAAATTCCAACTTTCCATACATTTTCTCATTTTTTTAACAAGAAGAAAATAGCACACATCTTTGCTGGAAAAAAAAAAGATTTTGCACTTTTGTTATTATAATAGACAGCACTGGTAAATCTAAAATGTTTGGAAATAAAGCCCATGTCAATCAGCAGTACAAGCTCCCAAACAACAAGTTATTCTAACTTATATGTGCTCAATGCTGAGGGGAGAGGGGGGAACAAAACAAGAGCCCCTACTTTCATATCCCTTAATTGAAAAAAAAAAGACAAGAACCTCCAAGTACTTCAGCCTTTTTTCACTAAAACTATCTTGCTATTTGAGTAAAATTCCAAATATATAAGCCTGAAATAAAAGATCAAATGTCTTTTATGAGCCCATGTATATAAGCCCTCCAAAGGTATTAAATCTTCATAGGTAATGGGGTTATCCTCTGTTGTACAATATTATACTGTAATGTCTAAATCAAATACTATGGGAAAAGGTGGGAGGACATGGGTAAGGTGAGGGCATATCACAGTTTCTCTTGTGAGCCACGAACGATCTCAGGTACAAAGTCTATTTTTAAGCAAAGCCTTGGAGATGAGGGTTCTGAAGAAGGATTTCCCTGTATTATCCAATGTAGCTAAATCCATTCTTCTGCCTTGGGATTGAATATGTATTTTCCTTATATTAAACAGTTCAACCTCTTCCTAGGGAGACTGAAATTCCTCTCATTCACTTATAGCCCTATTTAAGCATCTTTCATTCTGTAGGACTTCTCTGATAAGCTCTAGTGTCTGCTTACAAAAGCCTCAAAGCCAAGGGAAAAATGATTTTTAAAAGAATAGAAAAGAGCAGCACCTTTAGTTTAACTTCAAATAAGACTAAATTGATTAGGCTGCCTCCTGATAGCAAATCAAATATCACCTCTTTCTCCTTTTCTTCTGATTTCCCTCAAAAAATCAAGCAAATTCTAGCCATTAAGCAGTATCACGAAGAGAAGCTGATGAAATATAATGCTGAGATAGGCATGTCCCCTGTTTGTTTTTCCTTTATTTCTGAGAACAAACAAGGCAAATTATATTTAAAACAGAAAAAAGGTTTTAAAGCATAAACAAAAATCAAGCTATACTACTTAGCTTAGGTAAGTCTAACCCACAAATGGAAGCCTGTGGAATAGAAAACCATGCGACAGTTCTTTTTGGTACACCCATTAAAGAACAGTTGCAAAAAACTAGATATTCGAAGGTTCATTTTTTGGGGTAATAAAATGTCAAGGGAAGAAGTAGCCTTTAATGGCTTCAGAGAGTAAATACAGTTCAAAAATTGCCCATAGACTAGCATAAAAAAAAAAGAAAGAAACAGCCTTCAATCAATGGTCATAGTGTGCCTGATACACAGAAGCCAGGTACAGCTGAGTTTATGGTGTACTACTTTTAGTACTAGTTAAGGAGAGAGATACAGTGTACAAATTCCTTTTCATTTGGGATCTCTAAGAGTAAGCTCTGACTTATGTCACAGTTCTAGAGTATAAAATTTGCAGTAAATGAAGTTGAGTTTATATCCTCTGATCTGAACACACCTGAGAATGACCAAGGCTAAGTTACTTAACTTTTCTGAGCCTCAATTTCCTCAACTGTAAAATGAGTTAAAGCTGAGTTGGCATATGATGCTTCAGTGGCATAATGGAGAGAGTACCACCCTTGAAAACAGGAAGCCCTTGGTCTAAACCCTCCTGCCTCACATGACTATTAGCACTGAGAACCTGGGCAAGTGGATTAATCCCTCTAGACTTCCATTTCCTTATTTGTAAAATGAGGATAATATTAGCACCTTCCTTTTAGAGTTGTGTGGATAAATATGTATTATATATATACATGTATATATATATATAAATTATATACCTATATGCACACATCTATGTATTGTGAAAATGTGTCTACATATGTATATAAATACATACATATATTATGTAAAGTACATTGCAAATCTTAAAGCACTTTAAATTATTATTAAGCAACCCAAGGAGCCAGGATGGTACAGTAGAAAGAACATTTGCTCTGAAATCAGAAGACCTACATTCAAATCCTACTTCTAACAACAAATACTTGGGTTACCTTGATAATTCTCTTAACTTCTTTTTCTGTAAAATGAGACATTTAGACTAGATGGTCTCTAAGGTGTCCTTTTCTTTATGACCTTTCTAGGTCTAAGGCTATGGCACTCATGCCCAATTTTACTCCCTCTCAACTTTCTCTATTATGTTATAAGGTTAGTATTACTGGTTCTGTATCATATCATACATTCATGTCCATGATACATCTTTATTCACAGCAACTAGCACATTTATTGAGCTCATAGTAGGTATCTAATGTTTATTGAATTGAATTTTGTCCTAATGTCATTAAGAGAAAAAATTATAAAATAATCTAATTAGTCACAGTTACTTATGGATTATCTACTATTTGCTTAAAACTAAACCAGGTACTATGGGCAGCTGTGTGGCACAATGGATAGAACACTGGGCCTGAAATCAGAAAGACCTGAGTTCAAATCTAGACACTTGCTATGTGACCTTGAGCAAGTTACTTAATCCTGTTTGCCTCAGTTCCTCATCTTTGCCAAGAAAACCCCAAATGGAATCACAAAGAGTCAAATATGACTGAAAGGACCAAAGAAGAACAACAGGCACTATGGGGGATATAGAATTATATTATGTTTCCTGTATCCTTAGAAAGCTTACATTCTACTTAGAAAGAAAATTAGCACCAATAAAAAAAAAAGAGTGAATGACCCACTAATAAAAAAAAAAACAACCTCACATTTATTTATGGGTCACTTTGACAGTTGATAAAACACTTCCCCTATAACAACCTTGTGAGGTTATAGAAACTGTGTCTCAGATAAATTAGCTGACTTGATCATGGTCACAAGGCTGATTCCTAATGGAACTGATAATCAGATCCCTCCCATTATGCAGTGTTCAGACAAAAGGTAGGGGGATAAATAAACTGAGTGCTAGGACTTTTAGGCAACTTAGGTTGCCTAAACCTAAACAACCAGCAGTGCCCTGATGGCATGAGAACATGGAATGAGGATGCGGTGGTAGAGACAGGCAATATGGGAAAGATGAAGGAGCAGGAGAAAGTCGCCCAGAGTCAGTTGTGTAACCAGGAATTATTGCTGGGAACACTCAGCAGCATGACCTGATGGAGATGGAGGAGTGCTGTGGGAGGTGGTGGGAGGAAGAGTTGGAGGTCTCATTTTTGTAGGGCTTTTTTTTTTGAGGTGACAGACTAACTCTTATCTGTGGCACCTTGAGGTTAGTTCATTAGTGTATCCAAATCAGCGTTATCAGTAAAATGTTAAAGTTAACATATAGTCTTTAAAGCTAACGTCGTCTCACAGTTATCAGTAATATTTGCTGTTGTTTGGTCTTGCTGAGGACGTCTGGAGCTTACCTGACATTTACATATCATAGGACTGAAAGGCCCTGACAGCAAGATCTAGACAGCTTCCTTTGATTTAGCACATAGTACCAGGATATGATTTTTGGTTAACATATGATACAGTTTGTAAATTATGCACCTTTGATCTTTGGGACACTCTGTAAGTGACTTCTAGGCTCCCCTTTGTGATCTTACCTTCCTGCTATTCCCATTTTATACTGGCTACTTATAAACTCACTATACTGACTAGAAGGTGGGGAGAGGAGGTGGTTGGAGGACAAGATACAATTTTAACACGAGTGGCAAAGCAATGTGTTAGTTGTCTCACCAAACTGTGTGGAAGAAATACATTCTCCAAACCTGTGAGTTCATTTGTGGGAGAAACTACCTCTACTAAGGCACACCTGCAACCTCTTTATGGGGCACCTGAGGAAGAAAGTGACCTGTCCAAAGTCACAAGGCCAGTACATGATCCTAATGGGACTAAACCCCTGACGTCCCTGACACAGAGGCCAAAATTCCAGCTGACAACACCACACATCCTAGGATGTGTAGCAAGTATAGAGCTATCAAAAAGCAAGTTATTATCTTATAATCAAGGTGGGGTGGTAGATGAAGCATTGAACTTGGCCCCAGGACAGGGGAGTTTGGGACTTGGGTTCTAGTCTAGGGCATTTGCTGTAATACCTTGCTGCCTTCTTACCACATCATTCATACATGCATGCATGCATACATGACAACTAGGTAGCACAGCGGATAAAGCACCAAGGCAGGAAGACTGGGGTTCCTGAATTCAAATCTGGCCTCAGGTATTTACTAAGTATATATATGACCCTGAGCAAGTCACTTAACCCTGTTTGCCTCAGCTTTGTCTTTTGTAAAATGAACTGGAGAAAAAAATGGCAAACCACTGCAATATCTTTGCCCAAGGAAAAAAAACCTAAATGGGGTCATGAAGAATCAGACAAGACTAAACACCCATGCATACATAATACATTATTCCTATAGCATACACATATTTGTACATATGAATTTAAGATAGGGCTAATAGCTGGCATTTATATAGCATATTAAGATTTGAAAAGTATTGTATGTATCTAAATACATATATATGTATATATATATATATATATATATTATCTCTCAAGATGCTAAAGAATTGCTCATTGAATGCTATACATTCAGTGCTGTAAAAATTCAGAGAAAGAGGAGAGAAATTAATTATAAGCAATAATTGGAATATTGAGTAATTGAATGCACTGCAGTAATCTGTAGAAAAATAATATGCATACATTTGGAAACATTTTTAAAAGGAAAGCAAATGTGCCTTTTTATTTTGAAGTTCATCTTAAGTTGCTTTTGGTTATATCGTTTAGTTTGGTATCTGGGTGGCATAGTGGATATGAGCTCTGGACGTGGGGTCAGAAAGTCTTGAGTTCAAATCTCACGTCAAATGCTTATTACATGATCCATAAATTCCCTTTAAGCTCTAAAGTTTACGAATTCCTACAAGTCTGGGCCATGTGCATAGGTTTTTTTCTGCTACTCATAGAAGAAAAACTACCTTTGGGTAGCTTAGGTAACTTAATAGATAGAGAATTAGACTTGTAGTAGAGAAGACTTGAGGGCAAATCCTACCTCAGACATCTATTGGCTGTGTGACCCTGGGCAAGTCACTGAACTGCTCTCAGCCTCAGGTTGCTCATCTGTAAAATGGAGATTATAATAGTACCACAGTGCAGGGTCATTGTGAGAATCAAATGAGATTAAATAGAGAAAGACAGACTGACAGATAAATAAGTAGATGCATATATGTACAATGCTTTGCAAACCTTAAAGCACTACATAAATGCTAGATTATCATCATGAAACTGTAAAGAGATCAGTCTTAAAATAATCCCACAGTATTAATGTCTTGCATGCATTAGAAAGTCGTCAGAATTCTAGGTTGCAAAGATAGCCTAATAATTACTGATAATTTTATATAGGTATAGATATATGCAAACACTCTTTTACCTACACTTTCCCATTGTTATGAGGAAATATTTTCTCCCATAAATGAGCTAACTTATGATTTTAAAAACATCTGTGTGTTTGCACAGTTTATCTCTCTTAGTTTTTCTTACTCAGGTGGAACCAAAGAACAGTGACTGCCAAACAGAAAGAGATTGATCTAAGTCTTATTGATATATTTAAAGCAATAATTGGTGTAAGCTGAAGGCTTTTGTCAGTCCATCTCTAATTCCCACCCAGATTATTGAAATCAGCCAGGGAGTTCCTGTTTTTCACAAAAATATGGCCCATTGCCCTGGACAAATTCCAGTGTGTCTAATTGCTTACTCCCATTCCAAAATCCCCTTCAGTTTCAATTAGCTCTTGTATTCCATTGCATTTACTGTCCTTAACTAGTGCCTGATGGTGCTATGGCTATTAAACAGATGTCAGGATCCATTCTGGAGGTAGCTGCATTTTTTAGAACTGGGTGAGATATCACACAAGCAGTTTATCAAAGCCCTTTGGGATCCTTGGGAGGCAAAGGTACCACCCCATCATTGAAAAGCAGCTATTTCAGCATTACCTGTTCGTGGTGTTAGAGGAAAAAATGTAGAAAAAAAATGAACATGACAACTTAGCAGAAGTGTAAGGAGTATTGCAAAATGAATATCTTAATGCTGATTTTCCTAAAACCAAATGTGATACTAGAACTTATAGCCTACCTATGGCAATGAGCACTGGCCCATAAGCCTTGAGCCTATGAAATCAGTGTAAGCACAGCTAATCAAGGAAAAGATGTATCACATAATATAACTTCTCCTTCTTTTTTTCATAAAATTTTTGTTGTTGAGGAACCTAATTACTATGGGCAATTTTGTGTGTATACGCTTCTGGTATAATGCTACAGGTACAAGTAGAGTTTGGTGGTTGTAAACCTTAAAGAATTATATATGTCACAAAAAAAAACACAGAATCTCACAATTAGAAGGTTCCTCAGAAGAAGCCGTCTAATCAAACACTCACATGAACAGGAATCTCCTCTGTAACATGCACAAGTGGTTATCCAGTCTTTCTTGAACAACTCTAAGTAATCAAGAATCCACCACTTTCTAAAGCAGCTCATTTCCCTTTTGAACAGCTCTAATTACTAGGAAAATTTCCCCTAATCTTTAGAAAGTCTAAATTTGTTCTCAGTCAAGTCAACGAGCATTTAGTAAGCACATATTATGTGCCAGGCACTGTTTTAAGCAATTAGAATATAATACAAGCAAAAAGAAAGATAGTCCCTGGCCTCAAAGAGCTTACATTCGAAGGAGAAATACACCACTTTATAAAAGGGAACTGAAAAGGAGGCAAAGAGTCAGAAGCAGAGTTGAGGGGGAACTCTTTTCTTCTCCTGACTAAAAGTCCCTTATTCCTTCTGTTTACATGGTAGAATCTCAAGGAATTTCACCATCGTTGCCATTTTCCTTAGGATGCTCTCCAACTCATCAATGTCTTTTCTTTAATGTGGTCTGACCAGATCAGGGAACAATGGGACTATCACTTTCCTGGTCCTTCCTGGGCCCTCCACCTCTCTTCATGTATCCTAAGGTTATATTAGCTTTTCTGGCAGTCGTACATAGCACCCCAGTGACTCAAATTGAACTTACATTTTACTAAAATCCCCAGATCTTCTTCTGTCTCACCATGCCTTTTCCATCTTGTTATGTTTATTGTTTTAACTCAAGTGTAAAGCTTACATTTGTCCCTATTAAATTTCATCTTGCTAGTTTCAACCAGTGTTTTAGACTGTCAAGATTTTTTTTTGGATTCTGACAGTCATTCAACATGTTAATGTTCCCTCCTGGCTTTGTGTCATGTATAAATTGGATAAGCTTGCCACACATGCCTCCATCCAACTCACTGTTGAAAATGTTAAAATAGCACTGAGCCAAGCACTGATATTTTGGAAGCTGTGCTAGAGACCTCCTTCCAGTAGACAACCAGTTCAGAACCTACCAAACTCTCCCCTCAGACATGACCTACCTCTCTGTCTTCCCCAAAACAAACATGAGAGTCTTTGTTCCATGTTTTGCTAATATCTACATATACTGTCCCCTACTCTATTGGTCTAGTAATACTATCAAAAAAAGAAACAAGGTTAATATGGCATGAGCTATTTTGATGAAGCCATGCCTTTGTGATCATTGATTCATTTTCTAGATATTCACTGAACCTTCCCTTTGCCATCACCATTATGGGAAGGAAAGGAAAGATATTAGTAACTATGCATTGGGGAATGAAGACAGAGGTGGAAGGTATAGCAAAGCAAACACATCCAGTACAAATCATTTAGGCTAAGTCTAAAGATCTGTATAGTTGAGACAGTTTTTAAACCTGTCGACACTATTTGCAAGTAGCAATCTATGAAATTAATTTACCTACTGGACTATCATTTTTGTATCTGTTACCAGTATTCTCTGAGCTCATGAAAAATAATGGCATATCATTTCAATGAAGAAGTGAATCATTTGCCATCTGTTTCACTTCGGTGTCTTATAAATTTAGCATGTAAATTTTATTGCAATGTAAGCACCAAGAGGCATAATATATCTAAGATATGTGCCTTTAAGAAAAGTTGTGCTTTATGTCATTTTCACATAATTAGCATAAAAATTGTCCATTTAGTCATTTACTGTTACTTTGTGCAAAAAACTCTGCTAGGAATTTTAGAGTAAGCAAACATAGCCATAGGCATGATTCCAGCCCTCTAGCAGTTTAAAGTCCAGTTGGAGAAACATGATACACAATAATTACGTACGCAGATAATTCTAGCACAAGGTATTAAGTTCCAAAGAGTGTTGCACCAAAAGAACCAAGTGTCAGATGCCTTTTCTTGCCATTTATGTGAAGAGTATTATCAAAAACACACCCTTATTATGGTGGATAGCATGATGATGGTCTACATGTCTATTTTACAAGGACAAAAATAACTAAGTTTAGAGAAGCTCATTACCAATTTGTCTGAAAAGTAATGACTTTTTCAGCCACAGAAACTGTAGAAGGACTATGTACACAATCATAGAGGGGTTGCAAACCTATATAAGTGGAGAGAGTGCTTACTGTGATGAAATCACAAATTCTTGAAATACCACAGTACAGTGTTTTCATTTTTCAAGTGCAAAGTTATTGCAAGATCCCAGTCAATTTATACTTAGACTTATTCATTTGTGTGTGTATAAATGTATATTTCATTATTATTATTTAGACATTTTGTTCAGTTGTTTTTCAGTTGTGTCCCCACTCTTTGTGACCCCATTTGGGGCTTTCCTGGCAAAGATATTGGAGTAGTTTGCCATTTCCTTTTCCAGCTCATTTTACACATGACAAAACTGAGGCAAACAGAGTTAAGTGACTTGCCCAGGGTCACATAGCCAGTAAGTGTCTGAGGTCAGATTTGAACTCAGGAAGATGAATCTTCCTGACTCCAGGCACGGTGTTGTATCCACTGTGCCACCTGGCTGTTCTGTATTTAGACATAGGTAGAAAGAAAATATGAATAACAGAATTTCAGAGTTGGAACAGACCTGAGATCATCTAATCCAACCAATACCTGAACAAGGATCCTCTTCACATCATCCTTTACCAGTGGCCATCAAACCTTATACTTTAAGAATATAAGAACCTATTATCTCCAGAAGTTGTCTGTTCAGATTTGGATAGCTCTAAGTGTTACAATGTTTTTCCTTAGACCAAGTGTAAATCTGTAGAATGTCCAAAAATAAAAAAAAGTCACACACACACACACACGCACACACATACACACACCCTCTTTTATCTTCGTATTCTGCCACTATAACTAGGCAAAATGTGTAAAAGCATATGAGGCATAAAGTTCAGTGGACTTTTATGATTTTGAAGAAACGTGGAGAGTACATGAGACTTGAGGGACCTTTCAAAAGAACATTCTTTATCCAGCTCCTCAAAACAAAAATCTCATGGCTGCCACAAAGAGTAGCCCAACTATACGTACTTCATAACAACTAAGTAATCTCTCCTCTCTATCTTGTATCTCCATATACTGAAGCCAGCCAAATTACCCAACGGCCTTGTCTTCTTATGGTTTTCTTCCTTTTCACCCTTTTCCAAATAAGCAAACTCATGCATAACCTGAATGTAGCTAAAAATCACCACTGGAAGGAATCAGAAACATCCCCTCTGTATATGAAGGGTAACTCAGTATCTGTAAATAAGTGTAAAAATAAGATCTAAGAATGGAATTGCTTATTTTGCAGTCCTCCATATTTGATTAAATCTCTCTTTAATCTCATTATGGGGTGGCTGCTTCCAGAGAGCTTTTCCAGTGGTTAAGATATGTGCTTTGTACAACTGCTGGGACGTCTGCCTATACCAAGAGAGTAAATCCCAGAAACACAGTGGTAGCAAATTCTTTCTGAACTCTTTCTCTCACCCCACACATAGTCTTCGTGTTTCCTAGGTAACCAAAAGTATTACCTAAAAATATACTTAAGCTTGGATGTTGATAGTAGAAATTTAGAATAATAATAATAATGTTAGGATTAGGGATAACTAATATCTAAAGCTAATTTATAGCTCCAAATAAAGCAGAATAATTTCAAAGAGTAGGTTTTTGTGGGGATTTTTTTGAGGAAACATCTTACTGCTCTGTTCAAAAAGCTGATTATTTTTATAGTGTAGCTTGACCCTTTTGTACATTTATAAATTAGTGATTGGAAGATGAATAATTATATACTTTTAAATTTCATTGTATCTGTATTAAAACAGAACAAATTAATATTTATTGAGATGTCAATGGGTACATGATCTATACTAAGCATTCAAAACACATTGAATTCCTTTGATTTTGTTTATTTTACTGAAGGACAGAAGTCAAAAATATTAATTTTGTATGAAAATCACCTCATTCTGAGACACCCAAGTAACACAGTGTTAGATTATAACAAAACCATGAATGAGGGGATGTAGAAAATGTTATCATTGGAGAAAGGAAATAGTTCAAGGGTATATTGTGTAAATGAGTAATTTTATTTTGCATAGTCCAGATTTATAAGTAGTTTTATATTCTCTCATGTTTATCTGTTCAACTGGGGGCAATTTAATATTTGAGAACAAGGTTAAGATGTATTCAAAGGTTTGCCTCTTGTGACTAATATAATTCTAGATAATGAAAAATGGCATTTAAATAATGTTTTCCATTTGTTTGTATGAGAACAATGTAGTTTTTAAGGGACACTTCTTCCAAAGTCATCTCTGAATTATGAACCTTTGATAATTTAAGAAAATATGTATTAATAATGTTACACTTCAAGCGTTTAACATTGAATGGGCCTTTACAAACGCACTACAATCCTTGTCTTCTTTCCTTTTTTGTTCTCTATCACTCTCTCCTGTATCTACTGCTCCAAACCTTCCTCTCTCTCCTCAAGCCATCTTCTTAATCTTTCCCCCAAAGTACCTCACCTTCTACTTTACTGAAAAGATCGAGGGCATTTAACAGGAGCTCCCTCTTCTCCCTTAGTCGCCTCCTCAGAACTTCTCTATATTGCCTCTCCCCCTCTAACCCCCACCCAACTCTGTTCTCTTGTCTCCAGTCTTGGTGGCCTTTCTCTTTGCCAATGCCCCCCCCCTTTATTTGTGTCATTGATTCTATCCTTTCCCAACTCCTCCAGGAAATTGTACCTTTGAACATTCCCTCTGTTACAAAATCACAGATTCACAGAATCTCAGTATTGGAACAGACCTCAGAAGCCATCTAGTCTAACTGGCAGCTAAATAGGAATCTCCTTTACAATGTACCTGATGAATGATCACCCAGACTTTGAAGACCCCAAGTAAGGTGGACTGCAGTCCCCACAAAGGCAGCCCTTTCTACTTCCAGATAGCTGTAACTGTTAGAAAGTTTTCTGTGCCCCATAGGGCCAAGCAGAACAGGCCCTATCCCTCCTTCTTATGACAGACTTTTAAATACTTGAGCCATAATCAAACTCCCCTCATTCATTTCTCTTATCTCTCCTTCATCCTTTGCCACTTGAGCACAAGAAAAAAAGAAATGCTTTTATTCCTGTAGAACAAGAATCTCAAATCCTTAAATTTCAAATTCTGTAAGTACATATTCTCAAAGTATAGTCCAGAGGTCTCTGGGTGTCTCCCTATTCCTTTCAGGGATCTGCAAAATCAGAACCATTGTCCTAATAATGCTAAGATATTTTAATTTCTAATATGGTAAGTATTGATAGATATAGCCCACTTAAATGAGAGCTCTTTGGGGGGGTCCTCATTAATTTTTAAGAGTGAAAAGGGGTCCTGAGACAAGTAGTTTCAAAAACTTCTGCTGTAGAAAGACAAAGTTGCCCTTTTTAATTCTGTCTTTGGTCATATATTTACCATTTTATTTAGTAGCCTTTGTATTGTAGCTAAGTAGTCTTTAATTTTCAGGATTAAAACTGTGATGTTTTACTTGTTTCCTGAAAGTGTCATAGACTACTAAGTATGAATTAATGAAAGGAAGTATAATTAATCCTCTTGGAATTCATGAAAATAACTCAGTAGAGAGGAGCTAGACAGAATTTGGAACTTTAGTTTCAGGTTTTTATTGATGGTAAAAATTCCATATTTCCAATAAGGACTTACAAAAGAAATTTGCTGATCATTTTCTCAGTTCCTGAACATACAGAGAGCCAGTAAACCATAATAACAACTTACTTACATAGCACTTCGAGATTTATAAAGCCACTTACTCTCAGCAGCTCTCTGCAGCATGTGATGCATGTACCATATCGATTTTACTGATGAATAAAATGAATCTCAAAGAAGTTAAGTGACTTGCCCAGGGTCATAGAGCTATAGGAACCAGGTCTTATTCTAAGTGCCATTCTCTTTTTTCTATACCATGTTGTTTTAGTTAAGTCTTCACTGTTCAGTGACTATTTATGAAATAGAGACATACAAGTGGTTCTCAAAATAAAATTAAATTGTTTACTAAAGAGTCATCACATCATTATTTCTGCTGATTGGGACCACTACTCTCTCAATCACTTAAACTTAAAACCTCAGAATCATTAATCAAATCAATAAGCATTTATTAAGCTCCTTACTACATGGTATGGCACTGTGTTAAGCAATGGGAATAGAAAAAGAGACCCAAAATAGTCCCTGCTCTTAAGAAGACTCTTCTCTCTCAACAGCATGACATACCACCTGAACAATATTTCTCACACCCCTCTCTTCCACCCAAAGGCAACACAATAGTCCAAATCCTTGGCTTTTCTTTCCTCAGCTATTGAAATAGCCTTTTAACTAGTCTTTCTACCTTTTGTCTCTCATGTTTTTTTTTTCCTGTCTCATCTTTTACACAATGGCTTAAACATTCTTTGTTATGCATAAGTGTAGCCATGTTACTGTCCTGCTCAGAAAACATTTAGTGATTTCTTGATTTAAGCTTAACACTAGACCTTGAGGATAGAATAAAGACTCCTTATCCTGGTATCAAAGGTCTTCCGCAATCTGACTTTACATTTTACATTATGCCCTCTCCCTTACCCAGTTTACAATCTAGCCAAGCTGGGCTATCAGCTATTTCCTGATCTTACCTTGAATTGTACCTCTATGAAATCTTGCAGGCTGCCACAGATAAATGGCTAAGAACTCCAGCTTTAAAGAGAAAGTTGGTATTTGTGGACCCCAAAAAGGCATAAGCAAAGGAGGAGGAAAATGGAGAATAAGAAGGAGAGAAGGTATCAATTGAGATAGTGATAAATTTGAGAAAAGGGAGGGAGAAAGAGACAATTAAAAGATGCCTATGGTGAGGAGCAATGGTGGCATCTATATTTTTCTCAGGGATTGTTATGCACAATTCTTTTCCCTTCTCTCACTAGCACAGCTTGTATGAGCAAAAACAGAGCCAGTGGGTGACCCTAGATAAGTCTTAGCTCATCTAGGCTTACCATAACCGTGACTGAGCTCTCCTCTTCTTTCTGCTTTCCAGTAAAAATGTTGGCACACAGGTGGCCAATTTGACTAGGCTTGTCAACTAGACTAGCAGCTTGTCAATGAAAAAAAAATAGCTTCTCTATGAGTGTTTTATTTTATGCTAATAAATATTTTGCTAATAAATGGAATTATTCTGGTTTGCACCTAAACACAACAACCCTTAGCATTAGCCCCCAAAGAGTCAATGTTTTATTCTTTCTGAGGATAGCCACAATTTCCTAACCATTTTAAAGAAGGGAGGTGTGAACTGAGAAGGTCCTTTTTATATTTGCCTGCTATAATAAGAGTAAGATTCCTGGATGACAATAAAAACTCGAGATTTTTTCCCCCTACATTTAACACATGGCTGGGCACATTGAGACTTCAGTAATTGAATAATAATAATTATGCTATGTGTAAGCGACCTGACAGTATCTTACAGTTATCCTTGTAGATATTATAGTTTGCATTCTGATTAGTCATACAGCAGTATACATACCGGTAGTAAAATTTGGCCAATGCCAGAGCCAGCACATGGCGTTTGTTCATTTTTGAAGGTGACACTGCTAAGAAACAGTCTTCCCAGAGGGAATGGATTTTCCACCAGTGTAACTTATTGTTTATGAGAGAGTAGATTGTCACAGAGATAAGTTACCTGCAGGGGAGGAGGCAGCTGTCCTATCTCCATCTTCTGTTAGGAGACTTATGTTGGACCTTCCTGCCGGCTGTTGAGACTCATTCAGATTTATCACAATGTAAATTACATGGAAGGTCGAAGTCAAACGCTTCTAATTGATTTTTTAAAGAAAACTTCAGAATGTGTTTTCTAAACAATAGCCTCTTTCTGATATTTTTTGGAAGGAGGGAGAGAAGGAAAAGGGGAAGGGAAAGAGACACATTTAATTGTTTACACAGTGCTAAGTGCTGGGAATACAAATAAAGAGAATCCCAACTTCATGGAGCTTATATTCCATTAGGGAAGGACAACACATGAAAGGGAGGTAGAACAGATTGGGGGGGGGGTGTCTGGCTCTCGGCAAGGTCTTTAAAGCAAAAGCTCAACATATCCAGACCACAGGGTCTCAGGAATAAAGTCCACAGTCTAGTGGGAGAGAGATAAGGATAGCCAGAAGGCAGGCAGCCAGAAAGTTGTGCGGAAACCTGGTTCTGGCCAAAATAAGGCAAAAGTGGATAAGCTTTTATCAGGCTCTAGAATCCCTATGGCAGAATCAGAATAATCAGGAAGTACCACTACAATGTTTACGTTTAACAAGAGAAACAGCGCTTCTTATCTGACATCTTGGGGATCTTCTTGATCAAGCTCCCTTTTGCTATTGATTATATTTCATTAGAACTTTACCACAACAAGAGAGGTGTCTGGAGAGATAAACCATTCCAAGACAACCAAGTGGTGGGTAGTGTAGGTGCTCATGCCAAGAACCAGCTCCCCCACCCATCTGTCTTTCCTTTCTCACTCTCCCTCTCTCTCTCTCTCTTTCTTTCCCACATTTTCTCTCCTTCCTTCCTCCTCCTCACTCTCTCTCTGTTTCTCTCCCCTTCTTTCTCTCTTTTTTTTTCCTTCCTACCCATTCCCTCCCTGTAATCTCTGTGTCAATCATAGATAATAACACATTTAGTGCTTTATCATTTACAAATCACTTTCTTTACAATAACCCTGTGAAGTGGGCAATGTAATATTATTAGGCCTATATTCACAAGTGAAATAGTCCCTGGCCTCAAAGAGCTTCAGAGAGGTTAAGGTTCATTTCATGGCTAGTGAATATTTTAAATTTGAGATTTGTTTCCACACACAGTCATCTTTTTCTGTTTTATTTTGTACATGGAAATGTTTCCCCTTTTGGTGTTCATTAGATTCTAAATAAAAAATAAAATTTCAGTTTAAAATTTTAATTTTTTAAGTGAGGCTTTCTCAGCAAAAGAACAATTCTGGTTAATGGGGGGAGGGGGGAGGATGTTTTAACTTTATTTTCATTCTTGAAAGATAGAACATTACACAGAAATTCCCCAGATCTATACATACTTTATATTATATGTATTCCTATAAAACTACATAATGTATATGAAAATAACTTTTTAAATTACTAAATGCTTTACTAAATGTCTGTTCTTTGGTATCAGGAGGTCCAGACCTATGATTTCATCAGGGTGCAAAAAATTAACAGTGAGGAAATTCTCTCTAATAATGACATTGGGCAACATTTCTGTACGCTATCATCTCAGAAAGCCACCTGGTATCCTAAGAAGTCACATGGCTTTCCCTGGATTACTTAGCCAGTATATACCCAAAGTAGGACTTGGGCCTAGATCTCTACTTAAACATAGATTTTCATGACTGTGAAACCAGCTTCCCTTCCCTCTACACCCTCTCCTATCTTTATTCATTATTGGTCTCTTAATTCTATTAGGTAGAATTTAAATGAAACATAAACACTTTGCAAAAATTCTATAACTGTAAGGTAGAAGGGAAGAATTATGATTATTAACACTTGTTTTTCTTCTGATTTTATTATCTTCCTAAAAACCAAGCTCTCCTTGCATTATTGTGATTCTTATGCTAATGTATCACTCTACTACCAAAAGTTCTACCACTTAAAAGTGTTTGTTAATTCATATAGATTTAAACATGCCCCCTGAGCTAAATCAATATCTCAGGATTCCCACATTTGCTATGAAAGGGAAGTTCTGTCTTTAGGGAAAGAAAGTGAACATTGCTGTCTGATTCTGTTTTTCTCTGCAAGGGTCATTTTCTTGGTGATAGATACATGCTGACATATCTCACAGTGAAGTATTCCTGTCACTGAGATGACCTACTGCAGGGGTAAATGGCCAGTCTCCAGGAGTCCAAGTGTGTTACTGTTAATTGCTTTAGTTATACCTATCAGGAAAGTAGATCTCTTTTATTATAGGGATAGAATTGTGCTAAGTGTAACTGAATTATGCAAAAAAAAATCCATTAATAAAGGTGGAAGGCAATGTTTAGGAAATGTTGAATACAAGATCAGTTCACATGCAACAGAAGTCAAGCATACCCTGCCTCTTCATTACCATTTGTTCCCTACTGTCCTTTTTTAGAAATATGAAAATAACATTTCTTGGTAAAATTATTTACCCCATTTTCATTCATGTGTTTATGAAGGAGTAAAACATACACGCGTGTGCACATGCATACACACAGAGACATTTGTTTCATGAAAATGTCAATCAAGTCTACTGATAGAAGTGATTTCTATAAAGTAACATGTGCTAGACATTGGAATAGGGTTTTTCAGCCCTTCTCAGAGAATTCCCAAAGGAATATATAGATTCTGGTCATAAAAAAAACAAAAAAAAAAAGGAAAAATATATGGGGATCAAGGAAACTTAGCAGGCAGCAAAAGAGGACAGAATGTTAGTTCGCTTCCAAATGACTTGGATTAACCAAGATGTCACTAATATTCTCTGTCCAATAACTTAGGGTCAAGGAGTCCTTTTTCAGTTCTCATTCCTGAAAAATAAACTTTTCCTATGAAAATACTGACCCAGTCCTATCTCAGATATACCACATCATTTTCTTGCTGAAAATATCACCATAGGAGAAGTGTTTTGGGACACTCTCCTGCTAGAAATCTTGCCATAAAAGTAATTTCTTTCCTATAATTTTGCCCTCAAGCTAGATTCAGTAAGCTTAAATTTTTCACTCATTTCTTTTCCACTAAAATTGGGCAATGAAATTAGGTTATTATTTTTGTCTGTCATGCTTGGTATTTAATCAAATTATTTAAATCCTCTTAAAATGTATCAAATGAGGTGCTGCGCTCATAGTCAATACTACTCAAAAATCAGTTTCTTATTCACAGAGGCACTTCACCAAAACTGCTAAAATTAGCTAAAGTTATTATTTTTATTTTTAGAATTATTTTTATACAAATGTATTTTAGACACATAGCTCAGCAAATTTCTTGTCCATATTACCATTTACTACTTTAATTCATCTTTCAACTTTTAGCATTGTGAGAATTTAACATTGAACTGGATGTTCAACTACTCAGTGAATTTCCCAGGATTCCTTTTTATAAGACCTCAGAGTTTTGAAAAAGGTGGTGTTGCTTTTTTTTTTTGCCTTCCATATTGATATCCTAGACTAGACTAGACCATTTAATTTTAGAGTAATATCCCTTTAGAGGAAGAGAGACTATATTCAGTAATCCTGTTTGGCATAATTCCATTTCACTTGGTTAGTGGGTGCTTAAATCTTCTTTGTGTCTGTACAGATAAGTACCACTAGTTCTTATTCTAATGTGAGTAAATAAACTCTGCTTATATGCAATATACACTTCTATTTTTGTTTAAAATTGCATATGTATTTATATAGATATAGATATAGATATAGATATAGATATAGATATAGATATAGATATAGATATAGATATAGATATAGATATAGATATAGATATAGATGTATGTGTGTATATATACATACAATATGGGTGACTAGATGACATAGTGGATAGAGTGCTGGGCCTGGAGTTAGGAAGACTCATCTTCCTAAGTCCAAATTTGGCCTCAGACACTTACTTATTCCGTGGGCAGGAGACCCTGGACAAGTCTTGTAACCCAGTTTAATTCAGTTTCCTCTTCTGGAAAAGGAAATGGCAAACCACTTCAATATCTTTGCCAAGAAAATGCCAAATGGGGTCACGAAGAATGGGACATAACTGAAAAACAACTGAATAATAATAAATGCATACTGTGTGTGCATATACACATACACACATACATACACACACATATATAAAACATATACATTATATGTATATTTGCATATGCGTATGAATACATAAGCAAGCCTTTCTTTTTAAGTAAGGAGCTAGTTGGTACAGTGGATAGTATGAACACCAGAGTTCAAGTCTTGCCTAAGAAACTTCCTAACTGTATGACCCCAATTCACTTAACCTTTCAGCCTCAATTTCCTCATCTGTAAAATGGGGGAAATAATAGCACCCACCTCCCGGAGTTGTTGTGAGAGTAAAATGAGATATTTGTAAATCACTTTGCCAACTTTGAACCTCTACATAAATGTTACCTATTATTAAATACACACACACATACGCATAGCTACAAAAAGAGGAGAAGCACAATGTAGTGGATAGCAGGCCAGGTTCAGAATCAGAAAGATCTGGATTCTGATCCTGCCTCTGATACATACTAGGAAATTAACAACTCTCAGTGGCCCCCGGCAAATCTTTAAGGCTCTAAGTTATAGATGAGCTGCCAATGTGTACCAGTGGAAGCAATTTCTACACTGGGAACCCTCCACACTGATGAAAATCATAAAAGTAGGACCCCCCTCAAAAAAAATAAAAGGTACAAAGAATTAAACATGAAAATTCATGATGTTGCTTCTCAAACTTGCCTTTCATACTTATTCTCCCCAGTATCTCAGTTTACTTCATTTCCTAGAAATTTCAATTATAGTAAATATAGAACTTCTCTTTGTACTTTTTGCTGATTGAACTAATTTTTGATCCATCTAAACATTTCAAAAGAATTGATATGGTATAACAATAAATACTTAATACCACAGGATAAAGTGCATGAATGTTGGCATGTTGTCAGAAATGAGGGGGAAGGGCATTAAGAAACTAACTTAATGGGATTATGCTAATATTGTCTCAGCCATTTTCCAATCTAAGTCTTCTATGAACTGTGTCAGTCTGGTTATTCCATTGTCTACATATGACACTCAGCTATATGTTTTCTCTCCTGTCTTTGTTAAAGGCTTTGAATACATTTGAGTAATGTATACATTTACCTTTCATCCTTCCCTGAAAAAATAAAAAGCCAAACAGAAAACCTGTGTCCAGCATCATGAAAATATAAAATAAACTTGCCACTGTAACCCATAAAAAGAAACTCTTATGCCTGAGCTTTAGCTTCTTTCAAAGAGCTCTGTTAGCTAGGTTTTCCTTATATTGCACCTACATTTGCATCTCTGAAATATTTACTCATTTTTCCTTGTTTTTCTTTCTGTCTTAAAGCAAAATATGTCTAATTTTTTCCTGTAAGACAGTTTTTCTAATTCTTCATCATCGTTATCATTATCATTTATTGATTTAGAAACTAATTTACCTTTAACCTCTGTTTACATATTTATATAAAAGAAATACTAAGCAGATATGTCCAATATAACGAAGATAACATTGAAAGAGATGTTCAGACAGATGAAATAGAGACACATATAAAATAAGGCCCCAGATTTCATGTTTATTCGCAAATTACTGGCGCCTATAAGCTATTCCCATTCATCATCCTACTTTTTAGCCAGAAAAACTCACAGACGTTCACATAATCTACCAGGAAACTTTAGCAAGTGTTTTGAACCTCCTCATCTTCTTCTCACACTGTCTCCTGCCTAATGTTATCTTCTCCCCTGGCAACAGCGGCCAAGGGGAAAAAAGACAAAAGGGAGCTTCTATCATCCAATTCCCTTATAACTCAAAACTGTCATCTTGAAGTAGATTGAGAGAATTGTGGAAGTGATAACATCTCCTCTGAGTATGCTGAGCCTCACAAAAAGAGGGTCTTGGCCAGAGTCACGTCTGATTTAATTAATGATAAGTAGATAAACCAAAGGGCTCAGTGGAGTCTCCCTGCCTCAAGTGTCTTCCCTAAACTCTTTTAAGTGGTGTCAGTGGAAAGAAACAGACTCCACTGAGGCCTTCAGCCAAGCTGTTTGTGTTTCCCCACTTCCTTGCCTATCATAGACTGAATGAGTCTCTTCAATCTCTCCCTTATCAGTGGTTTTGACATCAGCATCTCCTGTCAGATGCAGTATAGCTAAAATAGACTAGTTAAGCAAAGGCTTTGAATAAGGGCCAGAACTAAAAGAAGATAGTTCTGTGTCTTATTGCTGTCAGACCTGACTGGAGCAGCTATTCCAATTCTTGGAGCTCTCCCTTTCCAGCACCACCACCCCCTCCCAGACACACACACACACACACACACACACCCTGCCACATTAAGCAATATAGGATGCTATCTCATTAGGTATAAGATGTCAAATTTTAAAACAGCGGTTTAGGAGCTAACAAAATATGACTGAGAGAAAAAGAAAAACAGAGAGAAGTAACTTTGGCACTGCCCCAATTCCATTTAAAAAAATCTTAAAAAAAAAACCAACATTGCCTGTAGGTTGTCATTTGCTTAGTTCCATAACCAAATTGAAAGGACAGAATTAGAAGCTGGAGGTGGGAGGACACGACTGCAGTAAAGCTAGCTGAGCACCTAAGAGAGTGAATCTGTGATCTTGATAGAAGGAATGGTCTCGATGCTGGCAGATTTAGCCTGATGTGTTGAAAGGAGAAAGTCAGGAATAATAATATTGAATGTATTAATAATGCAATCAAAAGGCCATGTAGTTCTTAGCTCACATGACCTTTGACATGTACAATGACCTTACAATGCAGGCTCTGGCTGGTGTGGAGTATGTCTGAGTAAAAATAGTCTTGATGCTTGAAGTTCCTTTGTTAAGGAATAAGTGTTTAGTGGTTCAGTGACTAATACTAATGCTCAGTGGTACTAGATAGGGAATCAGGAGACCAGGATTTTAGTTCTTGCTCTGCCACTAGCTATGGATACTTAAACTCTCTTCATTTCTGTTTCCTCATCTGTAAAATGAACTAAATGATGCTTCTTAGATCCCTTTCAATTCTAAAACCGTGGCTGAATTTTTTACTGTGGATAGTTGATGTATGGTTACTTTTGATTCACTTTTTTTCTCGATTAAAACTGCAAGTGTGTCTTGAAAGAGATAACAGGAAATAAGACCAAATTACAGAACTTGCTGAGACAAAATCAAGATATAATAACACCAGAGTGATCACTCTTCTACTCAAAATGTTTCAATGGCTCCCTATTGCCTACCAAATAAAATTTATTCTCCTTAGCTTGACATTAAAGGTGCTCCACAGTCTGGTGACACCTTACCTTTACACCTTTACTATGTCCTTCCACTTTGCCCAGCCAAAATAAACAACTCACTTTTCACTAGGCTTTTCATCCTTCATGCTTGGAATGCCCTCTCTCTCTCTCTCTCTCTCTCTCTCTCTCTTTGTTTGTAGAAATCCTGTCCTTTAAAATCTAACTTGTATGTCTCCCTACCCAATAAACTACAGTGCTTCCTCATGGCTTCCAGGAACAAATATAAAATGCCCTGTTTGGCATTCGAATCCCTTCATACTCTAGCCCCTTCCTACCATTCCATATCTTATTTCCCAAAATATACTCAAGGCCAGTGACACTGACCTCCTGGCAGTTCCAGGAACAAGATAGTCCAGCTCCCCACTCTGGGGATTTTCTCTGGCTGTTCCCCATGCCTGGAAAGCTCTCCCTCCTCCATTCCACTTACTGACCTCCCTGGCATCTTTTAAGTCCCAACTAAAGTCCCTTCTTTGACTTGAAGCCTTCCCCAGCCGCTCTTGATTCTATTGCCTTCCCTCTGGTAATTACTTCCTGTTTATCCTCTATATAGCTTACTTTGTAATACATTTGTTTGCATGTTGTCTCTCCCTTTATATTGTAAGTTCCTGGAGGGTGAGGACTGTCTTTTGTCTCTTTTTGTATCCCCATTGCTTAGCACAGTGCCTTCCTGGCACACAGTAAACACTGAAGAAATAGTGAGTGATTGATTGAGATGTCACCTCCTTGAAGTCTTTCCCTGATGATCCCCCAGTTGGAAGTAACCTCACATCACTCTCTTCATCCCTTTTATGCCTTTACTACTTTCTGATATGTTTTATAGAATTAGTGTATGTGCCCCGTCTCCTCTACTGCACTGTAAGAATCTTGAAAACAGGGAACCTGCTATATTGTCTCCCCACTGGAATAAAAGCTCCTTGAGATTATGTATTATCATGTATGTATTATGTGTTTCATGTATTATCATTTTATTCCCAGTGCCTAGCACAGAGCCTGGCACCTGGTAGATGTATACTTTCAAATGCTTTTTGATGACCAGACTTTTGATTATTTCATCTGTTATACCCCAATACCTAGCCCAAGTGCCCTGTACAAATAAAGTCAATAAATGTGATTTGAATCAGATTTGTTAAATGGTCAGTGTTTCCTGTGTATTAATGACCAAAGAATATATCACTTAACGGCCAGCCTGCCCTCTGTACTAACTTATCGAGGCTGGGCCTCTTAAATACCAGGTAGAATCTCTTACCAGAATTATATTCGAAGTCATTCCAGCTTGGCAGAAGCTGCCAAAGCTGTTGTGCCTCTGGCACTTCCTTCAAGAACCCAGCAGGACAAGACAGGACACACATGTACAAGTAGCTTAACATGCTGGGGAACACTGTTCTGTTTTGTAATGAACAAGTAAATGTGACAAATTATGAGAGATGCTCTTATTTACAAATATTTTATGTGGATTCTGTTGTTGCTTTTTTAAAGTATCCAAACAACATTACTGTTTAATTTTTAACCAACAGTGAGACCCTAAATGTTTCATATGATAACCCATTAAGCTTGTGAAGCCCCTTCATATTCTCATTGTGCCTCACAACACTGTGAGGTCAGGAAGTATTATTATTCCCATTTTGATGAGGAAGACACTGAGTCTGAAAAAGGTTAAATTTCTTGTTCAAGGCACGCCCAGCCAATAAGTGGCAGAGCCAGGTCTTGAAACCAGGTCCTAACTCCAGGTCCAGTGGACTTTCTACCCAACAGGTCTCTGAAATATATAAAGAGATTATTGTATAATGTCTTTGTAAACTGCAATTGTAAAATTTCTTTAATATACTTAACCTCTCCTTTCTATTCCTGTTATGATTGGTTTTCATAAGAATCTATTTATGAGGGATAGATTCAGTGGGGTAAAGAACTAGCCTACAGAGGATCTGAGTTTTAATGCTACCTCCAATATTTAATAGCCATGTGACCTTGGGCATGTCCCTGAGCTTTCATTTCCTCACCTGTTAAATGAGGCCTAGATGACCTCTGAGGTCTCTTCCATTTCTAGTTTTATCCCATGATTCTGTGTATTTTCTCTGAGAAGTGCTACAGAGGCAGCCAGGCCATTCAGGGGATAGAGAACTGCGGACTGGATTTAGAAAGATGCAAATTCTAATCCTGCCTCAGACACTTACTAGCTGAATGACTCAGGGCAAGTCATAACCTCTGTTTGTTCCAGTTTCCTCATCTGTAAAATTACTATAATAATGAACCCTACCTCCCTGGGTTATTGTAAGGATCAAATGAGATAATAATTGTAAAGGGCTAAGCACAGTGGGTGGCACATAGCAGGTACTACATAACTATTACTATTATTACATAGCGATAATAAATTATATAATTACATAATTAATTACATAATAACATACTATTATTACATAGGCCAAAATTATGGAGTAGATAAGTGCTTCCAGACTCCTCCCTTACCTTTATTCAAACTGGGAACCTAACAGCACATATTTATACAGTTTGTTGAGATTTATAAAACATTCCTTACAACAGCCATGTGATGAAGGTAGAACAGATATTATTATTTTCATTTTACAGATGAGAAAACACAGGCTCTGAAGAGTTTAGATGACTTACCAATAATTACATAGCTAATCATTTGTCAGGTCCAAACTCAGAGCTCCTGATTCCGAATCTCTTCAAAAGATCACCCTGCCCTCCTTCCTCCTTTTTAATGATGTTTTTCATGGGACTTTGACCCCTCTTGTGATTCCCTGGTCTCCAGGGCCTCCAGGCACCAAACTGAAGCCTGCTTTCCCATAGTCTGCTTCCTTTCCCATGCAATCCTCTCCATTTTCACCTGTCCTTGCTAAGTAATTGGCAAAATAATCCAACTACATAATCCTACCTGGAATGCTAATGGCTAATGATTAATGTTTTTGGTAATTTGATAGCATTTTTATTATTTGAACCAGGACCTAATGGTAGGCTAATGGAAGAGATGTTTTTGAGCATAGATATCTCTCATATCACTCCATGTCATTGTATACTCATTCTGTCTTCATGCTACTTTAGCTTTGGCTACAAACAAATTGTGTATCCCTTAAATCTTCTTCATTCTGGGCTAGTATATGTCACATAGGAAATAGGAAGCACTCAAAAATCTGTCAGTCTCTTGGATGATTTCCCAAATACTTTTTTTAATGGCTTTTGGCATTAGCTCAAAACTGTTCTGTCTCTCTCTACTACCTGAAGGATTAAAGTAACTTTTAAAAAATAGTGACATTATCTGCTGACCAAAAGACCATAGCAACGGTTTTCTGAGAAGTACTGATCTTACTTGTGAAGTGACGAAAGGGAAAAGAATGGGGCTACGGCAGGAATGGCCAGTCCATAGACCTACAGCCTCCTATCACATTTATAAGCTTTATGTGACGCCTTAAAGAGAAAAGAAAAAAATACTATACGAAATACATTGATGCTGCCATATAAAACAATAGAACATCATTTTAAAAGCCTAAAATAATATCATTAACCTCACAAAGATATGTGATAGCCCTATTGATTTTTTTATCTTGAATCCCTCACCATGCTTAAATAACTAATAAATGTTTGTTAAATTGTTTTATTCATCAATGAGATAGATGTTAAAATGTTGAAAACAAAATAATTCCATCCCTTTGTTGAAACCACTGATAAATTTTGACCTACTCTTCTTAGTCACGTAAGCCATTCTTGATATAAAACAGTATAATTGTATTCTTGGAAAGTGCAAGATTTACATCAGTCATTAATCTGAAATAATATTTGCAAAATGAGATAACTGTAAAAAACTTAGCAGAGTGAATGGCACATAACAGGTGCTTAATAAATGCCTACTCCCTTTCTTCTCCATCCTACTAGGAGTTCCTCAAAAGAAAACAATAGCTAAAACATTTGTGATTGTCCACTTGTTTATCTTTGACTTCAAGCTTCAAAGCCCTTGTTTTATCCTAAAGGTCTCCCTAGGGGATGTGCCACTTTTTTTTGGTCTTGCTTTGTTTAGATGATGGTCTCTTTGTAATCACTCAGTTCCCTTTCTACATCTCTTTCAGAAAAGGTACTGAGGCATAAAATAATAGGAACAAAGTCAGTTTGAAAATAAAAAACTGGTATATATGAGTATGTTTCACTCTCCTCTGATTTTTTTTCTTTTAAAGTTGTAGCTCTCCCTTACATAAGAAAACCTTCCTTTTTACGCGATCAAAAATAATGCTATGATGTGAAACTTACAAAATATCTTTGGCCTTCTGTGTTTTCTTAGGCTTGCCTCTACCAACCTCAACCACTACCATTTTTCTTCTGGCTTCAATTCAACCTCTTCCCTCCTTTTCTTTCCCAAAGGCAAGTATGCCATGAGAGACCTGGTCCATCGGCTTCCGGGAGGAAACAACAGCAACAGCTCAGCCAGCAAGGCCATGTCTGATGACACGGTTACTGCCATCTGTTGTACTCTGCACGAAGTGATAACTAAGAACATGGAGAATGCCAAGGCCTTACGGGATGCTGGAGGCATTGAGAAGTTGGTTGGCATCTCCAAGAGTAAGGGAGACAAGTAAGTTATCAAGTTGCTTCACACTTTTGGGTCTTCTTAAAATAAATATTATTGATGTCAAATAAGTACACCTTGTCTCAGCTACTTATGAGATGCATTATTTAACCTAATTGTAAATCATTTGCTTAATTAACCTTGCTAGTTAAAAGGAGAGAAACAAGAAAGACTTTCATTATTCATGCCCAATAATAAAGCAAAACTGCTTAGTAATTAAGATTTGAAAAAATAATTCATGTCTGTTTCATAAGCTTCTGGCCCAAACCAAGCCATCAGAAAGATTCTTGTAGGGAAACATTAACAGAATAGCTTATAGAATCAGAGCTATCAAGCTGGGAGAGATCTTAGAGATCCTCAAGTCCAACCTCCTCATTTTACAGATGAAGAAAATGAGGCCCAGACAGGTTAAGGGATGTGCCCAGGTTTATAAATTTAGTAAGTATCTAAGGCAAGATCTGAACCCAGATTTTCCTAATTCCAAGTCCAGTGCCCTATTCACAATACTACAATGCTTCTCAATGAGGTAACCCTAGAAATGCCATCAATATTGAAGCAATGGCTTGTTCAATTTTTTTGCTTGTAATAGGTTCAATCCAATCTAGTCCAATAAACATTTATTAAACATTTATTATGCACCTGGTACTGTGCTAAGTGCTAGGGATACAAATAATAAAAGGAAAGTCACTGCCCTGGAGGAGCTAACAATCAAGAGGGAGACAGCACACAAAGGTAAGCAGGAAAGGGGAGGGGAAGACAGGACATAAAGAAAGACATTGGGAGGAATTTGGTACCCTGCCCTCCAGCCTTCCAATCAGAGGGGAAAGTTGACTGAGAAAGGTGGTGTCAATCAGGGCATAAGTTAGCAGCATGGTAGTGAGTTTGGAAGTGATCCTGGGAGGGCATCTTATTCCATAGAGATGAGGTCAGGCAGGAAAGCAGATTCAAAGTGGTGAAATAGTAACAGAAAATGACGTTAAGTAAGATCAGCTGTAGGGTATTAGCTTCATGTATTTTGATGATGGCATAAGCTATTGATTAAATGAACAAATGGTGAAACAAATGATTATTATTCTAACACATAAATTTCAATGTCATCTAACATCAAGTAATAAGCAACTAGATGGCACAGTGAATAGAATGCCAGGCTTGGAGTGAGGAAGACCCAAGTTCAAATCTGGCCTCAGACACTTACTAGTTGTGTGAGCCTGGGCAAGCACTTAGCCCTGTTTGCCTCAGTTTCCTCATTTGTAAAATGAGCTGGAGAAGGAAATAGAAAACCACTCCAGTATATTTGCCAAGAAAAACCCCAAATGGGGTCATGAAGAATCAGATGTGACTGAACAACAACATCATAAATTAAATTGTTTTAAGAATAAATGATAATTTTTTTCCTGTTCAGATCTCTGATTTTTCATCTCTGTGGGGGAATTGCTTTTATGAAAATTTCCTCTACCCATTAGAAACTTAGTTGTAACTTATAGTCTTTGAGAGTTTTCTGGGGCACTTAGAGGTAAAGTAACTTTCACATGCTCATGTAGCAAGGATATCTCAGAAGTAAAAGTTGGACAAAAGTCTTTCTTATTGCAAGACTAGTACTTTATACCATTATGCCATACTGCCTTTCATTAATTCATCTGTTAATTAAAAAAAAGGATTAAAAGATTGAAAATGAACATTTCTCCCCAAGATTTTATCGTGTCATCCAATCCTAAGCAAAAACAATAATCATCATTATTATTATTAAATACCTGTCCTATATAAGGGTTCAAGTCTGACCTGTGATGCGCATTGTCTGTGTTAGCTTAGGCAAGTTACCTAGCCTCTCCATGTTCTAGGCAGCTCTTTTAAGTTTCCAGGAAGATAATGACATATTGATAAAGATTTGTCACCTATAGATTCCCTATACCAAGGAAATCACAGCTCTAGTACCTACTCCTATTCCTTTATGTAACATACCAGTTACATAATATAGAGAATAGAAAGAGAAAAAAATCAAACAACCCCTGTCTTCAGAGAGGTTAGAATCTTAATTTATTACATTCTAATTAATTATCAAATTTAAGAAAACTTTATCTACAGTAAATGGCTGAAAGGAGTAAGACTTTTTCCCATCAGAGGAAATAGTTCCATAATTTTCCTTCTTGCTAGAAAGTATCATTCACGTTTAGAAACACAAGGTTAATTTTTTTTCTTTCTTTTTGACTAAAGTCTCTTGAGTTCTGTGCTATGGGATTTCTTGCTGCATTATAATTGCATTTAATGTTAGTGTAAATACTGTTGTGTGAGGTTTTTTTAGAATCTCTATTTAGAGACCTTGAGACCTTCAAGCATGGTCACCCATCAATCCAATATTATGATTCAATTTTTTTTCCTCTTAAGTAGAGAAGCCCCATTAAGCCCTGATGTAATAACGCCACCGGGGAGATTGCTTGCTTAAGCTGTAGCCTGCAATATTACATTCGGTATGAAACGGGCCTCAGCATCAGGAGAAAAACAGTTTTCTTCTGTGAATGACATCAGAAGCACTTAAAAAGTCTCAAGCCTAACTGCTTTGAGTGCTGAGAAGTCATCTCAGTGTGTTTCTCTGCTGCTTAAGCAGGAAAATCACAGTGAAACATATGCTCATAAAAACATGCTGACACATCTATACATATTCATAAGCACAGAGATCAATATGCTTCAGTGAGAGGTGTTGGGAGAGCCTGGAAGCTCACTTGCCTCTTTAGAGCTTGGATGTCTATGCTTAGCCTACATTCTAATGCAACAGTCTCAGAATAATAACCAGAAAGCCTGAAAGAAGAGATCCACTTGCCTTTGAAGTTATCTCGATAACAAAATAAAATTATCTGGTGAAGTTAATCAAGATTAGAGAACAACATCGGGGCAATATGAAGAGCATGAGATTGGGCCAGCTAGGTGGTGCAGTGGATAGATCACCAGCCCTGAAGTCAGGAGGACCTGAGTTCAAATCTGGCCTCAGACCAAACACTTCACATCTACTAACTGTGTGACTCTGGGCAAGTCACTTAACCCCAATTGCCTAAAACAAACAAACAAACAAACAAAGAACATGAGATTTAAAGTCATCAATCTCAGTTTGAATTCTGGTTCCAACACTTCCTGTTCGAACTTGGAGGGTGGAGGAGGCACTCTACCTCCCTGGTCCTCAGTTTCCTCATCAGTAATTTAAGAGGTTTGAATTATACTGACTGTTAAGGTCACCACTTCTGGTTCTAAATGTTATTATTGATAGAATTGTCTTTTCATATTAACAATCCAAGAAACTCTTCTCTGACTCAATTTTTTTCTTTTTTGGTGAGGTAGTCAGGGTTAAGTGACTTGCTCATGGTACCACAGCTAGTAAATGTCAAGTGTCTGAGGCCGGATTTGAACTCAGGTCCTCCCGACTCCAAGGCCGGAGCTCTATCCACTGCACCACCTAGCTGCCCCCTCAGATCTTAAATGATAATGTGAAAGCCCTGTCTCCTTCTGATAGCCAGACATTTTGGCCGGGTCAGATGCTTTATTCAAGCTTTGTTATCCAATAATAGGAGTTCAGTGGCATTGCTGAAAAGAGTCTATGTTTAGGATGTACAGCAAGTGGAGAACTGAGCCTTATCAAGCACCACACAATACAGTTCAGTTCAGTTCTGTGCTACAACTCAACATGGCTGCAGAGCACTATGCTAGAGGGAATCCAGAATTTAAATACGACATGCTCTTTGTCCTTATGAAGCTTATAATCTAAAGGAAGCAAATAACGCATACACAAAGATAACTAATGCAAAGTAATGATCTAGCACTTTTTAAATCTTTCATAGTCTTGCTTCATTTTCTTTTCAAACTGAATCCAGAATTCTCCCCTTCATTCACTTCCCAGTCCAATTGGCCTATTTGCCCTTCTTCACGCCATTTCCCCTATGCCTTTGCATAGACGGTACCACATGCCTAGAATGCTCTCCCTTGTCACTACTGCCTCTAGAAACCCCTACCTCCCTTAAAGGTTCCACTTGAGCCACCTACTACAAAATGCCTGTCCAGAGTCTCCCAGTTCTACTCCCTCCATCCCCTGGAAATGATACTGTATATATTTTTATATTTGCTTATATATGTATATATTCTTCCTCCCCCAGGAGGGGGAATGAGGCTATAATCCTCTTGAAAATAGGAGCCGTTTTTTGTCTTTGCATCCCCTAGCATAGTACTTGACACATATTAGGTGACTAATAAATACTTTTAAAATTGAATCAAATACATGCTAAGTGGATTAGAAAGCTTTAAGCATTATGCTCTGTGAAATTTAAATGGGCCAAGATCAGGAAAGAGAGGATCAGGAAAGACTTTATAGAAGAGCTGGTATTCTCACTAAGTAGCCAACCTCATCAGTTCTTCAATTCATACTGCCTTTTTTTTCTTGGTTGAAAACAAATATTTATACCCCCAATATAATTCATGATAATTTCTTCATCTCTCATGGTCCTTCAATACTAATCAAATGGTCAATTCTCTTCACTGGTCTGAAAAATCTGAACCAGAAAAGTTACCCTGTATTTCTTTATCAGAACATCATACCCAATTGCATTGTGACCACAGATGCCAATGTTTCCACATATCCTTTTAGCATACATTTTTGTGTCATAAGAATTCTTTATTGAAAATGGAATTTTAAAATGAAGTATAGCTTGAAAATTGAGTTCAGCCTTGTAAATTTATAAAATGCTTATAAATCTACCCCCCTAAATTTGTTCTTGGAAAATTATTACCTGAAATGGAATTAACTCTAATTTGATTCTTCCTTTAAAAAATTACAGGGCAATCATTTATAAAAGTGTGTCAGAGTCTTCCATTTCCCATATATTGGAGTAAGATTATTATTATTCATTTTGCAATTCCATTAGGTTTCTGTTTATTGTTTCATTTACAAATGTATAAGAAGACCCAAGACATTAACACTGAAAAATAAAGGCTTTATCCACACGATCACCAGCTGGGTCTAGTGATTATCATTGATTAGGTCCCTGTAGGCCATCATAACTTTTGAAGACAAATGATAGAGATAAATATTGAATGGACCCCTGCTAATGACAGAGGTGCCTAAACCAGCCACAAAACATGGGAGCTACTGGTTTTTTTCCAGTCAGATTAGTTAGGCTGCATTCATCCAGGTCATCTAGCCATCATGTCAGCTCTGGCCATTAGGAACCATCTTAGAGTCACTATTTTGAGGTCTTTATAACTTTATTTACGGTATTCATTTCATGTTGCTCTGAAAACTCATCATTGACATTCTGTCTTGTCCATCTGTTTCATAAATTCATTTGTATTTGCACTTTTAACTCTCCCATAGGAAATAAATGTTGACTGTATGACTGCAACTTGCCATTAGGCAGAAATGCTATTCACAGTCTCATGATTATTGTCAGAAAAGAGTTGTGGATTGGAATTTCTATTATAATCACTTGTCATAGTAGAAATAATCAATATGAAGTAGTTGAAATACTTCAAAAAGAAGTTGCTATAGCATTAGTCTGGTGTTTCAAAAATAAAGACTAGCAAGAAAGCAGAGACATTTTAACCTTCAAAAGTTGTGATAATACTGTGATTTATTGTCATTTAAATGGGCAGGCTTCAGTTTATTAGTCATTGCCTATTCACAGTCTCTTTCATTTTGTCATTGTCCAGAGAAGAAATTACACTGAAAAGATTTTTTACATACTAAATTGTTTCCCATTCTAGTTCTTGCTACTTATATATTTCTACGGATGTAGCTGTAGTGATTTCCTATTTTTAGGGACAAACAGCTAGGTGAGACACGCAAATAACTATAAACGTCTATGTTTGTTGATTATACAAATGAGAAAATATTCACAGTCAACAAAGAAACATTAAGTGAAATTATTTATATCAGCAAAAAGATTAAAAGCTATTCTTAAATCATGGTAATTCAGTATTACATATAAAGCACGATACTTGTAATAACTTTGGATGTAATTGTAACGTAATAACTTTCTATGCCATTAACCAACCTTTTCAGTGAAAGGCGATGTATAAATTAAATCGCTATAATAGAATATCCATTCTTTCACGGAAACATTTCGAGAACTCATGAGAACTAAAATATGTATGTTGGTATATGGCAGACGGGCAAACAATGAGCTTTTATTAAATGCTTACGAAGTGTCAGGCACTGTGCTAAGTACTAGGAATAAAAATACAAGCAAAAAGAAAAGAAAAGAAAGATTATCCCTGCCCTTAAGGAGTTTATAACTTAATAAAGGAAGACAACACGAAAAAGGAAGCTGAAAAGCAGAGGAAAGGGGAAGGAGAAATGGAAGTAAGGGACGGTGGTGATGCCGGAAAAATAGAAGCAGTGCTAGGCAGAGAATGAAGGATGGTCATTCTGGGCCCATCCCTAAAATGGAGACTCCAGAAGAAATTCTCTAGTGTGAGGAGTGAAAGGATATTCCAGAGTGAGAAGGCCCTGGGTGGTGAGGAAGCTCTAGAGAGAGAAGGCGCCAGGCATAATGGAGTACTCCAGAGAGTCAAAAGCAGAGAATACAAATACAAATATAGGACTATGTCAATGTGCATACACATATGTGCATATGTGTATCTATGCACATATACATATATGTGTACATGTGTATACACATTAATGCTTTGGCATTGGAAAGAGTGCTGTGTTTTGAATCTAAGTATATGGGTTCAAATTTTGGTTTTGTTATTTACTGCTTCTATGACTTTCGGCAAATCCCTTAATTTCTTGATCTCACTTTCCTTAACTATAAAAAATCCAAGATGGGAAGGAAATGGCGCTTAATAAATGTTTATTGATTGATTGATTGATTGGTACAATTTGGTCTGGGTGACTTACTTCAAATATATCCATCCCCAAATCTATAATCCTGTGATCTGCTACTTCGAGGATCCATGATTTTATCAGTGTAATTACTTCCTCCACTAATAACAGATAAAACATCTAAGACTGGGTAGATAACCTTCTAGAACTGATGTGGCCAATAAATAAATAAATGACACCCCAAAATCACCCTGATGATGAGTCTCACCTAGGCTGGTCCTTGGTGACAGGTGCACAGACTACAACGGAGCCTTATGCTCAAGCCTCCCCAGCTTGGTAGACCCTTCCAGTCTTCACTTTGTTGGCATAGATTTATCAAGGAGGGATGATCTTTCAATTGGTATGTATCATTAATGATCTGCATTGGCAGAGTCTCTGCAGTGGGCAGTTTCCTAACCATATCTGTGTGTGCATGTGTACATATAAACACACATATATTCATAGCCAGAATTTCTTTTAAACGTGCTTGCTGTATAACCCCAGTAGATTTCTAAGCGTACCAAACTTGAATTGTTTTATTAACATAATAGGTAAAATTGTTATTAATAGGTACTACCTACACACCCACCCACACTAGTTAATCTTGTAGAGGGCTTATTTCCAAAGTCTGCTCTGAGCCCAAGCCCAATCCCTCAGTGTGAGACATAGATGAGCCCTACAAATCTTTAGTGAGCCTGCTGTACCCCAACCTCAAGGAGACAAAAATGAACATCCTTCTCTTCTTATACATGTGACAAACACCACTGCCAAAAAATGCCTGTTCCGTCTCTTCAGTAGACTTCTATTCCACTGATGATTAAATTTCTACCATGTTTCTGTACTTATTGTATTTCTACTGTATTCTACTGCATTTTCTTTATATTTTCAACAAAAAAAAAGGTAAACTCCTTCCTTCCCACTTACAAATAGATCCCCTTGGTCAGTCCTTTCCAATAGTCAGACTTGATGTTTTTCAGTGAAGAATACCACAACCTGTTCAGTTGTTCTTAAGATAGACTGGTACAGTGGGAAACAGGGAAGACCTGAGTTTGAGTCTTGAGTGCTACATAAGAGTGCTGAGATCCTCACCAAAGTCACTTTGCATTTAAACTTCAGTTTCTTTATCTTTAAAACAAGCATGATAATAATAGTTATACTGCCTATTTCACTGGTTTATAGTGAGATTGCTTGCAGAAAACGTACTTTGTAAACCTTAAACCAAGGTGAAAACAGAAACAGAAAAATTGCAAACGTTTTTAAAATTTCATGACAAATCTGGCTGAGTTGTGCCCTGGGTACAAGGCTCACTGTCTTTCTTCGCTCTCTCCTTTCTGCATCAGACATTCTCCAAAAGTGGTAAAGGCAGCATCTCAGGTCCTCAACAGCATGTGGCAGTACAGAGATCTGAGGAGTCTCTACAAAAAGGTAAGGCTTCTTTGATTTTCTATGTGGCTGAGGTACATATTGGCATCAAGACAAATGGGAGAATGGTTATTTATATGGTGGCTGGCACCTGTTGACCAGAAGGCATCTAGCCACTTTGTCCAAAATACAGCCAAGCGTCTGAAAGAAAGAGAGCCAAAAGAAGTGTCACAAAGTCCATGAATTGGAGTTCATGAGCTTTATTCATAAGAGCCTTCAGCCCTCTGTCAGTCAATAAATCCACAAGGATTTATTAAGTGACAAACGCTGTAGCTCAGGGATATAATTGGTCTTACTTTTACACACTTTTCTAAAAAGCTTGATTATCTGATTTCTCAAGACATAGTAGATTAGAAGTGGCAAATAATATTGGAAATTGGGGTGGGCAGGGGAGGGAGTGGGGAGGAGTGGCTGTGAGTAGCCACACTGACAGCTGCAGAGCATTTTTTTTTCAAACATTCAACCAGGAGTCAGTAAAACTGTAGGGATTGTTTCCATTTTTATCTTTTTATCCCTAGCACCTGACACAATACCTGCCACATAGCCACTTAATGAATGCTTATTGATTGATTGAGTTGGATTTGAATTCAGTACTTATTAACTGTAACCATAGGCTAGTCATATGACCTCCCTGACCCTCAGTTTCTTCATCTGTAAAATTGGGATGATACTTACACTACCTACCTCACAAGGCTGTTAAGGGAAAAACACTTTGTAAACTTTAAAACACTATGTAAATGTGAGTTACTGTTATTTGGGAAAGATGGGAGGAAACTAAAATAATTTTTTAAAGAGATAAGAATTTAAGAAGAGGATTTTCTGACTATTTTAGCATAAGTTTAAGCTGTTACACCTCAAAAATCTTTCAGGACATCACTGTATTAGAATGTAATTGGTGTTCATAATGATGACCCCAAACATCACAAATAAAAAAAGGTTGAATTGTGCCCTTCATGTTCTGTTTAAGAAGGCAGAAATGTGGAGTACACTGTAAAAAGGCTTTCATCCAAAATGGTTAGAATACAAATTTTGGCACTTCAAGATTAAATTTTAGCCATTTTGAACCATTCATGTTGAAAACTCTTTCCCTAAAAATACCAGTTCAAAGAAGTCTAATTGTCTTATAACTATTTTTTTTAAATACATCAACAGTGTCCACTTTAAAATGTTTTGAAGAGATTGTCAAATAATTCTGAAGGCAATTAAAGACAAATACTTAGCAATCCTGAGTAAAGTTGAGCTCTCAAAAGTGAATATATAAAATCATTTATGTGATGATGGGTTGATGTGCTGAATTGTCTCAGTCCTGTAGTAGGACATTTTCCATCTGGCTACAGAGGGTGTAAATGGAGTAGTGTCATGGATCTCCATCAGTATCTGCCACTACCGTACATGTCCCTACACATGTGCCACGACCATTATAATCTCTGTTGTCCTCAGTATGAAGAATAGCAAAAATCACCATCACTGGTTAGGCCTTGATGCATTGTAGGAGCCTAACTGTGCAGTGGGAAATGGGATTGAGCAGGAAGCTAAGGGCCTAGGAAATGATACCCATTTTGCTGAAGGGAAAATCTCTCCTATTCTAGGCCAATAGGAATGAGAAAATTTAATAAGTTGCTTTAGCAAGTTATCCAATCTGCTTTTAAATTTCCCCAAGGTCTCTTACTATTTCCCTTAAGACATTCAAATAGTTCTCAAAATTTAACCTATATAATTCTTTTTCTTAAGATTATCTCTTTAACCCTACTAGAAGAAATTGGTTTAAATCGAAACAGGATGGATTTAAATTAAATGTTTAGGAGAGCATTCTAGAGCATTAGATGCGAGAATAAATTACTGAGCTTCTAAAAATCTCTTCCCTCGATATTTGAAGGTTAGCCTAGGTCCACCATTTATTGAAGTAGTTTGGATGTAGTCATACCTAAAGACAAGGAGAGACTTCTCTTGCCTGTTCCTTGGAATCAGGTCTCTACATTTCATTCTTTTATCACTCAGCACCCATTTAATGAGTATCTAATATGTTAGATTCTATAGAACAGAGGTGCCAAACATATAGAACATGAGCCACATGCACCCCACAACACTCAGTGCAACCTAAACCACATTAAAATGTAACTGAGAAATATTTAACAAAAAAATTTTAAAATACAATAAAACAGAAATAATATTATATTTTAAAACTAAATCAATATGTAGCCCACAGGGATCCTTATATATGGTTTAGTGGCCCCTGTTTATAATTGAGTTTGACTCCATTGCTATGGAAGATAGAAAGATGGGTCTTAGCTTTTATGCTTGAAGAATCAGTATGGTACAGTGTAATCAGCAGTGAACTGGCTCTGTAGAATTCTGTGAACTCTGACTCTATAAAGTCAGAGAATCTAGATCCGGATCCAACTTCTCCTGTTTCTTATGAACTCAGGCAATTCATTTTATCTCTGGAGCCTTGGTTTCTTCAGTTGTAAAATGAGTGGGTTGGACTAGTTAATTGTCAATAAACATTTATTAAGCATTTACTAGAGCCAGGCATTGTGTTAAGTGCTGGGAGGAGATACACAAATGAAAAGAAAGACAATCCCAACCCTAAGGAGTTTACAATCTAAAGAGGGAAGACAGCCCATAAAAGGAAACTGAGAAGTAAGAGAGAGAGGAGAGAAGGGATCCCACACCGAGAGAAGTCCAAAAGCAGTATACCTGGTGGAAAATGGGGAGAAGGCTGCGCTGGGCCCCCTCTTTAAAGGGAGGCCCTGGAACCCATGGTCCTGCCCTCTAATCACAGGGTCTAATCAGAGGGGCAAGAGTACAGATGAGATGTGAGTGCCAAGGTAAGGCTTATTCAATCTTGCAGGATAATGAGATTTCCCAATGATGAGTTTCCTGGGGCAGGAAAGTGTGGTGAAGAAGTTCAAAAGCAGAGTAGCTGGTGGGGAATGGGAGGGACCAGATGACATCTGAGGTTGTTTTCATCTGTCTTCTAGCGCTGGAGAACTCTGAGTCTGTTTTCTCTCAGACTGTAAATTTATTTTCAACTTGAACTCTTAAAATTCCCTCCCTTCTCTCAACTTCTAGATATCAAATGAAATCTCTAATAGTTGTCTTTATATAGCACTTAATACAGTACTACATTTAACTAAAGTCTTCAAAAGTACCTTTTAATGATGATGATGATGATGATGATGATGGCAGACCATGAATATAAAAATAGGCCTCAAGTTCCCATAGAGACCTCTTTAGCCCTGCAATTGTTTCAACTGTTGTAGATGGATCTGAGTTATTTTTAACCTTCTGCATAAATATTCAATTGTATAGATTACAGAGGAGAAAGAATGGAGCAAGCATTTTTTAAGTGCCTATTAGGTCTTAGACAATGTGCAAAGAGTTTTTTTTTAAATAAATAGCTCATTTGATCCTTACAACAACCCAATTAATATCCCCTTTTACAGAAGAGGAAACTGAGGCAGAAAGCGGTTAAGTGACTTGCCCACAGGGTCACAGGGCTAGTAAGTATATGAGGCCATATTTCAACTTCCTGACTACAGGCATAACATTCAAGCACCATCTAGATTACAGACAGGAATTTTATAAGCTATCCACGTAGTTTTATATCTTTACCTAAATACCTGATTTCTTTCACCTCTTCCCTTATATCATCACCCTTTTAGCTTGCTGAGCGTTCCTTCACAACATCTTGACCAATAGAGTTTTATGTTTCTCATAATGATGATGTACCAAACAAGAGCAAAGTAGTAAAAGTAGAGACTCTATTACTGGGTGGGTATGAGCTGGCTGTGGTTTAATGTAGTTTCTACTTGTGAGTAGCTCAAAGGTAAACCAGATTAATTTGTTTCTGGGATGAATAAATATGTGGGTCTTCTTTTTAAAAACAAGACATACAAGATAATTCAGAAGAGAGGAAACAAGATGAAAATGTCAGTAGCTAAGAAGGAATGGAAAAATTGGATTACTACAAACGAAATGAGGGGGCAATAGAGGGAGATAAACAATTTATACCTTGTTTGCTATCTGGTGTCACTCAATAAGTTCTGTAAATTTTTTCCCTGAATTCCAAAGTTGATATACCTAGAAAAAAGTGACGTATGCAAAGACTCTACGGCACTTTGCATCTTAAAAAGCTGTATATGAATTATTGCATCAGTAATACTTTCCTAAATTTTTCAAAACTTATTTTTTCAGTGGTGAAATGTATATAATAAATATAACAGATAAGTTAAAAGGGAATGAAATCTCAAAAAAGTTGCTTTTTCATCTTGTTACCACAAATGTAGCCTCAAGGCTATACTTCCTTTGAAATGAGCATAATCCCCAAGTGGGATTCATTTTAGGAGAAATCTGATTTTTTTTTTAGAAATTCATACCCCTCTAATTATTCAATGAAATAGAAAATAGGCAAAAGTGATGACATTAAAATAAGTAAACTTGTTAAGGGTTAGTTGAGATCAGAAAATATAAAAGTCTTTCTTTGGAAATTACGTTTAAATGTGTTTTCATCCAAATTTAGGATACAATAAGTAAATATTTCCCATCAACATACTGTACATTGAAGCTTCATTATAAAGCTATGCCAAAGATTGGTGTTATGGAATCCCTTCCTGGTGAGCATGCCTCATAATTAAGCTTTTTTAGTGGTTCTATAATTAAGCTTGTTTTGATGGCGGCCTAAGACAGCTTCAGCTTACACTGAATTTACCCTAAAAAGTAATGGTGTTGTAGTGAGATGCCAGTGTAACAACACTTCCTGTCTCTGTGCCACCAAATGTTGGTGGATGGTTGTAGTTTCTATCTGTTATTTCCATAGGATTCATATATTTGTTGAGCATATGCATTGAGCAAGGAACTGTGATCAGTGTGTTTATAAATAACACATGTAGAGATTCTTCCAAAGCTAAAGTCTTGCGGGTATTTCTGATTACAAATGGAGATTGTGAGAGGGATAGTGTAGAATGTTAAGATGTCCTGCCATTCTTTAACCTTGATTACAGTTAAAATCTAAGAGGAAATACCATTTTAAAAGAAAAAATAAAGCAGGGGTTCTTAATAGAACTGGTCTACAATTAGATAATTTAAGGGAGTCATAAGTAAGATAGTTTTGTAAACTTTAGTGATAATATGATAGGGCAGAAAAGTGATTCAGAAAACCTGGGTTCATATCTGAGCTCTACCATTTACTCCCTGTATAGTCTGGGCCAAGTCGCTTGATTTGAGTATCAAGTTTCTCTTCTGGAAAATGAAGGGATCAGACTACATGATCCCAAAGTTCTCTTTTAGCTCTAAAGTCTACAATTTCAAACTACCTGTAGGCAGCCAAGGTGACTTAGTAGAAAAGGTTTTGGACTTGGAGTCAGGAAGACCAGAGTTCAAATCCATCCTCAGATACTTACCCACTGTGGTACATAAGCAAATCACTCAACTTCTCTTAGCCCAAAATGGGGATAATAATAGAACCTACCTCATAGGGTTGTTGTGAGGCTCAAATAGGTAAAGCTTTTTGCAAACTTTCAAGTGCTATATATATAAATACTAACTATATTATGTCTCTTCTCTGAGTGGAAACGCCTCAAAATTTCAAAGTTCTTTGAGGAAACTGTCATTTTTTTTCAATCGTGTATGTCCCAGAATCGAGGCACAATGCCTTGCCCAGAAGTGCCTAAAAAGTGTTTTTTGAATTAAAGTGAAAGCACTATTGCCATGTTAAATTTGATCAGTCTGATCACTATAGCCAAAGTCTCTGGACAGAATATTGCACCACATAGTCATGCTTTCTAGATGATAATGCATTGGTCCTTTATAATCACAACACAGAATAGTAGAGATCATCTTTGTAGCATAACATGGAACATCAGCACCTACACAAGTAGTCCCCACTCCTCAGTGTTTCACACTCCAATGTTCTATTCATTCAATGTGATCTACTTAGCCCCTTATGCTTCATAGAGTAATATCTTTATCTACTCCCTACTAATGACCTTCTGGACTTCAAATATTGCTTTTAAAGATTACTTTCAAATTTAAGAATAATTATAAATTCCTCAGCTTGCTAATCTCAAATTATCAATTATTCAATTAACTGGCATTTATTAAGTACCTAGTACATGGCAGGATTGTAGAAGTCACTCATTCTTTATTTTAACAGATGAAAAAACTGAGTCCCACCTAAGTTTAATAACTTGTTCCTATGAGGTCACTGACCTAGGGAAAGGGCAAGGCAGGGCTGGGACTCGGGTCTCTTGACTTCTAGTTCAGCGTTGTATCTGTCACATGCCATCTTCAGTTGCTAGAAAAGTACTACCAAATATAGGTCCTTTCTGCTTCAATAAATTGATGAGATTCATTTGTAGCTGATATGAAAGACATCAGTGTAGTAGGTAGAGAAATGGCCTTGGAGCCTGAAAGTCCTGAGTTCAATTCCCTTTCAGATACTTCCTAGCTTGGTAACTCTGGCGAGTCATTTAACCACTTGGTGCTTTAGGCAGCTCTCTAGGACTATACACTGGTAGAAGGCATTTCCTCACATGGCATTTTGCTATACCAATGAAATTATTCCCGTATACATCCACATTAGTTGGCTATTACACAGCTTTTCAATAGTTTAAATATTTCCCTCAAACTGTTTTCTTTAATTCTTTTATTTTGTCAGTCCATTCTTTTTTTCTTTCTTTTTTTTTGGGGGGGTGGGGAGAGGTATCCAGATTTATTATCACATTAGTATAGAGAACTCCCAGCAAGGAAATTCTTTCTATTAATTCAGATCTACAACTGCTTTAAATTTACGGAGCCTGGAAACAGAGAGGATAGTGTAAAGATAAACTTTGCCACCCATAGTGATAAGAGAAATTAAGAAACATGGCCTGAATGTTAACAAAGCTGAAAAAAGAGCAAGATTGGTAGATAGTTGGACATAACGATAGAGACATTTTCAATGAGAGGTACTGGGTTTTCTGATAAGTTTAGCTTTGGCTTTTCCTTACCCCATCTCACAATATTTGCCTTGCTACAAAATCATCTGATTCATCTGTTCACTAAACCTCTAACTTCCTTTTTTATAATATTGTCTCTGAAGACTTGGGTTTATAGAAGTACCCTTTGATTTAATGATATGGAAAATTGAAAGATTTTTCATTAATGGCAAATATATATGCCCTGCTCTTCACATACCATGCTTACGTATACATGGCTAATTGAATGTTTCCTCGTGAACACAAATTCAATAACACTTCTTAATGTTGAAATTTCAGTATTCTGCATTGACATGTGAGATTAGAGGTAGAGAGAGGTTAAGGCTAGACAAAAAGATCTGAGAATCATTATCATAGAATGATCATTGAAACCACAGAAGACAATGAGAACCCCATGTCAAATAGTATAAGGTAAAAAGAAAAGAGGGCCCAGCACAGAGCCTTGGGACACTCCTAGAGTTAGTAGGTGTGACCTGGATGAAGAAGATCCTGCAAAGGATACTGAGAAGGAATGATCAGACAAGTAGGAGGAGAACTAGGAAAGAACAGTGTCATGAAAACCTAGACAGAAGAGAATATCAAGGATCTTCTACCTTTTTCCTTCCATAATAGACAGCTAGGATCTTCTGGTTGTCCCCAAGGAGATGGGCAAAAGGGTAACCAAGAGATCTAGAACTGAGTAGGATTCTCAGCTTGTCCAAATCAAAGGGGCAAATATATATATATATATATATATATATATATATATATATATATATATATATATGTATATATATATATATATATATATATATATGTATGTGTGTGTGTGTGTATGTATGTATGTACGTATGTGTGTATGTATGTATAGTTTTAGAACTATAGGTGGCATGCCCTATGTCCCTTGGTGTATGGTCAGCTCATATCTGATCAGAGTTTGCCATAAGCCAAGTTCCCTGTGTCTTCCACATTTCTCTTATGATCCATTCAAAATGGTGCCTCTTCTCTATGGTCTCTATTACCTGATTTGCCCATTGTAAAGGTCCTACATAGTTCTGGATCTCTTGATTACTCTTTTCTCCATCTCCCCAGGGATCACCAGAGTATCTTAGTCAACTAACATGGAGCAAAAAGGGTAGCATATTCTTGATATGTACCAAACAGTGTTTATTTCTCTCTCGCTCACCCACTCTCTCTCTCTCTCTCTCTCTCTCTCTCACACACACACACACACACACACACACACACACACTTTTTTTAAACCAGAAAGGATTCACAGCCCCTAAATAGTCAACAATTGCCCATTTCTAGTGAGTCCCATGTTCATTCCAGGGATTTATATGCACCAAAATGTGGAGACTTAATCATTCATCCTCAAAGAGGCATAAATGGGTCAAAAAATACCCAGATGTCCTCAGTCCTCTCAAGGAAGCTGAGTGTTCAGTCTTCACCAATTGACTTTTTCACTAAATACACAATAATTGGAATAAAAAAGCACTAAACAAGTGGGAAGTTTTGAGGCACCCGAGCAGAGCCTTTCAAGAAGCTAGAGTTCTAAGATGCTGCAGGAATAAGGAAAGGACTTTCTCACTAGGTTTTTAGAGTATGAAAAGAGATACATGTGGGAAATAGCATTCCATGTTTGGGAAATAGCAAGAGGGCTAGTTTGGTGTGTGAATGTAAAGTTCATGAAAGAGAGTATCTTGTAATAAGCATAGAAAGATGTTCCAAAGAGAAATGGGGGCAGTTTGAAGGATGGATGATTTTGGACATGAATGGTTAAACATGGAAAGCTGAAATCTGAGCCAGAGAAGACTTGAGTTTGAATCTTGCCTTTGTCACATGGACGAGTCAGTTAGCTCTTCTGAACTTCAGTTTCTTTACTTCTTTAAAATGGGAATGGGAGCTGTAGTAACAAACTCAGAGGGATGATAATAATAAAATAATAGTTAATAATAATAATAGCCAGTGTTGACATAATTTAAAGTTTACAAAGTATTTTGCGTGTATCGTTTCATTTTATCTTCATGATAACCTGTGAAGTCAGTACTCTTATTGACCTCACTTTATATATAAGGAAACTGAGGTTCAGAGAGGATCTATTAAGTGCAGAAGATGGGATTCAAACCCAGGTCTTTCTGTCTGTTAAGTAGAACTCTATCCACTGAACCACACTGCCTTCTGTTGTAAGGATCAAATGAGATAATATACTCTTATTACCTACCAAAATTAGTTCTTTTCTCAATGAATCCATTGACATCCTTGCCACCTCTTAAAAAGAACGAGGTCTTGTTTCCTTGGATGGAGACATACACTTTCTGTTACCATTTTTATGAGAGAAATAGAAAATAAAACTAATCTTTAAATGCCTCTCATTTTATTGTTTGGGAAGACAGACTATTTGGTTGCACCTTCAGCAAATGAATAATGAACTCAGAAAAGTCAGGAGTCATGCCCTTCATGCCTTGTCTCACTCAATGCTCACTTTTCTCACAGCTATTTTATTCATTACATTAGATCTTGCCATCATTGCACTCACAAAACAGGAAATCAATAATTAATTATGGATAGGTAAAGTGATGCCTGACTGATTTCCCCAAGTCCCTTGAACCATAGTCTACCAAGTGATTGGGCACAGTTATCTGGCAGTTTTTCACTCCAGCAGATTTTAGGAGCCTGGCCATTTTAATAAATCAGCTGTTAGTCCTGTGTCTCCTCCAGCCTGAAATCGGGAGCTCACAGTTAAAATCTCTCTGGTGATTGGTTACATCTTTCCCATCCAATTGACAAGATAATAACACTAGTAAAAGAGTGTTGGATTCGAAAGAAAACTAGAAAGATAATTTGAAGCGTTTTAAATGGAAACACACAGCATAGTCAAGAGTTGAGGTCTGGATCTTGAAGCTTTACAGTAATCACTTTAGAAAGGAAAGGGAGAAATGCTTTCATACTTCTTTTGGCGTGTTGACATTTTGAGAATTAATAGACCTTGCTTTCAGAGCATCGAAGATAGTGAGGGAAAAGCAGTAAATCCCATATGAAAATAAATTAAACTCCTGAATTTGGAGATGTCATTTTTATCAAAGAAATTGCCTACATGCTACTTACTAATCCATATTCAGTGCTGGCAATTCTTTACCAGTAAATTATGAGAAGACCTACAAGTCTTTTACTTTTCTTTTCCTGAGCATAAACTCTTTTTGACATGATTGTATGACAATCTGAAATCAAGTTTCTTCAAGGTTTAAACTGTAAAATTCTTTTTAACATAATAAGTGATAACTTGCATTTATATCTACTTAATACTACATTTATGTGCAAGATGAAAAACCTAGTTAGGGTTAAGCTCAGCACCTTACGTAACAAGCTGACCATTTAGTATATGATAACTTCATTGACAAATGAAGTCTTTCCTTCAGGAGTCTTCCTGACCTCTCAGAGACAATTCTTAGATACTCACTGCACATCATGACGCCCGTCCACATACAGTGGCACCAAGAAGGGTGCAGAAGCAAAAATCAATTGTGCAAAAGTGGAAATCAATGCACATGACAGCTTCTAAAACATGAAGTGACTATGGCCAATAAGTTATAAACACCACTGGGATGCATCAGAAAAGTTCAAGGAAATCCAGTTGTGAGGCAGCAAAGCGCAAAGCTTCTTTCATGCCTCTTCCCCCAACAGATATTCTTCTCTTTATTCTTTACTCAAACTAACAGAAATACCAGACCTAAGTCAGGCAAAGAGAAAGCACTGAAGGAGCACAAATAGTGACTGACATTTTTATAGCACTTTATAGCCATTACTTCATCTGATCTTTTTGACAACCCAGTTAATAAGTGCAATTATTCTTATCCCTGTTTACAGATGAGAGGAAAATAAGAGAGTAAGCACTTTTATAATGTCTACTATGTGCCAGGCAAAAATATAATTATCTCATTTGGTCCTCACAACAACCCTGGGTGGTAGATACTGTAATTATCTGCATTTTACAGTTGAGGAAACTGAGGCAGAGGTTTAGTGACTTGCCCAGAGTCACACAGCTAGTGAGTGTCTAAAACTGAATTTGAACTCAGGCCTTCCTGATTCCAGGTCCAGCACTCTATCTACTGCATCACCAGCTACGTACTAGGAGAACATAGACACTTGTGTGGTGTAGTGCAAAGAATTCAGAACTCAGAGAACTGAAACATAAAATCATGGGACCTGAGTTCAAATTTTGTCTCTACCGCTTAACTGCCTGTGCAATGTTGGCCAATTTGCTTAACATCTCTGAACCCCAGCTTCCCATCATTAACATAAACTAACATAAACTAAATTACCTCTTCAGTCCTTTCTGACTCTAGATCTATAATCCTATAATCCTGTGAAGCTCAGAGACCTTAAGTAACTTGCCTAGGGTCAGAGAGCAAGTGTCCAAGGCAGGATTAGAATATAGTTCTTCCAGGTCCAAGCATTACCTCACTCTGGAATCCTGGTTCTGCAAGGACCTGGGCAAAAAATTTAAACTTTCTTGTCCAAAACTCCCCATGCATGAATAGAAGATATTCAGTAAATAAGTGTTCATAAGTATCAAGTTACTTGGGGGTGGGGGGGGGGAGGTTGTCAACTTGAAGTTATCTGATGTTTTAGGTGTCATATGATACTTTCAAGTTTATAAATTGCTTTACATGCAATTATCTAATTTAAGTCTCACAACAGCCCTCTAAGATAGGCTCTACAACTGACTTATTCCAATTTTACAGATGAAGAAACAGGTTAGATTCAGAGAGGTTTATGAGACATGTTTATAGTCACACAACCAGTTAATGTCACTGGCATCTCCCTGACTCCAAATCCACCACTCTAGCTACTATGAGACATTAACTACAGCAGTTGACTAAATCTGTTATGGTCTCTTACAGGCTCACAGTTAATTCCTCTTTTTTTCTTCCCACATTTTGATTCCCTCTGCTTGCTTTTTAAAAAAAAAAGTGAGTACCTGTTCAACAATAAATCAGCTTAGTATTTTTAAAAATGTTCTTTTTTAATTATGAACTTGACCAACAAATATGACTATCCCCACATAGAAAGAATGACAGAAAAAGGATTGTATATGAAGCTGTGAGTCTCTGTTATGTAAGACTTGAGTTTTGGTGGGGGTTTTTTAGAGTCTTTATTAAATTTAACTTGATAATGGCAACAATGTTCTCCTTGTCTCTAACCCCTTTGGAACTTCCTTCTAATGTCATCTATATTTGTTGTTGTATAGATGCTCTTTAATTTTTCTTCTTTTTCAAATTATTATCAATCCTCATTATTACCCTCATAGACACTTCTTTACATACACTTCTCCCAAAAGAAAAGCCCTACCTCATTACCAATAAGGCCAGTCAAGCAAAGCAAATCTATATATTGGTACTGTTTGTAAAGGAGTATTCTGCTCCTCTCTACTAAGAGTTGGGAAAAATGCTTTAGCACCAATCTTCTGTAGCTGTGACTAGTTACTACACTTATGAGTTACTTATGTCTTTCAAAGTTGTTTTCCTTTACAGTGTTGTATTCATTATACAAGTAGTTGTGGTTCTGCTCACTTCCTTCTTCATCAGTTCATACAAATTTTCTCAGGTTTCTCTGAAACTATCTTTTTGTCCTTTCTTATAGTAAAATCATAGCCCATTAAATTCATATACACTAATTTGGCCAGCCATTCACAAGTTGACAAGGCACTCCCTTAGTTTCAGTTCTTCACTACAATAAGTAGTGCTATTATAAATATTTCTGCACATATAGGAACTTTCCCTATATCTTCAATCTCATAGTGAGAAGGATATATGAAAAATACTGGTATTGAAGGGTCAAAGAATATGAATACATTAGTAACTTCTTGGCAGTAGTTCCAAATTGCTTTCGAGAAGTGTTGGGGGGCAGCTAGGTGACACAGTACATAGGGCTCCGGCCTTGGAGTCGGGAGGAGCTGAGTTCAAATCTGGCCTCAGACACTTGACACTCACTAACCGTGTGACCCTGGGCAAGTCACTTAACCCTGATAGAAAGAAAGAAAGAAAGAAAGAAAGAAAGAAAGAAAGAAAGAAAGAAAGAAAGAAAGAAAGAAAGAAAGAAAGAAAGAAGTTAGATGAATTCACAGCTCCACTAATAGTATATTAGTGTGTGTGCCTTCCCATAGTCCCACCAACAATTGTCATTTTCCCTTTTTGTCATTTTTGCCAATGTCATGGGAATGAAATAGAATCTCAAAGTTGTTTCAATTTGAATTTTTCCTATTATTAGTGATTTGGGACATTTTAAAAATATGATTGTTGATGTCTTACATATCTTTCTTTCAGAACTGCCTGTCCATATTCTTTGCCTATTTTAATCATCTACTGGGGAATATCCCCTGTTCTTATGTACATGGATCAATTCCCTTGGATATCAGAAATTTCTCAAGAAAATTTACAAAAACTTACAAAGATTTCTTTTTATTAGTTTATTATTTTCTTTCTAATTCTAACTGCTTAGATTTTGTTTTTGCAGATACTTTTCAATTTTATGTAATGTAAATTGTCTATTTTATCTTTTAATCAACTAATTGTTAATAAAGTCACCTTTTAAAGTCCTTGGTAGCACAGAGGATAAAGTACTAGACCTAGTATCAGGAAGACCTGAAATCAAATCTGATCTCACTTACTGTCTATGTGACCTTGGGCAAGTCAATTAATCTCCATCTGCCTCAATTTCTTCAACTGTAAAAAGGGGATAATAACAGCACCTACCTCCCAGGGTTGTTGTGAGAATCAAATGAGATAATATTTGTAAAGTGCTTAGCACTGTGCCTAACACATAGTAGGAACTTAATAAATTTGTCTTTCCTTCCTTCCTTCCTTGCAGCTGATTAAAGGCCTCAATATCTTCATTCAACAATGAGGATTTAGTTCAGTCCTCCTGCATGTCAGGCACTGTACTAGACACTGAGAATATAAAGACAAAAATAAAGACTTTCCCTAGCCTTCAGGGATTTAAACTTACTAGGGGAAAACAACAAGTACATATAATTAAATACAAAATATTTAGCACATGCAGACAATGAAATATCAGGAGTACAGGAAAAAGAGGGGAGTAGGAAAGGTAATAAGCATTTATATAGCATCTACTATGTGCCAGGCACTGCACTAAGTGCTTTACAAATATTATTTCATTTGATACTCATATTAACCTTGGGACATGAGTTTTGCAATTATCCCCATGTTGCAAACTTTGGCAAACAAATTTTGAAGATTTTTGCAAACAGGAAAATAAAGCAAATAGCCATTAAGTGACTTACCCAGGGCCATAGTGCTAGTAAGAATGTGAGGCCAGATTTGAATTGAGGTCTTCCTGACTCCAGGACCAGCGCTCTATCCACTGTACCACCCCCTAGATGCCTAAAAAAAAAAATTTAAGTTGTTATTCTTTCTATGTAATATGTTGAAGTCATTGCACAATTTGTTTTTCTTGCTCTGCTTATTTCATTCTACATCGTTTGACATGTTTTCACATACATCTTTGAATTCTTCATAGTCATCATTTCTTATAGTGGAGTAATATTCCATTACATACATCTATCCCCCTGTATTCAGCCATTCGCTGATTGAGTGTTCTTTTGAATAAAAAAGGGGGAGGGGGAGTCCTCAGGTGATCCTATAATATGATATAGTAGAAAGAAAGAAAAAACCACTGGCCATGAAATCAAAAGACAAAGGTTTAAGTCCCTGCTCCTCCATTTATTGTTGTTGTTGTTTGATTAGAGACAAATAACTTAATCTCTCTGAACCTCAGTTTCCTTGTCTGTAATGTAGGGATATTCACATTTTCCTTCATAGAGTCTTCATCAATTTAATTCAGTGTTTATTAAACAACTGCTATGCAGACCATTGTTCTAGGAAATGGGAGAGATACAAAAATTTAGATAAGACACAGCCACTATTCTTAGGGATACAAAAATAAAAACCAAATAAGTCTTTGCCTCTCAAAGATAGTTGATAGAGATAAAGACTGGATCTGTGATTTCACTGACATAGGGAACTCCCAGGTGAGGGTGTTCCCTCTACCAATACAAAATGCCACCTTTTCTGTCACTTCTGGTCTTAAAGAGTTACCTAGAGCATTGAGAGGATAAGTCACTTGCCTAGAGCCACCCAACCAGTACATATTAAAAGTGGGACTTGAATCTAGGTTTTACTGACTTCCTGATGTTCAAGTATCTTATATGTTAATGGAAGATACATGTATACAAATAAGTATAATACAAAGTAATTTGAGGAGTGAAAGACTAAAAAGAAAACTGACTCTTGGGTCATGGAGACCTGTGTTCAAATCCCCCTTCAGATGGTCACTACGTGGGGTAACTAAGTTCCTGTCCCTGGGCCTTGGATTCTTTGTCTTTTAAAGGAAGTGGTTGGACTGGTTTCTCTCTGTGGTCTCTTTCGGAGAGGACCTGGGGTGCTATAAAGTAGGAGAATAAGAGAAGGCTTTAGGAAAGAGGTGGCACCTAAGCTACGTGCCTTGAGGGATTCTGAAAGGTGAGAAGGTATAAGAAATGCATTCCAAACATGGGATATGACTTGGGCAAATACCAGAGGCAGGTAGAATGTTGACTTCATTTCCCACTAAGCTGCACAGCTTTGGACTTCTCCATCTCATATCCCAGGAACTTCCTCATCCTATAAGATCACATCAACCCTGGTACTCACACCTCATCAATTCCTTCAGACCACTCTGATTGGAGGACAGAGCAGAGAGCTCCTCCCAGAACCTTCATTTAAGGAGGCCAGCCATCTCTTCATTTTTCATCCTGCAGCACAGCTGTGGACTTGCCCATCATCCTCCCTCACTGGGTACCTTCTCTTTTTGTTTTCTTTCTCCCATTTGATTGTAAGGCTCCTTAAGGGCAGAAACTGTCTTTTTTCTTCATATTTCTCTGAAACCATCTCTTTTTAGAGATATTTGTATTCCCAGTGCTTAGTACAGTGCTTGGAACATAGTAGGTGCTTAATGTTTATTGACTGATCAGGGAACAGCTAGGTGAACAGTTTGGTCAGAATGTCAAGTCCATGAAGTACACAAATGGGAAATAGTTAGAAACCAGATTAAGGATTAAATACCAGGCTAAATAGTTTGTATTTTCTTCCAAAGACAGAGAATCATTGGAGAATTTTTTTGATCACAGGATCACATATGTACCTTAGATTATTTTGACTGCTGTGTGGGGGATGGTTTTGAAAAGGGAAAAAAAGAGTCAGAGAAGCCAATTAGGAGGCTATTACAATACTGTAAGTGAGAGTTTTTGAGGGTATGAATTGTGAGACTGGAGAAAATGGAATGAAAATTTAAACACGCACATGCACACGTGTGTATTTGTACGTATACATATATGTGTATGTATTCATTAGGAATTTGGCAACTGGTTGGTTGTATCTGGGCAAGAATCAAGGATGACTGAACTTATGAATGTGATTTACTGTAAGTTGGTGGCACCCTCATTAGAAATAAGGAAGTATGAAGAAACTTAAAATGTTCTAACTCAAACATGGATAATTATAATAGTCAATAATAATCTAGAGAAGAGGCTTTCAACCTAGGGTCCATGAATTTTTTAAAAAATATTTTGATAATTGTATTTCCATTTAATTTATTTCTTTATAATCCTGTGTTTTATATTGTATATTTTTAAATATGTTGATAATTGTACTTCCATTTATTTCTTTTGTAATCCTGTATATTTTACATTATGTATTTAAAAATATTTCAAGGAGTCTACAGGCTGCCCAAATCATCCATAACATACAAAAAGTTAAAAACCTTGATCTCCAGGAGGCTCAATGGTGGAAGAGCATTGGATCTTAAATTCAAGTACCTAGATTCAAGTTCTGGCTCTGCTATTACCTATGTGACTTTGGGCATGTTACTTCTTTCTGGGCCCAATATGTAAGATGATGTAGCAGGGCAGAAGCATTCTTAAACTTTTTTGTGCTATGAACCACACCAGCAGAAAGGCAAAGTCTATGCATTCCTTCTTAGAATAATGTTTTTAAATACATAAAATAAGATTTATATGAATTACCAAGGAAACATTGAAATGCTGTTATCAAAATATTTTTTAAAAAGTTCATAGACCCCCAAGTTAAGAACCTCTGAGCTAGAGGATATTTAAGTTCTTTCTAATTTCTGATCCCAAGAACTCATTGGAATAGGGCCAAAGAATGCCATGTGAAGTCTGGGAGAAGGAGAAAAATGCTTTATGGTTTACAACACGTGCTTCTTTCTCCCAAGGACCAATCAATTAATCAATATTCTGGGCTATGACTTTTCAGCCAACTTGAAAACCCCCCAACTATTATATCATTTAGTCCATACTTTTCCTTTATGTCCCCAGGAAAGTGCATCATGTGTCTTGCTGAAATTCTGATATCCCATATCTACTAACTTTTTCAAATGAAACTCAGACATGAACGTATCACTTTATAAACTATCTAATTATGGCGATGAGGGTTATCAAAGGAAAATACTTCTTTTTAATCACATGGTTATTCATATAAATTTATATTCTCATGAGGCCCCCCATAAGTTATTTAGCTAGTTTAAAATGTTTCTTCAGGAGATACAATTAGTATTAATTTTGAAGCCGATTCCATCTACTTTTCTCATTGATTTTGCATTGTAGAGTTGTTTTGGTAAGAAAAGATAGGAAGCATAGGATATTCAAGCTATATGGATACAAGTTAAAAACACAAAAAAGGATTTTTAAAACCAGCCATAGAGGGAAGGGATAGAAGCAATATCCAGAAAGAAAACTGATATGTTCCCATGTTTTGTTGTCTCCTATTAGCTTTGAGACAGCATGTTGGCAATGAGGAACTGCCTGGCTTTATATCTGTCTGATGAAACTTGACTTAATTCACAGTCACTTCATAGTCTACTAAAGACAGTATCACTGTGGTGTGAACTCAAGGACTGCACCATTTAACTTGCCAGCAGGGCTTGTGCCAGCAGGATATCTAGCACCTGAAAAATGCACAATGTATGAAGGTGCCTTACTGCCGGCTTTCCCTACATTATTCAGATGTTATTTCTCTTTTCCTTCAACAAGATGGATGGATGCACCTCTTCTCCCCTGGGATCATCCTCTCTGTTTATTATGTCACTTCACTGGTTTTTCTTACTGTACAGTGTTAAATTTTATTATGTGCAAGAAGGGAGGATTTTGATGATGAGGTTTACTTTGGCCCATCTCATTTAGACCATAATTCCTCGAGGGCTAGAATGTGTCATTCTGTTTCTCTGTCTAACAGAATGCCAAGCACATCTCCACCATTGAAACATAATTAATAAAAGTAGAATATGAAAAGGTACATTCATCTTCTGACCCCAGGTAGTCACTTGGGAGTCAGACTGAGATTGCTCTTTGCTGGCTGTCAAAGGTATTCATCCTCACTCTCAAACCAGCTATTTCTTTAGTGTCTACAAAGCACCTGGGATGCTGGGAGATGCTTGTCTGTTTAAATTTTAGCCTGTGTATATTTTAAGGAAATGTAACTGAAGGAAAAACAACTATGACTTTTAACTTGCAGGGAAAACTGTGATTGTAAATATAGCAAAAGAATGCATGAATGTTAGCATGTTAAGCTTATCGCTTTTCTGTCTGAAAAGACAGTTGAGACTAAAACTTTGCTTCAGATAGAATTATAATCTATGCAAATTAATAAACCAATCTAGAAGGTCATAGAAAATGCATCAAGTTCTCCCAGAGTTGCAATATTTGATGAAATTTTACCTCTTGTTTTCTCCAAGGAAAAAAAATGCTAGACTTTGATTTTAATTCAACAAATACATTTATTGAGTGCTTATAATGTTCAAGTCACTGTGCTAGGTTGTGAGGATTTTAAAATGACATGGTGCCTGAAGATAGAGATAACTGAGATAATCATGATTCTTTTTTAGCTTCATTGAAACTGGATCTTCTGCCAACAGAGAAGAGAACAGCATCAGGGATGAGCACCCTCGCTCAGAGCAAGAGATAGAGTCAACATTTTTAAAATATTTACAGTTGAACAGCTAGTAGCTGGTGGTAGCTCAGTGGATAGAGTGTGGGCCTGGAGTCAGGAAGACTCGAGTTCAGATATGGCTTCAGATACTTACTGTGTGGCCCTGAGCAAGTCACTTAACCTGTTTGCCTTAGTTGCTTCATGTAAAATGAGGATAATTACAGCACCCAGGGTTATTATGAGACATTTGTAAAGCACTTAGCACAGTGCCTGGAACTTATTAGGTGCTATATAAATGTTTATTCCTTTCTCTTTTTCTTTCGGAGATCTTGTGTATGCTTATGAAATTGCTCTCAAAGCTTCGAATGTAGTGAGCTCGCCCCTTCCTGAGAGTTTCCAAGGAAATCAGGGGGCCCACATTTATTAACAAATAATACTGTAGAAAGCATCAGTGCAAATTAGATTGAAGGCAATGATCTGAAAGCAACAACAGAGAGGCCAAGTGAATAATAAAAGTGGAAAAAGTTGTTATAAATTTATGGATTAAAGAAAATGTGTGTGCAATAGGCATTTGAGAACTGACTGGCATAATTGGATTTGTAATTCAAAAGGACAGGCATTCCCACTCAGCCCTAAGAGAGATTTGGGACTATTTTTTTCATTGGAATTTAGACTTGAGGCACTTCCATGTATTCTTTTTTTCAATAACAATTTATTTTTCCCCAATTACATGAAAAACAATTTTTAATATTTGTTGTTTCTTTTTAAGCATTGAGTTCCAAATTCTATCCCTCCCTCCTTCCAATAGTAAGAAATGTGATATAGGTTATACATATAGGTCATGTAAAACATTTCCATATTAGTCATTTTATGCAAGAAAAAAAAGAAGTGGAAAAATGGTATGCTTTGGTCTATATTCAGACTCTATCAGTTCTTTCTCTGGAGGTGGGTGGCATTTTTCATCACAAGACCTTTGGGATTGTCTTGGATCGTTGCATTGCTGACAATAGCTAAATCATTGACAGTTCTTTATCATACAATATTGCTGTTACTACGTACAGTGTTCTCCTTCTGCTCACTTCATTTTGCATCAGTTTGTATAAGTCCAGTTTTTTCTGAAATCATTCTGCTTGTCATTTTTTATAGCACAATAATATTCCATTACAACCATATACCACAACTTGTTCAGCCATTTCCCAGTTAATGGGCAGCCTCTCAATTTCCTTTTGGTTTTTTTTTTGCCACCAAAGAACTGTTATAAAATTTTTGTGCAAATAGCTTCTTTTCCCCACTTCCATACATTCTTAAAATGACACTGTCTGCTCCAGAATAGATTAAGAGAAAAGAGTGGAGATGGAAAGATTGCAGCAGCAGCAGTAGCCTCAGGGGAACACCCCTAGTCCCATGCCTGGGAATTAGGCCAAGATGGAAAGATTGGAGGCACAGATAAAACTGGCAAAAAGAGAACCCAAGATGGGCCATTGGGCCCTGCAAGCATCTTGGAACAAAGGATTCAAACTGAAACCACTGATTATACCTACCTCTTCAAGAACTGAGGGAATTCCCTCAATAAGCTTTACTCTTTCCCCAACTTATCCTCCCTACGCTTGTCTTCTAACAAAAATTAATGTATTCTGCTCCTTTTTATCTTTTTTACTTTCATTAATGATAATTTTATTATTTTTAAATTTATTTTTCTATTACTTTATTTTGATTTATCAACAATCACTTCCATATGCTTTTGAATTTAAAATTTTTCTCCCCCTTCCTCCCCACCCCCCTCCCCAAGACAGCACACAATCTGATATAGGCTATATATATACATTCTTATTAAACATTTTTTCAGATTAGTAATGTTGTAAGTAAAAATTAGAACCAATAGGAGGAACCACCAGAAAGAGGAAACAAAACTCAATAGAAAAGAAAAAAAATAGCAAATAGTATGCTTTGATCTGCATTCAAATTTCATAGCTTTTTCTTTGGATATGGGTAGCATTTTCCATCCCGAGGCCTTTGGAGATGTCTTAGATCCTTGTCTTGCTGGGAAAGTTTAAGTTTACCAATATTAGCCATCGCACAACGTGGCTGTTATTGTGTACAATGTTCTCTTGGTTCTGCTCACTTCACTCAGCATCAGACCATACAAGTCTTTCCAGGTTTTTCTGAAGTCAGCCTGTTCATCATTTCTTATAGCACAATACTATTCCATTACATTCATATACCACAACTTGCTCAGCCATTCCCAGTCGATGGACATCCTCTCAATTTCCATTTCTTTGCCACCACAAAAAGAGCTGCTATGAATATTTCTGTACATGTGGGTACTTTTCCCATTTTCTGCTCCTTTTTAAAATCTAAATGTTCCCATATCCTTATTTTTGCTTGAAACATAAAGCCAAAGGCAGCAAAAGACAAAAATTCAAAGGTCAATGAATGTTAGGAATTTTCCTAACTAGAGACTTTGAACTACTGTGATTGTATTAAGAACTTTTTATTCAATATAAACTACACAAAATAGAAGGGGAAAAGGTGATTTCTGAGGGCCATTATATTGAATCTAGGATAAAATCTGAGCTAACTGTTATGGAAAACTGGGTGTAACTAATTAAATCTTCAGTAAGAAACTAGTAAGCAGGAGACAAGATAGGAAAGGCTTCGGCAGAATTCAGTACCCAACAGAGAGGTGGAAACAGAAAGGATTGGGTACTCAGCCAGTCAACTTTACCCTCCACATTGACACCCACCAGGGTTAATATGTTTTCTTATAAATTATTGTCAGGAGATAAGTCTACCTTTTCATAAATTTGTCATATTGAAAGAGGAGCTTAAGAAGGATAATAGGAGTTAAAGCAACCCATCCCAATTACTCTGCTTCTCCCTGTTGTTCAGTCATTTCAGTCACATCCAACTCTTCATGTCCCCACTTAGAGGGTTTTCTTGGCAAAGATACTGGAGTGGTTTGCCATTTCTTTCTCCAGCTAATTTTGCAGATGAGGAAACTGAGGCAAATAGGGTTCAGTGACTTGACCAGGGTCACACAGCTAGTAAGTGTTTGAGGCCAGATTTGAACTCAGGAAGAGTCTTCCTGACTCCAGGCCTGGCACTGTATCCACTGCTCACCTACAAGAAGAATATATAGGGGAAATTGCCGATCTCCCTTTTTTGATCTCCCCCCTTGTATTTCCGAAAGGATATAAGCAAGCTTTTGAGGTACTGTCGTGTATCTCTTGTGTCTAGCATAGGGCCAAGTACAGAGTAATAAATAATAAATTAATAAATGTTTATTGGTTGATTGATTGAATGACTTCTATCACAGTGTTTCAAGGCCAGTGGTAGCAGCTACTATATCCTAGCCAACAGAGACTTCCTTGGGTTTTAGTACCATCTGATCTTTGTTGTGTGAACTATGCCAGATGATGCCCAGATCCTCTTTCCCACAACTGGCAAGAGGTGAACATTTCCTGCAGAATTAAGAACAGCATTTTGGCATCCAAGGCTCTCTTTTCTTATTTGCACATTTTTCTATTTACAGCTAAATGTTCAGAATGACAAAGATATATGATGCTATACCTTTTTTGACAATTGCAAAATAGCACTCTGAAAATTATTTCATGATTCAATTACTGTAAAAAGTTTTTTTTCTCATACTAGCTTAAAATGATGTCTTTCCCTCTTTCTGTTTACCATCTAAGACTTTTCATAGAGTGATCTGTGATTGAGGTGACCAACCCAGAAGTTTAACTTAGCAGGAGGCATGATTATAGGACTGTCTACAGTTTCCTCTTCTGTGCAACAATTTAGGGAGTAGTCAAGAAATAGGGAGGATGGTGAGCACTAGTTTAGGGATGCTATGATGTCCTGATCTGATTATGCAGAGAAAAGTACAATGCACATTGTTCTTTCCACATTCACAGTTTATATCACAAAGTCTCCAAAATGATCTTGGAAATTTGCCTCCAGAGAAAGAAAGCTTGACAAAGAAAAATGTGATTTGCTTTCATTTTGCCATTCTCCTTCTGTGACTAGTCCCCATTATTCTTTGCTTTTACTTGTGCTTGAGTTGGTGATATTTCATATCAATAAGAGAATAGCATTGTTAATACCTATTACCTGAAGATAATTAACAAGCATTTATTAAGCACTTAATTGCTTGTCACTGCGCTAAGGATACAGAGATAAAACAAAAACAGCCCCTATCCTCAAGGAGCTTACCTTCTAATGAGAAGATTTGATAATTAACTGAGGAACATCTGTTAAACTGGATGTATCCCAAACATTTTATGGTTAATGAAAGTATTAGATCATGAAAGGTTTAACGTCTGTACTTCATATGTGGCAGAAGGGCACCCTCAATAAAAAATAAATTTTATAAAAACAGGAAAAGACAAGCAAATTAGTCATCCCAGCTTATTTTCTTCAATATAGAAGATTGCACATGTCTTTTTTCTAATTTACATTTTACCTTAATTGATAATAATTCTGCTACTCAAGATCACAGCACTAATTGAAAGCTGAAGGTGGTAAGATGAGAAGATATTGTTAAAGGTTGTCAAAATAAGGCCTTTATTTTGTAGTCTCAAAAGTGAGAGTGTGATTTGGCATTACATCAATTCTTTGTGCTTGTGTTAAGTGTGACATTGGTACCTATTAACTCCTGGCAGTTAAGATGGCATGCTCCCTTCAACCAAATTACATTAAATTTCTTTCCAATTTGTCAAGTCTTTTTGGTTTTATTCCTTCATTAGGAAAGGTTGATGGTAGGTAAATTGGTTTCTGAAATCCACAGCCCTCAAATTTTAAAGATAGCACTATGTCTCTACAGGAGACCCTTATATATACTGTACCTTTAAGTACCCAAATCAATTTAATTAAATTTCATTAGGAGCACTAGAGCTGAAACAAACTAATGAAAGCAACTGGCATGTCAGGTGGTATTTATGTCTGCATTAAATTGAAAATACTCCCTTTTGGCTCTTAAAAAATTAGTTTAAATATTTAACACTAATGGCTTTTGGAATTGTTGATGGGAATGGTTTTAATGAATCTTTTACAAACAGTTTACCTTAAAAATAGATGGAGACTTATTTTATTAGAGCCCAAGAAGGCTGAGGATTACTTTCAGGAACGATATTCAGTTTTCTGCTCCATCACATGTATCTTGCTTCCAAATGTTCTGTCTCCTTTTTCCTGGAAGGACATGACTCCTTTCAGTGAAATGATGAGGACATGCATGTGTTTCTCACACAGTACGACTCCTTTCTTTCTCCACTGATTGTTATTACTTAAAGAGAATGATTTTGTATGAAATGAAAAGGAAGCCATCATGGTTTCTGAGGGATCATGTCCTTGATGAGTAAACATTATTTAAATGTCTTAAGCCTGATAGCTTTCCCTGAAGAGACCACTTACATGGATCATTTCAAAAAGTGGTATATTTATAAAACTGGTTAATATGAAATAGTCTAACTAGCTAACATAAATAATAGAGTGAGAATGGGAGAATTTTGGATTGGTGTGAACTCCTTAGAGCCCTCAGGATCTTCTCTTCACTCTTATTGTCTTGGTTCACTTAAAACAAATGAAATGCCCAGGATATATGGACTCTAAAACTGGCAGTGTCTGTTGAAACAAATCTCTTTGATCTTTGGTTTCAGTGTTAATTTCTGAATACCTTTATGAGAAAATTGCATTGAGGACAGAATGTTAGTGGAGAAAGATGGATCAAGAAGTTTGGAAAAGAACCATCTGGCCCTTAAGCTACTGTGATATATCACATAAATATGTTGGATCTGTAGTCCAGAAAGCAATTGGCAAATTCATTCCTTCATTGAATTTAGGGCTAGATTTCTATTATGAATTTAATTTAATTACTAAATTAATGCCCTGACCTGGACCATGGTGTTAACTTTGAGGAATCTATTTCATGAGTGTAGTTACTCCCTCCAAAAGTACAGGTCACAACTTCTCCATATCTTCTCATTCTATTAAAAAGTTTGTTAGCCTTGGATTACTCATGTGAAATGTAAGACTTTTGAAATATTCTTTTTAGATGCCAACAGTTTTCACTAACTAAGGGCCTGTGGTCAAGACAGAGACTTTTTTATGTAAGACAGATTTGAAAATAGAAATGTAAACAGAAATACAATTTGTGTGTGTGTGTGTGTGTGTGTGTGTGTGTGTGTGTGTGTGTGTGTGTTTTAAGTTAGACATCCTGGCTATGGATATTAACTAGTAGATGGAGAAATAGAAAGGATATATTTCCTTGTCTATTGGTACCAACTAAAACAATGTCACTAGACTCTAGCTAATGTTCCCAGTCAACTAACTGGTTACAGAGTTCATCCACTGAGAAACAAATACCCACTACTTCCACAAGATAGCACAGCCATGAATCAGTGTAAGTCCATCTGCTAAGTTTGGCTGTGCTAAAACAAACTGGAGCAGACCTAATGAGAGATGAAATATGCTTTTACCTCCAGTCCTGTGTTTGGATTTCTCAGAAATCATTGTCTGGGAAAATTGACTGTATTTGTTGTAAGCTCTTTGAATAACCTCAACTTAATATAAGAAGGAGCAGAGAAAAGTGAGAATGACACAGCTAAATGCAGGTGGAGACCATGCAAATCGTCTTGTTCCTTATACATGCTGGGGACTCGACACACATTTGTTTTTGAAACATGGACTGTCCAGATGTATTCAAGGGTGCAATGGAGCCAGCTCAGACCAGCTCTCCAAAAACTTTTGAAATTTTCAATGTGAGCAGTTACACCTTGGAACTTGGCAAATGTTATAAATCAGGGCTTGATTTGGTGTTTTGTTAATGGTGTTTTGTCTAGACTTAGGAAAGTCATAGAGAAATGTTAATAATGCAAATTAAACTTTTTTCGTGTGTTTTCAGAGACCTAGTTAATCATTTACTAGTACATTCTCATTTAAAATGTAGCAAGCATATCATAAAGATCGGTTTCTTTTTAGTTGTAGTTAGATTAAATAGCAACTTAAAAGAAAAAGAAAATAAGGAAAATAATTTTTTTTAATTTTAAAATAAAAACATCCTGGGTTTGTTTGACTCCAGTTCTGCCGTCTCCTTGAACAAATCATTTAACTTCTCTGGCCCTCAGTTTTATCTTCTGTAAAATGAAGTTTGGCTACATGAAGATTCTTTCTAGCTCTAAATTGTATGATTTGTAATGACATATTGATGATTATCTGTCAAGAGCAGAAGATGATTATTTAAAGGAATGACTTTTCAATTCAACATTTATTAAGTGTTATGTACAAAGAATTGTTCTAAATTCTGAATATTCTAAGATGAAAATAATATGGCTCCTGTTCCCAAGCAGCTTATAATCTAACAGAGGTGGGAGGGTGAGGTAAGGCAGGTACCCAAGCCCTTCTGCTCTAAATCTTATGACTTTTCAAATAGTTATAATACAAGACAAAATGTGATAAGTACAAAGCAGAGGTCTAAATAAGGTGCTATAACAAATGTGTGGAAAGATAGCGGTTTAATCTGAGGATAAGAAGGCCTTCATGAAGAGGGGTACCAGAGTTAGGCCTATATAGAAGAGGAACTTGAGCAGACAGATGAGGGCAAATCCATTCCAGGCATACAGAAATAAGTAAGCAAAAGAAAAATGAGAGGAGAGAGTGAGCTTGGAATTAACATTGCGTGAAAAGGAGAAATATGAAAGAAAGCTGGAAGGGAAGGTTGGAGCTGCATCGTGTCTTCACCTTGAGCACTGGCACAAGGAATTCCATCACCTGAAACAAGAACTTACAAGAAGCAGATCACTCAGTTTACATTTCACAATTCATGAATATTCTTAGTACTTATGAATCTATACCCATGATTCACCCAACACACACAAAATCGTTACCTTCACATCTACAATCCCAAAATTTGAAATCTCTCTCTCTCTCTGATTATACATTTCCTTATCTCCCTATACCTCACACTTCTAAACCTAAACCACAACTTGCCATCACTCTGATTTCACAGGCCATCACCTCTGCACTGGCCTCATTTCCCTCGTTTCAAAATCTTGAATCTACAGTTATCCACTTCTATAGCCATTCATCTGTCTCCAAACTCCTGCTTTGCGTTACTCCCAACTTCTACCTTCTCTCCTCCTATTTCTATGCTGTTGAACACTAGAAGAAATGATATAATTGTACTGACTGAATCCATGACAAATTCATCTTATATGATCTCAGCTGGGTACTTGCAGCTCTATGCCGGTCCGTGTATTCTTTCCTCATTGTCTCTGTTGCACTTTCAACAGTGGTAGTTGCAAAACTTCCCTTCTGACTTTGTCACTTACCCCATCCTTTTCAGGAGAGAACCTGGCCTTATCCACAGAAAAAAAAAAAAAACCAGACCATCCGATACAAGATCCCTCTCCTCACTAATTGTATATTTCAATTACCTCAAGATCATTCCCCAACTTCTTCCTCATTGCTTCAGTTTCAGAGGAAGAAGGGACCCTTTTTAGCCAGTTATCAGCCTTTCTACTTGTACCCTTAATGTCATGCCCTTCTGTCTCCTCTAGGAACTTATCGGTTTGATCATCAGAGAAATTTTCCTAATTATCAACTTCTTATCCACTGTCTCCTTCAATTCTGTTTACAAAAATATCCAGATTGCCCCCTACTTAAAAACCTTCACTTGGCCTCACCATTCCCAAGCTATCATCTTATAGCTCTCTTCTGTTTCACAGCCCAGGTGAAGTCAATCATCTCCCTGGGGCAACTTGGTCTTCTTTTAGGAAAAGCCTCCCCTTTTGAGGGTGGAAGGAAAAAATTGAGTCAGAGAGATGTTCCTATCATGCCTCTGGAATCCGCTCTCCCCAGAGCTGCCTAATTGATATTCCTAAAGCACAAACCTTGCCTTGCTGAAAAAGTTCCAGTGACACACCCTCACCTGTAGGATAAAATACAAATTCCTCTCTGACATTTAAAACTCTTGATCAGTTCCAGCCTGTTTACAGGCTTATTACACTTCATTCTATTTACGTACTATATGCTCCAGCCATACTGGCCTACCTCCCTCCTCTATCCCATGTACAAGCTTCCATCTCGCACATTCATTCTTTTGTACAATCTGCTTTCCATTCCTAGAATGCTCTCTCTGATAATTACTGTCTCTTGGGGCAGCTAGGTGGTGCAGTGAATAGAGCACCAGCCCTGAAGTCAGGAGGACCTGAGTTCAAATGTGGGGCCTCAGATCAAACACTTGACACTTACTAGCTGTGTGACCCTGGACAAGTCACTCAACCCCAATTGCCTAAAATAAATAAATAAATAAAATAATTACTGTCTCTTGAAACCCCTAACACTCTTTAAGGATAAACATTTTTCCCACTCAAATATCATGGAATAATAGTATTGGAGCCAGATGAGACTAGAGATCATCCAGATCAGGGGTTCTTAACCAGGGTCCATGAACTTGTCTTTCAAAAATATTTTGAAAACTCTATTTAAATATATTTAGTTTCCTATGTAAGACTATGTATTTTATTTTATATATTTAAAAACATTATCTTGAGAAAGGATCCACCAGACTGCCAAAGTAGTCTGTAACACACATGCAAAAAAAAAAAAACAAATAAACAAACAGAAAATAGTTAAGAATGCTGATCTACCCTCATTTTGCAGATGAGAAAACTGATGTGCAGAGAAAGAAAGCAAAGCAAAGTAAACCCAGATTCTCTTTGACTTCAAATCACATACTTTTTCCACTGTAACCCATCTTTCTTTCTCATTAAGGACAATCTCTGGTGGCTTGTTTTTTGTTTTTATTTGTTGTTGTTGTTACTGTTGTTTATTTTGAAGAGTTTATACATGTAAGCCCTGATTCAGTCAGATACCACCCCCACCCCCAAGAAGGTATGTAGGTGATGTGAGTATGAATCTGCAAGATTCCTCTCTACCAGTAAAACCCTTTCCCCTCACACTCTTAAGTATCTTCCCATACAGGCATCTGTACCTATCCAATAGATCCAGGGTTTCTATATTTCTCCTGATACAAGCACTGGAGCATCCAGGAACTTCACAGACATCACTCCCAGAAAGTACAAATTATAATGTGAATATACTTGTACCTAATGGAAAGTCCTGGTGGATGCTGGTCAGGATCTGTGATTCTTTGTGGGCCATAATTATGAAATTTCAAGAATTGTTCACACTGGAAACATCTTGCTCTATCCTCAGGGTCCTCAGGGTGTGTACCTTGGGCCTTTATTATCCCAAGGTTCCATGGAACATGCAGAGGCCGAGTTTTACCTCCTCTAGTTTGCAGGACTTTTTCCAATAGCTCAACATCATAGACATTCTCCAAATCTGGACCGGTGCCTACTCAGATCTCCCCAGCAAACCTAGGAGTTTCTAGAATATATTCAGTGCCTTAGGCACTATCTTTTTCAGAAATGGTCAATAGAGTGCTTGATAGCTGAAACTCACTAGAGAAATACAGTTTTTCTTGAGGATATGGGAAAGATTTTTTAAGAGGAAACTCTCAAATACCTCAACCATCAAGGGAAATTCCTAGCCTTTATCTAAACATACGAATACATCAAAATGAATTCTGTATGATGAAATCAGAATCCTTAGCAATAACCTTAAAATATTAACATTAAATTACTTCTGAAAGGAAGATGACAATGGATAACCATTCCTAGACACAGTGGATCCTACTTTGATATTAGGCCATGTGGACTTTCCAGGTCATTACAGAGAAAGAAAAAGAGCATTGTTCACCCAACTCCCTGTCAACCAGAATAGTCTTGGTGAAGAAAAATAATGTTCTGGTCTCCAGGAGAGGCAAGACAGAGAGAACAGAGCCCCAAACCCTCCACTTTCTTATCTTCCAGGTAGAGCAAAAAAGGGAAAATCAGTTAAAAAAGCCAAGAGCTTCTGCTCCTCAATGTCAATAAACACTAAGCTCCTACTATGTGTCAAACACAGTGCTGAGCACTGGAACTACAAAAAGAGTCAAAAGATAGTCCCCACCCTCAAGGAGCTTGCAAGATGAGATGTAGAAGAGAGCGCATAGCCAAGAAGCACCTTGGGAGACCACTAAAGAGAAAAGACAGTGAAAGAAAAGAGCTGGGAAGCCACTGCCTGTGTATCCCTCAGGTAGAGAAAGAAAGTTAGATTTCCCAAGGAAAGGCTTACCTGGTCAAGAGGAAGGGATCTCAAAAAGCTTGTGCTAAAGCCATGTTTATCTTTTCCATTCTAGTCAGACTAGGTGCTAGAGCTCCCAATTGTGCTCAGCTCTTCCCCTTAAGAATTGAAAGCAACACTCTATTTTCTGCATTTAAATGTTAGAGACTAGTACAGAAGGTCAGCATCTCTTTTAAAGGAGCAGGTCAATTTTAAGTCAAGGGGATCTGGCCCTTTTAACAGACAGACAGCTTCTTCCTCATTACATTAACATGACTCATGGTAGGCACCACCTTCTGGAAACTGTATTGTTTGTTGTTTGTGCTCAAAAAGGACCAAAATGATGTCACAATATTGGGGTCAGTGTACAGTGTGTCCAGCTGTGGTCTATCATACCAATATGAGCTTGAAAGGCTCTACCACAGGTCAGGCGCAAAAGTCTCAAAAGTTGCGCATCTCACATCTTTTTTGCGCTACTGCAATTCTGCTTTACTCAGCACCTTCTTTGTTGTGGGCACACCATGCAGGATGATCCTGTGCCAGTGTCTCCCATGTCTCACAATCAATACCAGAGTTCTTCAGAGAGACTTTAGTGTGAGTGTTTGCTTTGTGTGAGCTCTCTGTAATAGAATCTTTTAGGCAAATATACATTTAGCATCCAAGCAAGCCCATCAGAGTTATGCTCTCTGCAGGACAGTTTGAATGCTTGGCAGTTTAGTTCGAGAAAGACTTCAGTATCTGGCATCTTTTCCAGCCAGGTGGTCTTCAGAATCTTCCTATGACAATTCAAATGGAAGGGATTCAGTTTCCTGGCATGGCACTGGTAGACTGCCTAGGTTTCACAGCATACAACAATTGCATCAGCACAATGACTCTATAGACCTTCAGTTTGGTAGGCAGCTAATACCTCTTCTTCCCCACACATTCTTTTGGAGCCTCCCAAATGCCGAGCTAGTTTTGGCAATGCCTCTGTGCGTACATCCCTGGAAAGTATACCATCAACGTAAGTGAACTCATCAACAACACACCTTCTTAAGACCTAATGTTCTGGATAAAGCCAACTTGTAGTAAGGCAAATTCTTCTGTCCTCCCCTGCTGCTCCAACCCTCCTTCCAAATAGCTAGCAAGTATAGGCTGCTAACTTCTACTGTTGCTAAGGAAGGCTGAGCTAACAGGTGCCTAACAAAACTTGTTGTATAGAAACTCAAACTGTAGTGAGAAAATGCTAAGAGGGTAAGTCAGAAGGAAATCAGATTATTTCTGGTGGCAATTTAGAGTTCAATTGCTTTGAACTCCTGTTCTTTCTGGATTTCCATCTCTATATGCTTGGCACAACTTAACAGTCTTCAGTTTTAAGTTTAATATGTTAAAAATAAAAAACCAATTTGAGGAACTGATATATCACATTTTTGACAGCTTGACTGGGTCTTGAGCTAAAGGGCATAACTTCTAGGTCATTCTTCTACTGGAGGTGAATGATAGGACTGAGAAAAGAGTTTCTTATCATCAGTATTAAGGATTATCTGCCTTTGCCTGGTTACTACTGCTCTCCTTTATTGGCTGAGTATTTTCTTCACTGAGTTTTCTTATCTAACCCCTACAAACAGTAGGGATAGATAGATTAGATGTTATGAAGAGCAACTATAGAAGCCACAGTGAAAATAATACGGCACTAAGCAAAAATCATGGCCTATGATGATTTTAAAATTTTTCAGAAATAAAAAAAACATCAGATATACAAATAACTAATAGAAATCCTTCCCAATACATTAAAAGTTGTGGACAAATTCTCTGATCTTCTGTATCATGCGTATTTCAGCTTACCAGTATGTAAAAAGAAACAACACTTCTTCACACACACACACACACACACCCCAGACCCACAATGGGATCATATTCTAATCATTTCTAGACAGAATACCATGGAACTCAGACAACAGCTGAAAAAATAATTTTGATTAGTACAAGACAGAGACTTTTCTTTTTCAGTAAAATATGTGTGTACATATTATTTATTATACATATATATAGTTATATAATTCTGTGTATGTATGTGTGCAATGGAATCATTTTGTATTTATATCCTCCAACTCTATCAATCTTAGAATATTATAGAATGTTAGCCACTTCATTTGTGTTGGACCTTGAGATCCCTGGATAAAAAATACTATGCAATTATCGAACACTACCATTTATTAACAATAGTAGAAATTAGGGGTCTTGCTAATGATAGAGTTTCTCAAGGAGTATGTTGGGTACCCCCAGTTATATCTTATGGTGTTTATTTCCAAATGAAACAGCTACCAAACTGCTAAACACCCATTTGGTTTAATTTGGAATTCTGTTAGTGAAACAGTATCTGCATAGTCAGGTGAAAAATATCATAATATAAGCTCCTTAAGAGTAGGGATTATTTCTTTCTTTCTTTTCTTTTTTTTGTATTTGTACTGCCAGCACCTAACACAGTTGTTAACACAGAGTAGGTGGTTAACAAATACCTATTAATTAATTAAGTCAAGTCATATTCCTTGGAAATATCCAAGAACAAAAAGGTATGGCCTTTAAAAAAAATTCTATCTAGAATCAGAGTCATTAGGGTTGTCCAAATTCTATTCCACAGAATATACTAGAGCAAATTTTAATTAGTCAACAGTGCATTTCCTGCCAAAATTCCTTAGATTTAAAAAAAATCTTATAAACCTAAAATAAGTGTTCTTTCCTCCTACATCTCACAGAATCTGTGCTTTGAACCTGGAGAGTTCCCATCTCCACTTCTATCCCCATTGTCCATGAGTATATATATGGAAAAGCTATATGACCCAGAGAACTTAGCTTACTGGTACACAGAATAGATTGGGTTTAAAAGCACTAAACGACTTTGTTTTCACTGTCTCTGAAATTAAGTGATTTTGAGACACAGCAATTTTAAATTTTTGATTTTCTGATCATTAAAACCAATGTATGAGATTTTCAAACATATTGATACTAAAATTTGAATTTTTAAAAATAATGGTTTTGAGTTACATGACTAAGTAGCAGAAGATTTTTCCAAAATATCTAGGTTAACCAAAAAGATTCCTTCTCAAATGAAACATGTAAATTTTTATATATAAGCAAGTATTATGAAAGCCAAGGGGCACAGGACTAATGAAAACAATTTTTAAAAAAGTTTTCAGGAGAAAGCATGAGATAGAGAAAATGTGCTGCATTTGGAATCAGAGAACCCTTACTCCCTGTATGACCATGGGCAAGTTTTTAAACTGTCTTAGGTCTCAGTTCCCTCATCTGCAAAAAGAGAGCTTGCACTAGACAACCTCAAAGGACCCCGGCTCTAATTCTATGGTCCTAAAACCTTTAGCCACATACAGACTTGGAGGATAGGCATTAATGCTCCAGCAACCCTATTTCTAATTAAACTTTACCCTGCAATACAAATGGGTTTTTAAAAATACATTTAAACCTAGATTGACAAGTTTTATATAAAGAGGGCCAGAAGAAAAATGGGAAAGAGCAATTTTCTTTATAAACCTACAGGTTTACACAGGGGAAGAGGATAAATTAGATGATGATTCTTTGATAGATCACATGTTTGGAATTTTGAGTATATGAGAAGAGGTTGGAGCTCATTTGGAATTTTTTTTTGGGGGGGGGAATTGGGGTTAAATAACTTGCCCAGTGTCTTGCAGCTAGTAAATGTGTTAGGGTAGATTTGAACTCAGGTGCTCCTGACTCCAGGGCTACTGCATCACCTACCTTCCCCCTTATTTGGAATTTTGAAGACCCACAAGAAGAGTATAATAATGTTCAGGGTATAAAGCAAGGACTAAGATTTTACAGAGGTGATCAATATCTGCTGCTCATCCCTCAAATTTTTTATTTTTTCAAAATAAATTTTATTGATGCTTTTTGACGTTATATTATAGCAACAGTGAGATGGGGAAGGGAATCTCCCCCCTCAAAATTGTACCCTCCCTCGTAACAAGGAAAATAGTTCAGCCAAAGCACCCCATTCATTGGCTCCTTTTGAGAATCTGTCCAATCTTCCACCCTAATAGTCTGCTGTCCCTTTACCATGAGGAATAAAGCATCTTTAATTCTCTGTTCTCCAGAACCATCTTTTTTTTAACTTACTCATATTCATCTTGTTTTTAATAATGTTTCCATTTACATTGCTTGTAGTTATTGTGTACAGTGGTCATTTAGTCATGTTTATTTCACATTGCATCAGTTCAAAGGATTCTTCTAGCGTTTTTGAGAATTCATAATATTTAATAATTTAAGGGGAAGGGAATAAACACTTATGGAGTTCCTGCTATGTATCAAACACTGTACTAAGTGCTTTTATTGTTGCTTGCTCTATCATATTCTTGCGTTATAGTTTTTTTTTTCAGCCATTCACCAACTGATGTCACTCACTTTGTATCTAGTTCTTTGCTTCCACAAGAAGCAATGCTGAGAATCATTTGGTATATGTTATCCATGACTCCCATGCAGTATATGTCCAGTATTGGAATCACTGCTTAAAGGACAGTTTTGTAACTTTTCTTGCATAATTCCAAACTGACATGCAGAATAGTTGAAACCATTCACAGCTCCACCAATGGTTAATTAATATGCCTTTCTCAACATTGATCATTTCTTTATTCTCTGATAGTTAGAAGATGCTCTCTAAATGTATGACCATGTGCAGAACATAATGCATAACATATAATCAGGTGTAGATTAGTATAGAAGAGAGTGTAGCTGGCAATGTCTTAAGGTAACTGAGTATATTGCTGTTATATAATTGCCTCACATTACTCCTAAGTCTATGATAAATATTCACATTTACTTAGTTCCTATGTCTGTGGAGGACAAGTAATAACTGATCTTCACTAACAGAGTTCTTCAGCAAAGGGAAAGTTAAAGCTAAGTTGTTCTTTCTTCTATAAAAATTAAAAGCCTCTATTTCTGACCTGAATTATCAATAAAGCCTTTCTTTATGATCTATAATTGAGAAGACTGATTGGCCAAAGATACAAGACTGAACTGATGTACAGTCTTTCTTAGTTCATAATTTGTTTTTGGGCACCTGAGATTTGACACATATTTCATAATTTCAGTGGCCTTAGACACAAGTGGCTATCAGGATTGGGTAGTAGCACTACATGGGACAGTTTCTTATAATTAGCCTAAAAATGATACATATTCTGTAACCTTGAGAGGTGATTGTTATCATAAGGTAGAAAGCCTTCCTTGTACATATTTCTAATAATTGCCCTGACAATCACATCAGAAGAAGCTATCATTTTCTCATCCTAGGTGGGGAAGGAGTATAGGACCAGGTAGGCGTATAGTCTAATCAGACTTCTCTCAAAAGTTACAAAGTGGGGGAAAAAAACTTTCACTTTTAATAGGCCAACTAAGAAGTTACAAGTGACGTGACATACTTCAAAGAAATACATCAACTTAGCATTGAAGCATAAAGGATTATGATAAACTCTGCTTAATGCAAGTGTTTCTTTTCCTAGGAAAGGAATCTCCCCAAATGGACCTTGTACTTGCGGTTTCAGTGTAGAACAACAGTTAAATGAGTCAATCCTATACAAGTGGTTGCTATTATCACTTAGTCTTAATTCTACAGGTAGATATTCGTAAGTTAGTAGCACCTTAAATTGTCAAGAGTGTCACAGCAGTCATGTAAGACACAGATCAAGAAAAAGGCCACCCAGAACAAGTAAAATGATAATAATTGATATTTACCTACTGTTTTAAAGTTGCAAAATGTTTTTACGTATATGACCTACATGAATTTAAAAGGAGAAGTAAAATACAGTTCCTGGGATAAATTAATGAACTTGCCTTTCTAACTCAGGCCAACTTAAGATATGGCCATGAAGACATCAACTGGTATTTTACTGGTGATAGTAAGAATAAACCAATTTTACAATTGATGGGGATTTATTGGAAAGAGGCAGATTGAGAGAATCAAGGTGGGAGACAGGGAAGTGGAGAAAAGCAAGGGAGATGAACGAAGAACAGGTACTGGGAGTTGTGTTGACTGCCAGATTAATAGGCTGATCCTTAGAATGCTAAATTGCTCAGAAGGCTAAGCAGAGGTTAGTCAGGAAAGCTAGGGAAATCCCAAGATGGAAACATGAGAAAGGGAAGTGTTGGCCTCTCATATGTAAAGGTTTTATTTTATGATATCCCTGAAGAGGGGAAGCTAAGTCTTGGAGTCATCAGAATTCATGAGCACAGTAATTCTATTTAAATAAAAGCATCTGACCATAGCATGTTTGAAAATCAAATTCTTATTCAAACTCTTAAGCCAAAATCTAACATTAAAAGACAATATTTCTTAAGGGGTTTTCTGTCTATGGCAGAGGAAAAGGTTCATTTCCCTTTCTCCCTCTTTTCTCATATTAAAAATGGAACCCAATATATCATTCAGCAGGCTCAGTAATCTCTTATAAAGTGATTTTTTTTTATTTTATAAATTCAGAATGGCATTAGGTAAGCAATCATGGAAACTGCCTCCTGACTTAACAGGAACTCAATGAGCACTCTATTTTCCCCTCCAGGATGGATGGTCACAGTATCACTTTGTAGCCTCATCTTCAACAATAGAAAGAGATCGGCAAAGACCATATTCTTCATCACGAACACCCTCCATTTCTCCTGTGCGCATGTCTCCTAACAATCGCTCAGGTAAGAAGGTGCCAATAATAAGCAAAACACATGTTTCTAACAAAGATGAAAGCACCTTAGTTGATCAAAACACCATGCTTGGGGGAGGAGGGCATTCAGGTCCTATGGATTTATGTGTGTGTATGTATACATGTATGTATACATTTATGTATGTTTGTAGATATAGATATCCTTTTTAGTGACACGTTTGTGGAAATTGTAAAGCGAGCACTGCCATAAATTGCTAACATTATTTTATGTGGGCTAACCCATCAGGATTGACCAGAGTCCAATAATGGAAAAGAAAAGGGCAAATTTCTACTATCATGCAACTACTACTTCCTTGGAAAGCTTCCAGACTGAGTCCTTTAAGTATCACATCAGTGGCAGTCATAAAAATAGTTCTGAACAAAGAAAAATCTTTTGGACAGCAGTGGAAAGCCTTCCAGCTCCAGACAGTTCTGGAGTTTTAGTGCTAGACTGCATGTTAGTAGCGTTATTTATACTGTACACTCAACCCTACAGTTGGAGCATGAATAAATTGCTATTTTGTTGACTAAGGACATTTAAGTGATTCAGTTCAGTTTTCCATATAGTTTATCACCTTGTCACTTAGCTTTGAGCTTACTTTAGTCATTTCCTTGGAGATATACTATATTTCACAGGACAGTGGATCTTGAGGTAGAAGGGACCCCAAAAGCCACCTAGGCCCCATTTTGCAGATGAGAAGACTGAAGGCAGGGGTTATTAAATGACATCTACAAAGTAACACTGATAGGAAGCATCAGAATTAGGATTTAGACCCAAGTTCTCCAACTACAGTCCCTATACTTATTTCTACTCTTTCCAAACCACGTTAAGTCATGCATTAGCATGGCTTACCTCAGAAAGCAGGAATAAGCTTCCCAGAACATACTGTAGTCATGCAGGAGGCATGGTTTTCATTGTTATTTAGATGGTAGAAATGTCATCTCACTTTTCTGAGTCTCTACTGTAGAGAGATATATTTAGAATGAAAGAAGTGTCTTCAGGCTTTTCCTTCCTTCCCCTGCCAAAAAGTTCTTGTTTCCAAAGCTGGGTCAGAGGGTAGCATGGTAGATGGCATCAAAAATAGCCTAGTTGGCCTTGAAAGAGTTTCTCATAAAATCTTATACAAGAATTTACAGTTAACCTAAGACTTGTCTGAATGATGAAGAAACTCAGAAAAAATGTAGGAGAAAAATGACCAGAATAAATTACACTCTCCCGTCCAAATGGAAGAATACATGTTTCAGTGTGATAGGGTTTAAAACCCTTGGACTGCCAATAAGACTAGAGACAGAGAATTTGAAATTGCTGTCAACTTAAAAGTGGCAGACCTCCACTTGTATGTAATAAGGATGATCATATGATGACAATATGGTAAAAAGGTCTCTTGGAACCATTTCCAAATCTGGATTTGCTTTATCAAAAACCCAGTCTCTTATTTCTAAATAAATGGAGAATCAGCCAGCACAAGATCAGTTTTTAGGCTCATATATATTTAACTCTCCCAAAGAGGAAGCATATTTCTTCATCACATTTGCATATATACACCTAGTCAATGGAGAAAAAAAGTTTGAAAGCACCTATTACATATGAGATACTGTTCTAAATAAACACCTAGAATGTAAAGATATATAGATTCAGGCCCTGTTCTTAAGGAGCTTTCACTCTGAAGGTGGGGATAGAAAGAATACATGTACACAAGTAGCTATGATTCAAGGAAGAAAATGACGAGGGAGGTTCTGGCAAAGGACTGTGAGAAATTTAAGGAGGGAGAGATCACTTTGGGGGTAGCTAAGTGGTTCAGTTCTGGGCCTGGAGTCAGAAGATGAGTCTTCCTGAATTCAAATCCTGCCTCTGATGCTTACTAGCTGTGTGACCTTGGGCAAGTCACTTAACACTATTTGCCTCAGTTTCCTCATCTGTAAAATGAGCTGGAGAAGGAAATGTCAAGCCATTCCAGTATCTTTGCTAATAAAATGCAAAATGGGGTCATAAGGAATTAGACGTGACTGAAAACAACTGACCAACAAAAAAGCAGAGTATTTTGCTTTGGGAGGTAATGAATTTCCCATGACTGGAGGTCTTCTAGCAGAGACTACATGATTCCTTCTGAGGAATGCTATAGAGGAGATTCCTTTGCACATAAAGTGTGGACTAGATAAGTGTTATCAAATTCAAATGGATACAACGGCCACTAATCTGTACCTAAGGGTCCCTGTGGACACTATATTGGCTTAGTTTTAAAATATAAACTATTTTTATTTGTTTTTAAAAATATCTCCCAATTACATTTTACTCTACTTCTACTGCACTCAGAAGCATTTGGGCCTGCATGTTTGACACCTCTTGACTGGATAATCTCTGAGGTTCCTTCCCAGTCATTCTGTGAGCCAGGACTGCCTCTGTGAGGCACAGCGTTGGTCAGGAAGGACTGTGTCTACAGTGTGGCAGTTCTCCTGTAATTTCAGTTATTTATGCCAGAGTAACTGTGATCATTCCTCTATTCTTCCCATAATATACTACAATATAAGGAAGAATAATAGCTTTAGATTAGTTGATTGCTACCCTAATTTTGTTTTTTTTTCCTCTCCACTTGATAAGAACTACAGTAAGCACAGCAATAATTCACAGGGATGTTGCAAAGATGAAATGAGAGGATAGATTTAAAAAGTATTTTAGGGGTAGGTAGGTGTTGCAGTGGATAGAGCACTGGCCCTGGAGTCAGGAGGACCTGTGTTCAAATCTGGCCTCAGACACTTAGTAGCTGTGTGACCCTGGGCAAGTCACTTAACCCCAATTACCTGAAGGAAAAAAAAAGTACTTTATAGGAAATGCAATTTTTCATAAGTGCTAGGTATTATTAACATCATAATCATCCAGATAGCTTGTTTTCTGTGTGCTTCCCAAGAATGCCACATAGTAGACACTTAAAATCTGTTGACTTGTTTTGGCTTTTATAGCATACAATGCATAGGTTACTCAAGAATTGGGTCATTACACCAGCCCTGGAGTCAGGAGGACCTGAGTTCAAATCTGGCCTCAGACACTTGACACTAACTAGCTGTTTGACCTTGGGCAAGTCACTTAACCCTATTGCCTAGCCAAAAAAAAAAAGGAGTAAAAAAAAAAATTGGGTCATTATTGTCACTCAGTTGAAATATCAAGGAATAATTACATATATGGAATGGTTTAATAAACACTGACACCTGTGTAATATTAAACTTTAATATTTTAAAAGTTAGGGCAAAAAGCATCTCCCAAATATAGCCCTTTAATGACTAGTGACAGTGTCTACAAAATATCAACCTATTTGAATAAAAGCAAAGGATCTTGGGAGGAGTGACAAGGAAGAGTGATAAGGAGGAGGAAAGAAAGAAGGAAAGGGGAAGGAGGGAAGTGGAAGTTAGAAGCAGCTATAGCAGCCTCCCAGAGCTCGGTAGCAATGACAGGGAATGTTACGTTCTGATGAAAGAGGAAAACCAGGGACCAAAACCAAGCAAAAATCAAATACTAAACAATTCTGCTGTTGGTTTGTAAACAAGTGAGAATCACTGAAGATTTTTGAGCAAGGAGTGACAAGATCAAAAATATGTCAAACTTAACACAGTTGACTAAGTAATCAATCATCAGGCATTTATTAAACATCAACTATGGTAACAAGAATTGTGCTAGGCCTTAGGGATAAACATGCAAAGGTGAAACAGACCCTGATCTCATGGTACATATCACTGGGTGATACTCCATTCTCAGATAAGTAAAACTAAAATTTATACACAATTTGAAAAATGATTTCTATAGGGATGGAGAACTAACAACTGGAGGGGTATATTGCAGGCAAAGTCAAATGTGGAGGTAGAATATTATGTATGGGATACAGTTTGGCTGAATTATACTTGCAGTTATGTGTAATAAGCCTGGAAATATAGGCTGAATCTAAGTTATAAAGCAGTAGCTTGTGTTTTGTCCTAGAGGTAGTGGGGAGCCAGTGGAGTTTCTTGAACAGGTGAGTGACATGGTAAGATCAGTGCTTAGGACATATCAATTTGACATTTGTGTGAAGAATGAATCTGGCTAGGGGGATGGGGCTATGGAAAAAATCTAGGCAAGAAGTGATAAGGGCCTGAACTAATGTGGTAGAGGTATGGGAATGTAGAAAGTAATTTTGTGGAGATAGAATAAAGAAGACAGCAATTAATTGAGGACCATCATTTATAGGAACATAAATCAATATGCTATCATTCTCTATAACACACTCCCATTACTTTGTTTCTCACTAGACAGATTATATCTCCTCCCACACATCTGTACAGCAGCAGCCCTCATGTTCTAGCTACTCAATAACTATTACCCTGGAAGCATACAGCCATTCTAACTTTCATTTCTTTTCTCCCTTGCTTAGAAATTCATTTCTCCCTCCCTCTTATCCAGTTTTCATGGAATTCTAGATTGGTAGAATTTAACAATTTGGAAGGGACTTTATAGTCAAGGCTTCTGAAGCACAGAAAACTTACATGACTTGTCCAAAGTGGCGAGTTTCAAAAGGTGTATGAGAGTTTGCTGAAGGTTGTGTGAGATACGGTGAAGCATGAATGAGTGTCAGAGAAAAATAGTATTTGAGACTATACTGAGATAGAGAATCTTAATCAGCAAGCATTTATTAAGCATTTATAATATGCTAGGCACCAGGGATTAAATAAATAAGTAGTTCCTGCCCTCAAGAAACTTACATTCTATTGAGAGAAACAACATACACATATATCAATGTATACAAATTAAATAGAAGAGATGTTTTTTGGCGGGAACACTGTCAGCTGGGTAAATCTAGAAAGACCTCATGTTAAAACTAGCACTGGGGCTGAGCTTTGAAGGAAGTGAGGGGTTCTAAGAGGTAGAGGTGAGGAGAGAGCTCATCCCCAAGCATCAGGAATGGCCTCTGTAAAGGGACAGAGATGAGAAATGGAATATTGTATGTGAGGATAGCAAGAGGGCCAGTTTGGTTGAACCATAGCATTTGAAGGGGAGTGATGTCTAATAAGTCTGGAAAGACACGCTCAGCTGCATCCTGTATAAGAAAAAACAGATCTCTACAATCATATCTGTTCTCTGCAAGATATCACATGCAAGAAAAGTTTCTATTATCTCTTCCCCAGTAGCGCTCACTCTGAGCACTTTGCCTAAACACAAGGAACAAGAACCATTCCAGAGTTTCCAGGAATCTCTTGTAAATCTTTCTCTTAAGATCTGATAAGATCTTGAATGAGGGTCAAAGCATTTTAAGTATTGTTATTATATATCATAGGGAAGCAGGACAGTACTGTGCCTTGCTCTTTAATTACTCACTACCTACTTTTGTAGGTCGCCATTTTAGATTTGCTACCTGTTAACACAGAGATTTGCTCACATCAAAGAATGATAAAGTCTCCTTTTCTCAGAGTGGAAGAAGGCTATCCAATCCACTGTGTAGGAGAATTGTCTCTACATTCCTGACCTCCCCTTCCCCCAAAGAAAAATCAACAAGAAGTTGTTCAAGACATCGAGTGAGGGAGGAACCTACCACCTCCCAAAACAATCATTGCACCTTGGGATGGCTGTTACTTACATCAATCTTAAAAATCTCTGTCTCTGTCTGTCTCTGTCTCTTTCCCTCCCTCCCTTTCCAATTTCCATCCATTGCTCCTAGCTCTCCTCTCTGAAGGTATGAATAGTAATTCCTTTTCCACAGCATAGCCCTTCAAATATTTAAAGAGTTATGTCCCCCACCATCCTCCCTTTTCCAGGCTGAACATCTCAAATTCTTTCAACTCATTCCACTATAGGATGGTATCAAAGCCTTTCACCCTCCTTTGACTGCTTTCCAGCTTATCAATATTCTTCCCAAAATACTCTTGGTGTGGTCTGATCAGAACAGAATAAAGCAAAGCTATTGGCTTCCTGGTTGTGGACACTCCATAGCCTACAGCTGAATTAGCTTTTGGGACTAACATATTACGTTGGTGACTCATATTAGTTTATAGTCTATTAAAAGCCCCAAATGAACTTTTTCAGAATTGCTATGTAGGTACTTCTCATTTTCTACTTAATGAAGTTAATTTTAAGCCTGAGTGCAACTCTATATTGTTGAGACCTTTCTGTTTCCTGACCTTGTCATCCAATGTGATAGCTACTCCTCTTAGCTTTGCATCAGATTCACATTTGATAAGCACGCCATCCATATCTTTTCTTGTTGTTGTTGTTGCTGATTTGTTTCAGTCATGTTGGACTCTTTCTGATCCCACTTGGGGTTTTTTTGGCAAAGCTACTGGAGTGGTTTGCCATTTCCTCCAGCTCATCTTATATATAAGGAAATCAAGGCAAATGGGGTTAAGTGATTTGCCCAGGGTCACACAGCTAGTAAGTGTCTGAAGCCAGATTTGAACTCAGATCTCCTTGACTCCAGGTCCAGTGCTTTATTCATTGTACCACCTAGCTGCCATGTCTTTTCTAGGTCATTGACAAAATTGCTAAAGGACACCGGGACGACCAGAGATCTCTACAGCACTACACTAGAGACCTTCCACTGAGCTGACGTTTAGCCATTAATGATTATTGCTTGAGTGCAGCTGCTCACAACCAATTCCAAATCTGTCTAACTGTAATATTTTCTGTCAACATTTTGTCCATAAAAGTAGCATAAGACTTTGTCAAATGATTTACTAAAATCTAGTTAAACTATATCTACCATCCCCCAATGAAGTTTTTCTGGCATGACCAGTTCATATTGAAGCCATGTTGTCTTCTCATTTTCACTGCTCGTTCTCTCTTTCTGTATATATATATATACATATATATATATATATATATATATATATATATATACATATATATACATATATATATACATATATATACACATATATATATACATATATATACATATATATACATATACATATACATACATATATACATATATATACATATATACATATGTATACATATATACATATACATATACATATATACATATATATACATATACATATACATACGTATGCATATATATACATATACATATATACATATACATATATATACATATACATATACATATACATATACATATACATATACATATACATATACATATACATATACATATACATATACATATATACATATACATATACATATACATATACATATACATATACATATACATATACATATACATATACATATACATATATGACATATTCAGGAATTAAGGTCAGGCTCACTGGTCTGTAATTTTCAGACTCTACTCTCACTTTTTTGGCAACTGAGTTGGATCTTGAAGGCTATGCAAAGTTTCAATAGCTGAACATAAGGGTTAGTAACTTTTAAGGGATGGGGTGTGATGTTGGGGGGGTGAGAGATAGAGGTAAAAAAGGGCAAGATAAATTTGTGAAAGAAACACATCCAAAGGCCTCACCTCCATCTATGTAGATTTCTTGCTCTAGATTATCAAGAAGATAGAGTAACAAATTGCTCTTCCCTCAAAATATAGCTTTCTAAAGAGTCTGGCTCTCCACTGGCTAATCTTTCGAATGCATCACTAATAAAGCATCAATGACTACTCCCTTCATTTCCCTTACCACAAGCATCCAGGAAATAAAGTTTCAGTAAACTGAGTCCAAATGGGGAAATCCCACCACGCAAGAAATGACTCTGGGTTAGAAAATTTTAGGCAGACTGATGAAAATCCCTATGCACAAGTGACCTTTCAGCCTCTCTAAAGAAAGCTAATTCTGCTATTTGGGTGTAGGGCTGGTCCATTTTTAAGCAGAACTATTTTTGTTGTTCTCATAGTAGTCCAGAGGGTCCTTAGTGGTAATAGTAGTGTCCTCCAAATCCGTTTTACGTAAAGTAAAGATACAGTTGTACTATTCATAGAGTATCCAGAAAATAGCCAGGCTACATATTCATAATGCCTCCTGGGTCACCTCTCTCTAACACAAGACATTCACTTTTGGAACAGAAAATCTGAAGGACATACCACCAAACCAATTATCACTAGAACTCTCTTTCCCCTTAGCTCTGATTGTTGAATGATGTACAACTGACTATCCATGTTTGTGTATTTGAGAAGGAGGAAATCAAAAACTAAGTTTTATTGTCAATACATATTTTTAAACATATATATTATGTGTGTGTGTGTGTGTGTGTGTGTGTGTATATATATATATACACACACACACACACACACACACACATAAAAATTAAGTTTTGAAGTACAAGTTCTTATGTTATTAATGTAAAAGCCTCATTTATAGCAAAGCTAATAAAATATGTATGGGCCAAATTGTGAGAACCCAAAAAAAATTGTTTTTGTTTTTTCCTGCATTAGCAAGTGCCCCAGCCTCACCTCGAGAAATGATCAGCCTCAAAGAGAGGAAAACAGATTATGAGTCCACCGGAACAAATGCCACTTACCATGGAACTAAAGGAGAACACACTTCCAGGAAAGATACCATGACAGGTGAGATGAAAATACAGAGTTGCATGGACCAATCAACTTTACTAGTAAAGTGAGAAGGTAGGTCGGGTTTCCATTCTGTAAAGAGGCTTGACAGTGCATTGGTGGTTAGCAAGCCGATTTGCTTCTTGGGGCTTTGGTGGAAAACATTTCCTGGAATTGGAAATGAAGGGTAAGATTGTGCTACATGGATAAAAATTGAACATCATATTCTTGGTAGTCACAAGGAAGTTTGAAACCTGAATGGAAGTAACTCAAAGAAAAATGTCTTACTCAGCCCATTTTATTATCTGGCTCTATCTTCCTGTCCTTTTATTTCTTCCTCGGTACATTCCCATTATAGAGAGGAATCACACAGAAGGTTAATTTTCACCATCACAAGAAATGAATCAGAATCCTAGAGAGAAAAGAGACTTTGGAGGTCACCTAGTTAGAGGAACATCACATAAAATGCTTTGTAACTATCAAATGCCATATAAATATCAACCACTGCTAATTCTTATTTAATCCAACCTCCCACTTGATCCATAAATTCTCTCCACAGCATTCCTAATCCTAACAGGTAGTCAGTCTTACACCCTATGCTAAAAATGGAAACTACCTCACTGAAGAAAAGGAGGCAGGTGATACATGGGAAAAGCAGAGGATTTCGAGTCAAAGGACTGTGGTTCAAGGCCCCAGTCTTGCCTCTCTCTACCTGTGTGACTTTGGACAAGTTACTAACCTCTCTGGACCTCTATTTCCCCATCTGTAAAAGGAAAGAATTGGAGTCAATAGTGTCTGAGGTCCTTTCTGTTCTTTTGGGAGATGGAGGTGGGAAATAGTTCTAATGATAGAAAATTATTTATTAAGCTAAAATCTGCTTTCCTCTAACTTCACCATATTTCATAGTTGTAAGGGACCTCTGAAGTCATCTCATACAACCTAGATCTGAAAAAGAATCCCTTCTATATCATAAATGATGAAGTAGTTGTCTTGTCCTTTACTGAAAACCTACAGGATCTCCTCAGAAAACCCATTCCATTTACGGAGAACTCAGATTATCTGGGACTCATGGTTTTTCCTTATATCAAGCCTAAATCATTTTCTTTGCAAATTAAATCCAGTATTTCTCATTGTGCCTCTGGGACTAAGCAGAACAAGTCTAATCCCTTTTCCATAAGATAACCTTTTAATGGTTTAAGACAGCTATCCTGTCCCCCATGAATCTTCTCTTTTCCAGGCTAAATATCTCCAGTTTCAACTCAGTAAAGACATAAGAGGGTCTATTCACACTTTTGCCCTTGGTATCATACAGAATAAGTCTACTTCCATTCTATATCACCATTATCATCATTTTCATAACTAACATTTAGCCTTTCCCATATTTAAAGACATCTGACATGTTCCCCCTAAAGCCTTTCGTTTTCTAGGGAAAAACCTTTGACCTTTCCTCAAGTGACCTAACTTCCAGACCCCCTCAATCTACTGACTGCCTATCTATCTATATCTGTTAAATAGATATTGATACGGGGCAGCTAGGTGGTACAGTGGATAGAGTGCCGAGCCTGGAGTCAGGAAGACTCATCTTCCTGAATTCAATTCTTGCATCAGACATCTACAAACTGTGTGACTCTGGGCAAGTCACTTAACCCTGTTTGCTTTAGTTTCCTCATCCAGAAAAGGAAATGGCAAACCACTCCAGACCTTTGCCAAGAAGACCCAAATGGGGTTAAAAAGAGACTGAAATAACCAAACAACAGATATTGATATATAGATTATGTGCTTGAGTTTGTCAGTGAATGTCTTAAAAAGGGGCACCCAAAACAGAAAAAAGTTCTCTAGATACGATCTTACAGCACTTGAATCTTTTAGTGGATCCATGATTTTATCCATGTGGGTAATTGTTCTAACAGTACAGATCATAGATCACAAACCATCCACTCTTCCCTGTTTAATTTTTGTTCATATCCTCCCATAAATCTTCCCTATGGAGCTCATACAGTATTCTGGAAGTGATCCCTGTTGGTCTTTTAATATCACGTAGGTACCACTGTAATGCCTCAACTGTCCCGCTGTTACCATTAAGTCTCATTACTTGCCAGACCACCTCCTGTTCTAATCCTGCACCTCTTAACTAATCTTCTGTGCCACTTCTTGGGTGCAAATCATTGTTGATAATGTTGCAGCCTATTACTTAAATCATACATGTTTCTATTGCCCTTTGGATACCATCTCAACAGCAAATACAGTGAAATCATCTTCCTTCTGCACACAACAGCACTGCGAATAAAGCCTGAGATCATATGGTCTTTTTGGCAGCCACATCACATTTGATTCACATTGAAAATGCAGTCCACAAAAACCTCAACTTCTTTTTCATATAAACTAGAAGAACAAAAGCAGGATTTCCCTTCTTTTGTATCTGATTTAGCAAAGAGCAGTATTTCACATTGAGTCCAACTAGAAAGTCTAACTAACACAGATAGTCAGAGGCAGACCTAAGAGCAGAGCCCATGGTTCCCAAACTTCCAGTGCAGAGTTCTTCCTCCTATACTGTTCAACCAGCTAGGAATCCAAATAAGTATATCTGGCCCACAATTCTCTTAACTCATCCAAAGAGAGCTCTTAAACTTTTATTTTATTTATATATATATATATATATATATATACATATATATATATATATATGCACACATATATGTAATTTTATATAAACCATATATAGGAACCCTTTTACTATATATGTATAGTTTATATAAAATTATTTTTGTATAATGTATTGTATTATATTGTATTATATATAGTAATATAATATATAAAACATTTATAATAATATATATAAAATGTACAAACATATACATACACAATCTTTTTATTTATTACTTTTTTTGCCATAAAAAGTTTGATAGTATTTATTTTATCATCTTGGGATACAAACAGGATATATACATATACATATACATAAATATATATTATAACATTATATATATATAAATAAAACTATATATAAATTATATATGTAATTTATATATATATATATATATATATAATTTTTTCTATGTGTACAATATCATCTTGATATATCAGGTGACTAACTCTGTAAAAGTCAGATATAAGACTGGCATAGCCTAATCTTAGTCATCTCTGTGGATTCTAATGAACAGTGCTCTCCAGAGTATTCACAAAGTGTTTAATAATGCATTTTAGAATTTTTCCAGGAATTATTCAAGCTCACTGGAGTGCAGTCTCTGGGACAGGTAAGTGGCACAGTAGATAGTGTTGGACTTGGATTTCATCAAGATCTGACTTTTAGACCTACCTCAGATACTTACTAAATGACTCTAGGCAAGTCATTTAATCCCCTTCAGCCCAAGTTCCCTCAACTGTGACTCTCGCAGTGATGTTGTGAAGATCACATATGAGATGACATATGTAAAGCATTTGATGTGCTTAACGTGCTACATAAATGCTACCTATTATTCTGAAGATAAGGATATTGTGTGTCTGTCTTCAGTCTTCTGGATACTGTCTTCTCCACAGTTGCGTAGAGATTACAAATAGTATTTCTCAAAGATTTTTTTACAGGTCCCTGGGATGTAATTCATCTCGTCCTAAAGATTTGAACTCTTTTAAAGTAACAAGATACACAACTTTTTTCTGGAATAAAAAACAAGAGAGGCCAAAGACTTGCATGATATACTGAAGCATCACAACTGTATATCACAAATATTTCCTTCAAGAAGGGAAGCACTCTAATGGCAAGCACAAAATATCACAAAAATTAAATTGACTCTATTTTAGTGGACATGAAATGACTGGTTATTGACATGGGACTCATTTTCTAGTCAGCCTTCTGAATAGCCTGACCACTTACTTATTAGAGCAAAGATCAAAATCAATACTAAATTTTAATAAAGAATAAAAATGAGAAGATCAAGTATCCTACTGCGGCAGCTTTAAACCAGTGGATTTAAATAAGCTGTTGACACCAAAAAAAAAAAAAAAGGAAACAGATATGGAAAAAAAAACATCAAAAGAGACAGTCATCATTTCTTAAGAAGCTGAATGATGGAGCTTGGTGGTGCAATGCAGGGCCGGGAGTCAGGAAGTCTCATCTTCCCGAGTTCAAATCTGGCCTCAGACACTTACTAGTTGTGTGACCCTGGGCAAGTCACTTAAACCTCTTTGTCTCAGTTTCCTCATCTGTAAAATGAGCTGGAAAAGGAAATGGAAAACCATTCTAGTATCTTTGCTAAGAGAACCCCAAATTGGGTCACAAAGAGTCAGACATGACTGAAACAACTAAATAGCAACAACATCATTATCTATAACAAGAATAAAAGAACCTGAAACCACATCAACCAACACACACTTGGTTTTCTTGCCAAGCAAAGAGATGTAGGCAGCCAAGAGTGTATAAATCAGTTTGTATAATCTCATGGAGGTTCTTTTAATTTAACGAGCAGTTATTAAGTGCCTACCTTGTACAAGGCACTAGAGATACAAAGACACACACAAAAAAACTTTCCCTAACCTCAATGAGCTTACATTCTACTGGCAGATACAACATATCCATATAAGCGAATAAAAGACCTATGCAAAGTAATTTGGGGAAAAACTACCAACAACTGGGGACATCAAGTAATGTCATGGTGGCACCTGAACTGAGCTTAGACAAGGTCTGGGCATTCTAAAATACAGAGTAGAGATGGGAGAGCGTTCTAGATATGGAGGCCAGCCTAAAAAGTTTGGAGCCCAGGTGATGAAATGTGGTATATAGGGAATCACATATAAGCCAATTTCAGTACAACATTGCATAAGTTCAGAACAAAAATATGATATAAGTCCAGGAAGATAGACTTGAATACCAAACAAAAGTTTGTCTTTTATCATAATGATCATAGGGAGCCAACAGAATGTCACAATCAGACCTGTGCTTTAGGAATGTTAATTCAGCAGCTGTGTCGAAGATGGATAGGAAAATGGAGAAAAGCATGGTAGAAGATTATAAAGAGCTTCACATGACCAAATTAAGAGGCAATAGAGGGGAAAGCAAGTTTACAGAAAGCTTGGTGAGAAACCTAAATAAGGCAAATCACCCCAAGGGTATATAAGAACTTAACTGTAAGACAAACATCAAATAGGAAAAAAAAAAAGAAGAAATAGCCAACAAATGTGGCAAGAGCAGCTGGACCAGACCAAATTTAGACAGAGAAGATCTGTGATGAAGATGACATAATTATGAAGATATTAACAAACCATTTTTAAGCACCAACAAGGGAAAATATGAAAGGCCAGAGGGGAAAAAATTCTTAACTATTCTTTATTATCGAAACAAATGACCAAGAAACTAATATCTATGTCCCATATGCCTACTTTTTAAATTTCTATAAAATTTTTATGATAAAAATCTACACATTTATGATGGCCTGATGGATAGGCAGTCTTTCACAAATGATATTCTGCAGCCAACCACATTTTTAGTCACACTAGTGACTGAATAGTACAGAGCTTATTGTGATCCTTGAATTGTAGACCATAAAAAATAAGTATTTGATTCACTGAAGGCAAATTTTGCATCGAAACTCTCCAATAAAAAATCTGCAATGCATATGTCAGAATCACACTAGATTCCTTGAAAGATATGATAGATAAGTGTTTTAGTACTTTCTGATTGTTCATCTCAATTGAAGCATCAAAAATGGAGCCACTTGATCATCAAATGGGTTTACCTCGTGGGTGGCCAATGAAGAGAACAAATCCAAAAGGTATTCCCTATAGATGGTGAGGAACACCAGATATTCCTATTTGCAAATGACATTGTGTTTATTGCATCAACTCTAGAACACTGTAGTCTCCTTAATGAGCTCTATGATCATGCAAAGACAGATGTGACATAGTGGATAATGAACTGTCCTGAATGCAAGAAAGAATTGGATTCAAATCTTGCCTCCAACACATGAATTAATGATGAATGAATTATAAAAAACTTATTAAACATTTACTATTTGCCAGCCACTGTGCTAAATACATACTGGTTATACATCCCTGGAAAAGTTTCTTAACCCTTCAGTACTCTAAGCAACAGGGACAGTTAGGTGGGACAGTAGACAGAATGCTAGGGCTGGAGTCAGGAAGATCTGAATTCAACTCTGGTCTTAGACACTTATTAGCTGTGTGTCCCTGGGCAGGTCACTTAACCCTCTTTGCCTCAGTTTTTTAATCTATAAAATGAGTTGGAGAAGAAAATGGCAAACGACTCCAGTATCCTTGCTGAGAGAAAACCTTAAATGGGGTCATAAAGATTCGGACACAATTGATATGACTGAACAACAATATACTATGAAACTCTTTAAGGTTATAAGTTGTAGGAAAGGTGATAACTTGCTTTGGTGAGGGAATTTCCTACACCAAATAGTCCCTAGCTCTATCACTAATCACTCAAAAAAGTTTGTCTAACTATTTGCTCAGAAAAGTCCAAGTGGATGAAGAATGTCTATTGTCCAGAATATAATCAGCAGTTCACTGGACTGTCTATCAGTACATGCATCTTAAACAAACATTGTGGACTTATTTTAACTATCCTTCCTTAGGATATGATTAGGTCAGTGGGGCAGGTCCAGAAATGAAGAGGTGGAAGACTTCAAGGTCACTCATGATATTTCCCTGGTTTCTCCTCTTAATACCATTCATTGCCATGTGTAACAACAGAAGTTAGTAGTGGTTGGTAAGCTTCACAAGTCTCCATCCTATCTCAGATACATGCACCAGATTATCCACATCAGCTTTATACACTGCCATCTTTCATAATAATGTGATAATTATATAATATTCTAATATTTGAAAAACACATATGTTATTTTACTTGTTCTTCCAAACAATCCTGTGAGAAAGGTACTATGAGTGTTACTAGCTCAATTTTATAGATGAAAATACTGAGGCTCAAGAAGTTAAATGTCATGGCCATGGTCACACAACTGGTAAGTATCAGAGGTAGGATTAAACCCAGCTTGCAGTCTTCTTAACCCCAAGTCCAGCATGCTAGTCCACACTTACATATCCTTCATGAGGAAGTCACCAACCACAATTACTTATCTCTTCGTCCTCAGACCAACAACAATTTTGCTAAATTCCTTTGCTTCTATGAGTAGCTTTTCTTTGCTCCGTGTACTAAAGATTATTGATACCTTTCAGAGGGTCCAGCTCTCCCTCGGCTCTGTTATGTAGCCTCACCTATTTAGAGCTTATTTTCCTTTCCCTTCCTTTACTTAACAACCATTTGACCCTGATCATGAACCTTCACTCCCCCATTTTTCTCAGAATCTTTTTCTTCTATCTTGTCAAAATTCCTTCATCATCTCAGACAAGCAGGAATATAAAGAGATATTCTTTATATCTTTTCATCTTCTAAAGAAAAAAAGCGTAGTTGATGAATGCCTCTGACAAGAAAATTCTGAGATTCTGGGATTCTGAGAACAAACCCAATTAAAAAAAAAAACTTCTTTGTTTCTGTCCTTCTTAGAGCTCAAGTCCTTAGTGGTCCACTCTTAGAAACATCCCCTAGAAACTGCAGGGACAAACTGACACCTAAGATTATTTGTTTGGTTAGTAAAAACAAATTCTTTCCTGGAGAAAAGATGTAAAATGCCAACTGCCTAATAGAATTGAGGGCAGAGATAGTTTCCCATTTGTTTTTGTATCTCCTAGCATCCAGTACAGTGCCTGAAACATAGTAGGAGCTTAATAAATGTTTGTGGATTGATGAGGTCACTTGGGACAAAAGTATCATAAAAATGCTACATCTAAGACATTTTTTGGCATGAATTATTATATTGAGTTCACAGGATTATTTATGTAGAAGGGGAAAAACCTTAGAGATCATCAAATGTAACCCTTTTGTTTAACAGATGAGGAAACTGAGGTACAGAGGAGTTAAATGACTGGCACAAAGTCACACAACTAAGTAACTGAGACAGGATTTGAATAGAGGTCTTCCTGTTTCCAAATCCAGCCTTCTATCCACTACAACACCATAAATAAATGTAATGTCTCCTACAGAGCAAGAAAAGTAGGCTGGGTGAAACAATTTAATTTTTTTTTATTTTTAAAATTTCTGTACCTGTCATATGGAGTATGTACTTTAAAAAGTCATGGATCTGAATGCTTTATCCCAGTGGCAGGGATCATTTCAGCAAAGACCCAATTTGTACTGATTAGCCTAAAGCTAAGAAAGGCATTGTATTAAGATGACAGTAATTTTCACAATTATTATTCCTCTGTGTAGCTATAATATGGTTTGTCCAGGACTGTAAATTGAGGCTTTAATTATAAGAATAAACAATTTTACCATGAAATGGTGTTTGAATACATTTCCCTTTATTATTCTTACTGAATACATAAAAATCTGTTCATATGTTTGTAGCTTGAAATAGATGTGATGTGTGTCCTATTGTGCTTTTCCCATTCACTAAACAAGGCTCAAAGTGGAGCTGCTCTCAGGATGACTTTGTATGATCCTGGGAATGAGCAAAAAACAGGGAAGCCTGTGTACTATATACAGCATATATTTGATTGGTTTTATCTTCAGGGATTCTCAAGACTTTGCTCCTATTTGCTAAGGGATTGAAATAAAAGATTAATGGTTTCTTGCAAGACCATGAAAGCATTATGATCTCTGCCAATCAATCTGCCCTCAAGTGTAGAGGAAGTAAATCACATTGCCTACTGGCTCAAGAAGGGTGGAGGAGAAGGATGGATGCCAAGAAATTGGAACTCAGTGTTTTTAAATGAACGTTAAAAATTGTTTTTACAGGTAATGGGGTGGGAGGATATTTTTTTTAAATAACATAAAGGAAGAAAGTCACCAGCAAGGCTGGATGTCAGAACCAAGAGTATGGGGAAGCTGTTGAGCTCAGCTCCACAGTTCTGAACTTGGCCAAAGACTGATCCTGAACCTATTTGCTAACTAGATTCCTTAAAGCCATTATATCAAAAGCAGTGCATATCCCTATTCAAGAAGTCCATAGAATGTTTGAAGTTAAACGCATTAAAAATCAACTAGAAAAATGTGATCTTCCTTCATCATGGCCTTCCTTTCTTAAGGGTCAAAGGAAATTTCACCTTTGGATCAAGAACACATGAATTTTTAATCCTCAGAAATCATGTGAAAGTTTCCAAAGAAAGTATCCCTTCATTATATATAATCTCTTCCACATGTCAGTCCTTTAGTTTCTAGCCCAATCTAGGCTTAAATGAGAGGGAGAAGGTGAAGTAGTTTCCCTTCCTGGGCTCCGTATTAAACTAAGTCTCTTAAACTTTCTTCTCTTCTTGGTGCTTTGTCAATACTTAGCTCTCAGGAAGCAAAAGTCAGCTGTTCATTCAAGCATAACGGACTTTTACAGCTATTTCTTGCTGTCACAATTCCCTAGAAACATTACATGTTCAGAAGCATTCTTCAGAACAGGACTGTGTAATACTAGGAGCTACATGGCCTGACTTTAAATTTACCCAAGGGATTAAGCTCTCTCATTTGAACTTCAGAAATGCTTTTCAGCAAACACTGTCTTCCTATTTATAAATGTGGCATTTGTAGATTTTAAAGCTGTTTCGATCTTAAGTAGTTGATTATGCTTGAAATAGAGAATTGTATGTCCTGCTTTCAAAAAGAGAAAGAAAGGGAGTTCTTCTGTTAGTTCTCATCTGAGCTGATACCTGCAAGAATACACAGTTGCCGCAGAAATCAGCTTTCTGTGTTTGCAACTGTCAAAAGTTCAATTTCAGCTACACTGTCAACTTGAAATAGGTGGAGCAGGTCAAAGTCGTGGGAGGAATAAGCCTCCACTAGAAACATCTTTGGCTCAGAGGGACTGCTGTCACAGGACAGGAGGGGAAGCCAAGCATACAGGAGGACAAAATCCCTTCTGAAAAATACATGCAATTCTAAGGAACAAAGAAAAAACTCATCCTTTCCTCAGCAGGCCTACTTTTCACCAGCACACCACTGTCCCTTGTCTGTTTTCCTCAAGGTTTTCAAAACATTACAAGCTAAGTTTAGAGTGATGTTTTTTTGGAGCAAAAGTTAAAGCTGAACAGTTAAACCTTAATATGCAATATTAGTCCTTCACTCAGCTACATCTCATTTCATCGCCACCTCTACATAATATCATAGTCACAATATGCTGTAAGTAATAAAGAACTGGACTGAAAGCCAGGAAGACATGAGCTCAAGTTCCATCTTGGGCACATTCTGGATCCTGGGAAAGTCACTTAACCTTTCTGTGCAGCTTTCTAAGACTATAAATTGCAGAGAGGAGGGGGCAACCTGCAATAGTTTCCTCTCCTGGGGATTTTTCAAGCCAATGAAATCACAGCTCCATTAAATTGCCCTTCCCATTTCGCAACTTGTCCACCCCAATGTAACTTCCTCTGCCCTCTTAGGCCAACCACTTTTTAAAAAAATGTTTCATAGCACTTTGTTTTTTAAATAATATTTCATTTTTCCCCAATTACATGTATGACAATTTTTAGCATTCTTTTTTTTTTGAGTTCCAAATTTTCTCCTTCTGTTCATCACCTCTCCCTTCCATAAGACAGTAAGCAATCTGATATAGGTTATACATGTGTAAGTATGCAAATCATGTTTGCATATTAGTCATGGTGTGAAAGAAGGGGGAAAACACAAGAACAATAAAGAAAGTAAAAAATAGTATGCTTCAATCTGAATTCAGATTTCATCAGTTCTTTCTCTGGAAGTGGATAGCGTTTTTCATCATGAGTCTTTTGAAATAGTCTTGGATCATTGTATTGCGTAGAATAATTAAGGTTTTCACAGTTGGTCATCATATAGTATTGCTGTTACTGTGTACAACTGTCTCCTGGTTCTGCTCACTTCACTTTATATCAGTTAGTACAAATCTCAGGTTTTTCTGAAATCATCCTGCTTGTCATTTCTTCTGGCACGATAATATTCCATTACAATCATATACCACAATGGCTTGTTCAGCCATTTCCCAACTGATGAGCATCCCCTCAATTTCCAATTCTTTGCCACTGCAAAAAGAGCTGCTATAAATATTTTTGTACAAATAGGTTCTTCTCCCCCTTTTTAAAAGTATCTTTAGGATACAGACTTAGTAATGGTATTGCTGAATCAAAGGGTATGAACAATTTTATAGCCCTTTGGGCAAAGCTCCAAATTGTTCTCCAAAATGGTTGGATCACCAATTGCATTTTGAACACTATGAATGGACAGCTAGATTGGAGTCATTTCTTTTGCACACAGTAGGAGCACAGGCCTGAAATGGGTGCAGCTAAGTTCCTCTGTCCAGTGACAAGGAAGCTTTTGGCAGTTGGGGAAACGTGTCTGCCTTAAAATCATGGCTATATATGTCTAGGAATGAGACAGGAGTGGAGGAGGGAAGGAATCTCCATGCCTAGAAGGACTCTTTATTCAGACCTTCACAGTTACAAAGAGGAAAAGTGAGCAATGCACACATACTGCAGATAAGTTTGTATATTAAGAAATGAGCTATCTAAAAGGTGATTAAAATCTCTGCATCTCCAAATTACAAATCTGACTCCTCAGCAGATAACTAAAATACTAACATAGACTCCTACTTCAGGAAATGACATTTTTTCTGTCAGTCTGTTTTTACCAGGAAAAAAAGCAATAACATTTGCAAATTCACCATCTGTGTGCTATGTTCCCTTGACCCCAACTATGACATGACCATAATTATAAGAAGATGATGTGCTTTGAAAATTTCATAAGATCATTTTTTTTTGCTTTTTCACCATATTTCTGCAATGTGGATAAAAGCTGGGCCAGATCATTACCTTCCCTGTAGCCATAATAAACTGAGCTTCATTGGGTCGGGTGCTAACCTCACAATCAACGTATTACTGTTGCTGTCCTTGGCCTGTTGGCTTCCAAGCTAACATTTTTGTCCTTTGATTTTTACCTGCAGCTCAAAACACTGGAATTTCAACTTTATATAGAAATTCTTATGGTGCACCTGCTGAAGATATCAAACATAACCAGGTATGGTACACACCATTTTCAGATTATTCTTCTAGTTAGAATCATGTGAAATGTCCAAAACATAAACAAATGAACTCCATAATATGTAAAAACCTGGAGGAGAGACAAGGGAAGGCGAGAGAGAACATTTTGTGACTACTCCCAGACGCATCATGGCCTTTGGATGAAGGGACTTAGTGCATAGCAGTCCTTAGGGGGCAGTTGACTCCCCCCCGTCACTGGAAATCTTCCTGCAAAGACTGAATAATCACTCAGGTATACTGTAGAGGATGTTCTTTCTCAGAACTGTACTCAATTTTGCTAAGGCCCTCTCAGTTCTGTATTTCTGTGATGTTATTGGTACAAATTAACTAGTTTAAGATAAACCTGGACTTCATGCAGACTCCAGTAGAGAACCTTCTCTACCTGTTCATCCAAGTGAAAAAGTTAACATAAGAGCAAAGAACTGCAGCCTTAGCCTCATGCTTGCGAGGACTGTCATGTATTTGAACATCAAAGAGTCACTGAATGGTGACAGTGCTAGGTAACTGTGTTTAGAGACCTTACCAATTTCAATAAGTAGGTCCAGTTGCCACAAATATCACAGAGGCATAAACAAATGAAAGAGTGCTAATGAAAGAGAACACACTATACAGTTGATACTCTTAAAAACCAGTCTGACTTTACTAATTCTATGCCTATAACCTGTAGTTCAACAAATCATGCAGTCTGACAATATTCTTATACAATGGAATGCACGTGTACTCAATCATGTAGTCTGCAAAAAATGTGGCATCATTCCAAGTGAATTCAAATTCAACACAGGATTTACTTGAAAACCAATAATAATGATTCTTGGTTTTTTGGAAACGATTAGCTACTTTAGGCATTTCTCCACTTTCAGTGATAATTACCAAATGACTGACATTTTTGTAGTCATCCTCAATTATGGCCTTTTGTGATTGATCCCTTCGATTCCTGCCATACATCAATGAAGTTGTACTGAAAAGATAAAAATGAAAACTGTTTGATCAATTGCCATTATCATCCAAAAGCATAAAAGACCAAGGAATTTTGTGGTCCTTTTGAAAACAGTATCCTTTTTTAGAAGAATATTTTCTGAGTACCCAGCAGGGAAATTCCCTTTGAAAATGAAAGGAAAAATTCTTCAAACATAAGAAGATAGCCAGGTCTTGTCTAAAGACTCCATTTGCAGCACTGTTTGATAGAAGGGTCAAGAGAAGAAATATATTCTATTCTCCTCAACAGCTAATATTGCCCAGGATTGCCACCAACAGTCAACTGAACAGGAGGGGCTATTTAAAGACAAAAGGGACCCCAGAGCTGTCTAGTCCAACGTTCTCATTTTACAAATGAGGAAACTGAGGCTCAGAAAGGTTAAGTGATTTGCCCTTGCTCACACAATATATATGACACTGCCCAGTGGTGTCCAACTCCAACATAAATGGATCCCTATGGGCTGCCTTTGCCTCAGCCGCACATGTACGTTATCTTCGTGGTATTTTTTATTTATTTTGTTAAACGTTTCCCAATTTCATTTTAATCTGTGGAGTTTTGTGGCTGAGAGTTTGATGCCTCTGCCATATTAATGATATAGGAGGGAACATGTGTCCTCTTTACGACTACATATTCACAGTAATGTAAAGACCACCCTCATGTGACACTCCTACCCCTACTCTCCAGTAACTGCGACTAGTCGCATTACTGATCTAGAATAATCATTGAACCCAACTTCTGCGGGCTGCCCAAAATTTAGAGCCGAAAGGAGCACAATAAGGCAATGGGTCCATCAAGACTACAGTAGACATCACTGCAGCCAACAACTACTGCATATTCCAATGTGACTCCAAAATTCTTCAAAAGCCAAGTAAAACTTGCCTTTAAATATAACATGGATTTTGATGTTTCCTTTCCAAGCACTGGTACTGAAAATTTGCAGATAAGGGCCTATCAAGGAAAGAAAGTAATGATCACACATTTGAATGTGAAAAGATTAGCCCTTAAGGGGCCAGAGCAGAGATAATCTCATCATCAGAAATTGCTTACTTTGCACATAGAGCTGCTGCTGGAGCCTTGGTATTGGTGTTAACCCTCTGGTGGAACTCAGGTGATCCAATAAATCTACAGGTGTGGTACAGGACTGCACTTTGGTCTTTGCATTCTCACTCAGTATCTTACACCTTTCAGGGCAATTCTGTCTCTTCATTTTTGCCTTGTTTTTTACCTGTGTAAAAATGTGTGTTATGTTCACATGTCCAATGGGGATAACAGTACACATTGCTTAGGGCCCTATTTCTCCCTAGGCATGGTTTTGGCTTTGAGCTTTAAAAAAATAAAAGACTTTTTTTTTTACTGAATCAGAATAAAAAACCCTTTTATTATTCCAAAGGGTTGAATACGTTGACTACATTTTCTATTCTTATTGTGTGCTTATCCGTGTATTTATTCAAAGGCTTTATGATGATGGTAAAGTCACTTTGACAAATGTGCTAGAATAGGCCTCCCTGTCCTAGAATATAACTGCTTTTCCTTGCATATAGCAAACAGAAAAGTATTGACTCAGTCCCTTCACACTGGTAGGAAGTTGGATTAGATGATCCATTAGGCTTTTTACATCTTTGCTGTGTTTGCAAAGTTCTGGGAATCATGCAGCATTGAGTATTTCTCTAAAATGGGTAAGAGATGTAAATAAGGGTCTTGCATTTTATAGCCTCTAATCTTCTCTCTGAGAGATAATTATTGTCAGCACTAGCACATGAAAGCAAGAAGCTATTGGCAAAATTGAGGGAGGCCTGAAGGAGGAGGGAGGAGGTTGTATTGCTGAGTCCTTGGATATCATAGACAGCCCAGGTCTCCTTTCCAGTAAGTAAACAGCAGTGACATGAAACATTCACCAAAAGAGGTCGAGTGTCAGAGAAAATAGATTAACAGGACCGGATTGGTCTTTCTTCTGTAGGTTTCAGCACAGCCAGTCCCACAGGAGCCCAGTAGAAAAGATTACGAGACCTACCAGCCGTTTCCGAATTCCACAAGAAACTACGATGAGTCCTTCTTTGAGGATCAAGTCCATCACCGTCCACCTGCCAGCGAATACAACATGCACCTGGGACTGAAGTCCACCGGCAACTATGTCGACTTCTATTCAGCGGCTCGTCCCTACAGTGAACTGAACTATGAAACAAGCCACTACCCAGCCTCACCAGATTCCTGGGTTTGAGGCCCGGCAGGAAGGAACAGCTCCAGGAACTGTGCATGTGCATGCATACACCACAAGACATTTTTTTCCCTGCAAATTTAGTTTGTTAAAGCCTGTTCCATAGGAAGGCCCTGATAACCAGTATGGAAACCTTGATTAAGAGATATTTTAGAAGGCTAAATGCATTGAAAGTTAACTTGGAAGTCGATAGAATGAAAGAAAAAGTCCTAAATATTATTACAGTGTGGGACAACTTTTACTGTTGGCCCTATAGAGTCTTAAAAAACAAACAACGTGCTGATTATTGAATATGATGGAAGGAAGGAGGGAGGAAACAGCAGTGGATGGTGGGACAAGAAGGTTATGTTAAGCACAAGAAACAGAATAGTTTACATACTTTATGGGGGGACAGCTTCTCACACTTTGTTTACTATCCTCATTCATTGTGAATCTAGGCTTCAAGTTGCATTTGGGGTTCCTCTGTACAGCAAGATGTTTCTTGCCTTTTGTTAATGCATTGTTGTAAAGTATTTGATGTACATTACAGATGAAAAAAAAACCAAGTGCATTGTGTATATTACACCAATGCCACAGTGTTTCTTCATCTATGGTTCTAAATATTACTTAAATTTCAAAATTTTGAAGGATGTATGAATTTCCAGTTTTTTTCTTTTCCCCGGTATGTTTTAACAAAGACAAAAAAAGGAATATTTAGCAGTATTGTTCGTTCTGATATGTGAATTTGTTTGTGGCAACTAACCAAGGCATTCAGCAGTTTCTGACAATTAACATATATCATTCCACACTCCTTGTCAACGAAGTGCTTTTTCACTGCCTAAAATTTTAGATGTAGATATTTGAAATAGATTTTTTTCATTTATACCAGTTTTCTTTATGATGATACAGTGTTAAAAGAAAATAAATTACAATTGATCTGTCATCCATATTTGCTAAGAATGTCTATTTCCAAGAATTTGTCATGCAAAATGCACATTCTTGCTTGTGTGTGTGTGTGCGTGTGTGCCCATGTATGTATAATAATCTGTGTGTGGTTTTTTGATAGAAGTAATTTCATTTGCTGTTCTTGTATAAGCTTTGTTATTTTCTTTTCCCCAGGATAAATTGACTTCAGTCTGTTCTTTCTGTACTGTATCCACTGTACTGACCATTTAATAACATGGGATCTTAATCCTGATGACATGGAACTGTGGGAGTTTCACCCATCCCCCTTCTTGGGCACCAATCCTTTAATACCCTCAGTTCTTTCCACATTTTACCCCTCAGTTTCTACTCGTCCCCTAAAAAGAAGAGAATCCTTATAGAGCCAAATCTGTAATTCCACTTTCTGGCCAGCTGCTTACATCTCCAGGGGAACTGGAAACTCTTCCATTTACACTGCTGAAGGGGCTTAATCCATCATCTCCCACTGTCCTCTACCACCAGAATCTAGTCTTTAATCTCACATGAAGCTAATAACTAGATAGGAATTAACAACAATGAGAAACAATCATTTTTAGAAATTAAGTGTACCTAATTTTTCCTAACATTCCTTTAAATATTGCCACTCCTCTCTACATAATTTAATTCAGCCAAAAGTCAGCAAACAATAGTTTCTTTGTCCAAATTTAACTACAACCAGAAGATAATTTTACTCACCTACACAGACTTCGGAAATAAAAAAGCTAATTTCTAGAGAACAGCATAGATAGAGCTTAAAGATATTTATATGTTCTCCTGTCTTCTTCTCAATTAGGTCAAATGTGAATTAGTACCTTTAAAAATCACTTTTAAACTTTAACTGTACTGCAAAATTTGTGGTAGGAAACCTGTATTTCTGGGATCCTTCACTGTAATATTACCATTTCATCCCCTTATTGTGCCTCTACCAGGCACTTCTCCCCCTACCTCCCAACATAGAAATATAGCTATATATATCCTAGGGGTCAGAACGAATTTTACACTTCACCAGTGTCATAGGACCAAAATAATACAGGTCATAGAGGCAGATATCGTGGCATAAACATGAGTTATCAGTTACCTAGTATTCTAGATTAATATTTCCAAAAAATAGACAGTAAAAAAAAAACATTAACAGGTCTCAGTGTGAAGGGGAAAATAAATACATGCAGTAAAAAGATGGTAAGGACAGCTGTATACGAAGGGAAGCAAAAAGCACTACTCTTAACAAGATCTTTATATTTTCTTTATGATACTGATTGTAAATACATAGTTTGCATTCACAACACTTTGGGACCAGGCACGCTTTTCCTCTTCCAGTGACCCTCAAGGAGCATGGGCTACAGTTAGCCACTGCTGTTGTGTCTCCCCTGGAGTAGCACCAGACCTAGTGAATGCACAAAAAAGCGTTTATAGTTAGTAGAGCCAACCCTTTTGCTCAAAGGTACATCTTAGGGAAAAAACTGATTATTATTTTCTTCTTTTTTATTAAAATTAAAAAAAATAAGGTTGGGTTTTACTTGAACTGTTAAAATGGCCTCAGGGCCCATATAGGTTCCCTTAACAGTGAAGCCAGGTCAGCTGGTGACCTGTTCATTACCTGAGATATATTGGATTAAATGCACCAAGTGACATGAAACCTTTGGTTTTGTTTTTTGTTTTCATTCTTCTGAAGTGACTGAGTGTGATCTCTGAGAGTAACAACTCTCCCTTGAGTCCTAAAGAGCCTCTTAGATCTTGTGTTTTCTAACAATGACATACAAACAGAAAAAAGGAAAAACCAAATATCATTTCTTGCTCCTTTCTTTCCCAGCATTAGACCACAAATGTACCTGCTACATTTGATGTGATATTTGGTGTGGAGAATAGGATCTTGATCAACCATATAAATCCATGATGAGCTTATCCTTGCCTCATTAAAAGAGTGTGACTTATCTAAGAGCTGGTTAACCAATGTTACTGGTTTGTCTGTATGTGTCCAGTGATTCCCAAACTAAACAAACTTAACAGATGTGTCTTTCACAGAAAATTCAACTTGTTCCCCAATATACTCCTTCCAATTCCCCCCCTTCAACACAATCACTCAGATCAATCCAGATATTCTGAGCACTTCTTTGGTTTTCACTAGCAAATCTATGTATGGGCTTAGCAGTCTGAGAGGTTGAATTTACTGAGGTTTTGCTAGCACCTGTTTGTTTCACACAATTTTTTTTTCTTCCAATACCCAGTTTCTTTGTCATGAAGTAAGGCACAGCTCAGAGATGCTGTCTTCACTACTGTATTCATTTCCCAGTCTGAGGTGAAAAGGAAGGGATCAAATAAAATTGTCAATGGCCAAAGAACTTAAGTACTTATTCACAAAAGTAACACACAACAGAATAACAGTAAGAAAACATCTTTAGAAAGACAGAGGGCACACTCACATGCATAGAAAGTGACTGTTCAGAATATCACTGTTCAGTACTGGTTCTCAGTCTTTTTGAGAACATATTCTAATGCTGCAACTCTGACAATAAACAAATCGAACAACAAAACGTCAACAGTACGAATCAAGTTGACATAAGATGCTAAATCATACTTGGTGGTAGGTGGTCTGTTCAAAGACCAATTTAGATTGACAGCTTCAATCAATAAAAGCTACTGTGTTTTCGAAAGCTTCTACTTAAAAAAAGAAAAGCAGTACATTTAAGCTCAGTAGCCCCACCAAAAAAAAAAAATCTCAATTTTAGTCTATTTTATCACTTGCCCCTACTTCAGTTTTTCTTCACTATCTGATATTATCTCATTCATTCCCATGAATTTAGCCACTTAGAGAGTGTATATTTGGTCCTCACAAGTCATTTGATATTTGTACATACACACACACACACACATACACAAAGAGAAAATGAAAGCAATGCCTCCCTGAATAAATGTTCCCTATTTACAAACAGTTATCTTCAGGATAGCAGTGTCTCTCTCTTACCATCCAAATAAGATAAACCTGCAAGATTCAGCTAACTCATTTTACAGAGGAGAGCAAGGGAATGGACATAGTCATTTCATCAATTACAATGCAAGCATGCCAGTCTGACCTAGACCCCTACAAAGACAGCAGGAAGAAATCAGAAGCAAATTTTCTTTTCACCATTTGGGAACCACAGGATACTCAACAGGTACCATATTCTGGATATCCCAGATAATGATCAATAATTTTATTAGACTACAGTTCACAGTTTTCATATTAGACACCTTGGAATTAGTGTGAAATTGAAGCAAAATCTTGGCAAATATAAGATCACATTCTGTAAATGATTAAGTCCAAGCCTGCTTCTCCCAGGCAATGTAATAGATATGTAGAGAATAGGGGAACTTCTCACACTTCAGTGACTGAATTTTTCACATCAACCTAATGACCTTAAAATTTTATTATTCTATAAAGTCATAAAATCTTGAAGTGGAAGGATTTTAGAAATAATCTAGTCAAACCTCTTTGTTTTATAAATGAAGAGAGGGAAGTTAAGTGACTTGTCTAAGGTCATATGGGGAGTAGGACATTTCAGAACAGAATAGGAACTCTGAACTCTTGGATTGGATCATCTGCTCTGCTCTCTGTGGACAACAGGACTTATGCAAATCATAACAGTTCATTCATCCAGTTTCTTTATAGGAAAGATTAGATAGACAAAGAGGAGCACCATCCTGGCTAGTTTTTGAGGACTCTGAAAATCCGGAAAGTAAAGAAAGCTGGCTCAATCTTTGCCAATAAACCAATAAATAGTACTCAAGAGAACACATTTTTTCTAAAGGAAATTCCTAATCACAGTATCTAAAACTAAAGAGAAAATTTTCATTTCATGTCAAACAAAAACACTCATTTTCATCAGATGTTCACAATATTACCATGGCACTTATGATGAATAAACGAATGAATGCCAAAGTCTCCCTGGCCAGTGAGGTTGGAGCAAAATGACAAATCAACACCACATAGAAGAGTAAACTAATGTTGTCACACAACTGAGGCTTAACCCTTTAAAAAGACAATGATTTACTTTTACATAATTTGAGAAAGATCACCAAAGAGTATGTATATGAATTTTGGCAACATAAGGTATATTCAGTCCCATTGCTTTGTTTACACATTGCTTATTTCTAATTAGGAAAAAGCCACCCAGATATTAGATATCTCCTCTTCTTTATCACTCTACCCATATACTGAAGAATATTAAGCAGGAAAGAAACTCATTTTTTTTTAAAGAACTCCTCTATCCTGATCTTCATAATATTTATGTCTCCAGTCCTCAAAGACCTGTTTTTTTGGATGCCAGTATACTGCAGATCACAGCCCCACAGACCTCAGGAGTCTCATGAGTTGTTGTGGCCTAAATAAATGAACGATTACCTCATGGCCAGCTCTCTGGTGATGAATCTCTCCCAACTTACCTAGACGGGTCTTCTTAGTCTCTTTCCATACCAGCATGTACTTGAGGGCTTTCCAGCTTGGTAGGAACTGCCAGAGCTTGAACCATTGGCATGAACCATTAGAACCTTCAAAGAACCCTGAATCAGCCCCATGCCAATGATGAGGCAGCAGAGAAGAGCTTCAAGCATAGGAGACGATCACACTTGTGGATTAAATGCAACTAGTTTGAAGGTGCCTGCTAGAGTCTGCAAGGTGTAATCAGTTGGCTCATGTATTTTAGAGTATTAGGCCAATGGCCTACATAATGTGAGTTCACAAGACAGATTGTTGGAAGTGTGTGAGTAGAGGAGCAGAAATTATTTCCACTATCACAGAGGAAAGCATGGCATTTTAGAAAGAACTCTGGACTAACAAGCAGGAGAATTATGATCTACCCCCTGTAAGTGGCATTAGGTCACTGTACACCTTAGACAAGTTATCTCTAACCTCCCAGAGACAGTTTCCTTGCCTACACAATGAGGAATGAGAGGTTTGAATTAGATGAGTAAGTATTATTCCAGCTCTAAAATGCAGTCATGTAAATGACAGGGGAAGAGGTGGGGGGAGTGCCACCATCATGCACATTTTAGGCTATTATAAAGCAATTTAGATGGCATGTTGGATAAGGCACTGGACCTGGAGTCAAGAAAATAGGATTTCAAATCCAGCCTCATCTGCCAGCTTAGCACAGTGCCTGGCACATAGGTGGCATAATAAAAATGTTTTTTTCCCTTCCCTTTTCCTATGTAACCCTGGGTAAATCATTTAATTTCTGTCTGCCTCAGTTCCTCATCTGCAAAATGGAACTAATAATAGAACCTACCTCCCAAGGTTGCTATGAAAGTCAAATGAAATAATATCTGTAAAGCATTTTGCAAACCTTAAAGCACTATAGAAAAGCTAGCTATTGGTATCAAAGTGAAAACTGTCTCTGAATCTTTTAGGAACTTTTAAACTAGGTATTGTATACTGGCTTCCTCTCTATTCCATCACATTTAAGATAAATAACAAGATGCTAATTTTAGAGAAATGAGATGCAGAGCACTGTGGCTCTCTTTTTTGCTGTTAGGGTATCACTTATTCTTGGCACAGTTGTGTTGGCAAGAATTTAAATATAACACTTCCTCCCAAATGTGAAGACTAAAGTCTTCTACTTATATAGAGTCATTTCAAGGGGACCTTGGGAAGTTCTGAGTTTCTCCATGTGGTGCTATCAATATGCCTAAAGATGGTCAACTAGAAAAGGCAATTTTGATTTCTTTAATTCAGTAAATTCATAGCTACTCAACTGAGTAAGTGAATGAGTAGAAACTGTAGTTAGGAGCTGCCCTGAGATAGTTTACCATGATTGGAAAGTTTTGTCCACTTTTCTGCTTCATGTCCCCTGGGATTAAGGGCAGACATTTATGAAGTAACTGCAGAAGTTAGCCAGAGGCATCAGAGAAGCTAGCTAGAACCTCTGGAGATCAAATCCATGGCCTTCAGCCTTTTAGTATTCTAAATAGTCCCATAGACTTACTCATACATTGTTTGAGCTGGAAGGGACCTGAGAGGTCATCTAACACAAATCCATTTTACAGGTGCAGAAATTTGTGATATTAACCAGTCACAGTCGGGGAAGTTGTCGTACTTTACCCTCAGTTGTTTTTGCTAAAATAGGTGTAGGTATAATAATAATTATATTAGTCCACATATGGTAAAATCCAATGCTGTTAAATTTCACTCCTCCACCCCCTTTTCCTTCCCCAACCAATATTTAACTTCTAACAAAATGCAAAAATGTTTGGTTAGAGTTCAATCTCCTTTATAATGTCTTCCCAACCTATAGAGAAGATGGCATCATGCATTGGATTGTATAAAAGACAAGCAACCAGACAAAGGAAGAGGACAAACACAGGACCTAAATAAGTTATTCACCAAATAACCAACCCTCAAATTGTCCAGTTGGCTGTACAATAACACAGGGCCCTTAACATGAAAACAAATCATCTAGAATAGCCTCCAATAACCACACAAACACCTGCCTCTTCAGTGTACAGCTAACTGAGAATTCCCCCTCTCCCCTAATTTCTATATCTCATCTTGGTCAAAGGCTGACCTAAGAGGAAGGTCTAAAGTAGCAATATGGAGGAAAGGAATTGGTAAGGAAGGCTGAGCATCCAAGACTCCCAGCTCCTCTGTCTTCCTTGGTGATTAAGTTCAAATCTTACCTTCTGCAGGAGGCCTTTCCGGGTTCACTCCTTCCCCCTAAGAAATCCCTTCCCTCTGAGATAACCTTCCATCCTTCCATTTACATTGTCATTATGTATATATGTAACTGTTTGCATGATGTCTACCCCACAGTATGAGATTGGAAATAGGTGGGTTTTTTTGTATCCCCAGCACCAGCACACAGTAAGTGCTTAATAAATTCTTGACAACTGACTAAGCTACTCCCCCCACCAAGCCCTGCACCTCGAGTTGTTGGTCTCATCATGGTCTTGCCCAAGAGCAGCCTAAATTCTGAATACTTCTCCTGATCCTCAGTACCTTCCAAGGACTCCAGCCTGCTCTCCTCTGAAGATCCCCTATCACAGCTTCAAGTTTGCTATTCCTCTGCAACAGGGATGGAACTTTCTTCTTTCATGAAATTTTTTTGGTATGTGTGAATGCATTCACCCTTTCAAAGTTCATAATCCCTCAAAGTTGAAGAGGATTATTTAAGGTACTTTAATCAACATGTCCTGCTTCTCAGTTGTATAGCCCTACAGAACTGTTGGTTACCATCATGGCCTTGTTAAGAACTACTCTGAGCACCTTGCTTTTGCTGTTTGGAACATGGAGATACTCTACATTAACTTATAACTTTCACTGGGATACAACTGAGAAACAGGACGTGTTGATTAAAGTGCCTGAACACTAGTGTCAAAGTATAAAAAACCCAAGAGATCTTGGAACACCTTAAGGCCATGTTAGCAGCTGTCTCTGAGGGGAGTGAGCACCAAGTAGCAGAAGCTGTGAGTCAAGGGTGGGGGAAGTGGGGGTCAGAGCAGATAAGGGAAGAAGTGTGACATCTGGCAGCTTCTGATTCTTGCTAATTAGATGCTAAACTCGATGTTCTACCTTCTGAAGGAAGATAAATGCTGTCAATAAACTAAATTTCAGCTCCCTGTAGAAAGTCTCAGTTGTCCCACCCTGGTTATGCTTTTCTGCTGTTATACTGTCACTCTGGTCAGTCACCAATTTCTCCCACTTCTTATCAAAGAATTCAAAATCCTGTGGTTTTCTGTTTGGTTTAATATAACATCATGATAAGGATGTCTTTCAGTTGAGCACCTCTGGCAACCTGAGCTCCCTGCAGTCACAGGATATAGCCAAAGAAACCAATCAGAAAATAACACTGAGTTTTAAAAGCCTAGCATATAGATCAATGATATTCATTCCTCCAGGGTTGATAAAGTAGTTTAGAAATGGAATCTTCTCCAAATTACAGAGATTTTTGATCCCTCTGTCTTCTTTAAACACATCTCCATTTAAATTACTAGTGTAATATAACTATCACCATATTTGTTTTACACAAATCACAACCACACAGTTTAACGACCATTGGGAACCTTTCCGGTTTGCTTATATCCATTCCTTCCTGGGCCTAATTTCAGATGAGGAACCTTTTGCAGCAAATGAAATGTTGCAGCCAGATGAATAGCTCCAAGCTTTCAGTGGCCAGATATCCAATTACTAGAGCTATAATAGTTCAGGCCAAGGAAATGGTTCACTAGTCTCCATATTTTCATGGGCTTAATTAAAGGAATTATTCTGCCTAGTCTTTCTGCTCACCCACACCCTAGAAGGATTCTGAAGGGCACCCTTATTTACTTTCCTCAAGCTGTAAAGAATTTTAGACAATAAATGAAACTTCCCCAAGAAAGAGAATGATCCATTTATTCATTAGGCATTATTTCTTAAATGTGTACTGGCTACTTAACATAGTGTCAGATATTAGGGGCAGACAGGGAAGCGCAACAAATCTCAGATCAAACAGTCCCTATCTATATAAAGCTTATAGTCTAGTAATGGGGGGGGGGGGAAACACATATAGTCATGCTCAAATACTCAACTGGAACTATGATCTTATCAGTTTGGAAATCCCCTTCCAGAACACAACCCCCCACCAATGCCTGCCCATCCTACTCTTGTCCATATCTTGCCATAAGTTCACCACTGGGAGTCCAAAACATCTGTAGGCATTCTTCAATTTCCATCACTGGGTACCAGTGAACCTGTCTGGTTTTTACATCTCTCATCTCTCACCTTTACTATATTACCAATTCATTTTCTATTCCTATCACATGATTCTACAATGGCATTTTTTATTCCTATTCTTCAGAAATCCTCACTGGTTAGGTGTTGCTCCCTATTCACAAGCACAAGGCATCATGCCATTGCCTTCATTGTGATATTTATTTTTAATTTGGTTTTGATTTATAAGATTCTGCCTAACTCTATAACACTGTGATAAGAGTATTTCTAAGGTCCTGCCCAGCTATGAAAGGTCTCCAAATCCTGTACGCTCTAGACATTTTTGTTAAGAGAATGAATGTAAAAGATGGCTTGACTTAAGGATAAAAAGTACTGAAGTTCATTTTTAAAGACTTAGAATATCATGAAATACACTAAATTCAAAAACAAATTAATAAAAGTCTCACTTTCTTTTAACTCACTAAAAGCTTTTGAAAATTTCATTGTTTTTTAATTCACCATCTGTCAACTCAATAAATGTGCTTTAAAAAATAATTAACTTTATGATCTTTTAGATCACTGATTCTGAAGTCAGTAAAACTGAATTTTAAATAATTTATTATACTATCTTCCCCAAATAGAATTGGTCTTTGTGATGGTGCAGGCATAACCTCAGACTGGCCTTTGGGCTATAACACAAAGAAGGATCTAAAGAGCAACTAACAAATATTTGTATCATCTATATTTTATACTTTCCCAAAGAACAAATGAAACAAGAGATTAATCTGTCACAGATTCAACTTTCTTTTGGACATTCTTGACCTTTTTCTATTTTTTTATGTATTTCATAAAGACTGTTTATGTAACAAGCCATACCAAACTTCTTTCATTCTACAACAACAAATCTGGTTAATATGGGTGGCTCCTGGACTATACCACTTGGGCTTCTTTTTATTTATTTTATTTTAATTTATGAAATGAAAAAAGCATTTCCATAACATATTCAAGGCTCTCATATACTAGGCATTTCTCCATGGCTTTTTCTACCTCACCATGTGACAGAAGTTCTCTACTTTTAAGTTAATCCTTTGTGATATATTTGACATTACTTAATAGAATTAGGTTTATAAATGACATTCATGCAATCTGCTCCCTGGATCATGATGCCTAGAGCATCACCTTTTTCTTGACCTCTCTCTGAAGTTGCAGTTACTGCACATAGAAATAAAAGCCTTTCAAATGGAAAACTGAGAGGGAAATTACATATGCATATATGCACACATACATATATATCCTTTCAGTCTCTGTACAAGTACTAGAATGTCTTTCAAGTCATGCTTTGAATGCAAAAGCCTAATCTAAAAAAAAAATTGGGCCTCTAAATGCAATTTCAAGTTGGTATGGACAGTTGAAATTAGATAATGCAAACTTGTAGGAGACTTATTCAGCATGATTGTATGATTTACTTTAATAGTGTTCAGAAGCATGTTGAGGTAACCCCAGATTCAGGTTTGGCAAGGTACGAATAAGGCAAATGGATAAGGGATTCCAGTAGAGGACAAGGTCTATTTGAACTAATTATAGACTTAATTACAGACAGAGGCAGGTGAGGGATTTCACCAAAGGGAACTCATACTCATTAGATATCCAGAGACACAGGATGTCAATTCACCATCTGCAAAATGGAGATAATAGCACCTGTGGCAGCTACCTCCCAAAGTTGTTGTGAAGCTCAAATGAGATCATGCATATAAAGTTCTTTCATAATTTCCTCCTTTGAGTTTTGTTTAAGCCAAAACAAACATAACCTCAGCCAAATAGATTGTTTCCCCCTGTTTCTAGCTCTAGTGGCAAGTTCTAGCAACTTCATCCCTCTCTTTCCTCCATTCTCTCCCTCTCTTATCTCTCTCTCTCTCCCAGATAGTGAGAAGAGCTCTCCACCTCAGCAGAAATGGCAATTGGTTGAATGGTTACCACTACAGCAAGTGCTCATCCCATTGAGCACAACTAGGAATCTTAAGACTAGAGCTACCTTTTCTTCAGTGTTTCTTTACCTGAGCATAGGTGACAAGAGAAGCTGAGATGATATTTCTAACCTTAAAAGCTACCTATGAATCCAAAAGGTTGAGAATTCCTGGGTCCTTCAGTCAGTGTTAACTATAGCATGAAAAGTACCCCTATAGTTATAACTACACTTCTTAAAGGGGGAAGATTACCACCAAAAGGGGATGAGTCCAATCCCTACCCTGTATTGCCTGAAAACTTGGACTTTGATAGATTCTTCAGACAATGCAGAACCAAGATGATGAAATTCCAATTCAACAGTTCCATTATCAACCTTTTGGCTGATTATAATATCAGTTAAACAGTATTGCCACATGTTTAAGTCTTTGTCAATGTGTACTGGTGATATTTTTGTGTTTGTGTGGGGTAAATAAGTATCTGTCTTATACATGATCTACATTGTACACTGATTACCTTCCTACTCTCATTTTTTGAGGAGACATGAGCCAAAACTAAGCCTTAAGTGGCTCTCTCTGTGGTCCAGAAGGTGGTATAAAGAGCCAGAGAGGTTAAGGGATACATCCTGACCTTGCCCCTTTAGGGGCTGGACTCCCCCAGGACTAAAGCTGGTCCAGGCACATGAATCCAAAGCTAGTAGCCCCTTTATAGGCAGAGTGTGAACTTTCCAGTTTCCCAGAGGCCAGCAAAGATTCTGTGCTGCCATGCAATTATGGAAAGAATTTTAATTAAGGTGCCATTATCTTAGCTTGGTTTAGATAAGACCATCTCACATTTAAAAAAAAAAAGGATCAGAAAGTGGACCACCCTAATTCAGTGACTGGCAGATTTAGGAACCAATAAAACACAAAGACTTTTCACCAGGCACCTTGGCTGAACAGCCCCAGATTCATTTCAATAAATATTTATTAAGGATTTACTATGTGCCAGGCATTGTGCTAAGTGCTGTGGATACAAAAAGAGGCAAAAGACAACCCTTGCTCTCAAGGACCTTACAATCTAATGGAGGAGACAGCACCTGAACATCTGAACAAATATATACAAGGCAAGCTATAAACAGGATAAATAGGAAATAATTAAAAGAGAGGAATCACTGGAATTAAAAGGGGTTGGAGAAAGCTCCATGTAGAAGGTGGGATATTAGTTGGGACTTCAAGGACAGGTAGGCCAGTAATTGTAGAGGAGAAGGGAGGGTATTTCATTTGTGGGGGATAGTTTGGGGGTGGGGGAAAATGCCTGGAGCTGAGAAATGGAGTCTTGTTTGTGGAACATGCAGGAGGCCAATGTCACTAGAACAAAGAGTACATTTTCAGGAATGAGATATAAGAACACTGGAAAAGTAGGAAGGAGCTAGGTTATGAAGCATTTTGAATGCCAAACATGGCATTTTGTATTTGTTCCTGGAGGCAACAGAAAGCCACTAGAGTTTATTGAGTAATAGGGTGATGTAATCAGACCTGCAATTTAGGAAAATCACTTTAGTGGCTGAATGGAGAATGGTTTGGAGTGGGGAGAGACTTGAGGAAGGCAGACCCACCAAGCAGGCTATTACAATAGACCAAGCATTAGGGGGTAGTAGCCTGCACCAGGGAAGGCAGTGTCAAAAGAGAAAAGAGAACATAATGGAGAGATGTTGCAAAGGTGAAATCAACAAACCTTGGCAATAGATTGGATATAGGGGTCAGGGGACCTAAGAGATTGTGAGGAATCCAGAATGACTCCTAGGCTGCAAGGCTGAGGGACTGGGAGGATGGTGTCATCCTCTATAGAAATAGGGAAGGTAGTGATGGGGATGGTATCTGAACCCCTAAAAAGAAAAGACCATATTTTTGGGATCTGGACCCCAAAAAGGAAAAACCTTAGACTTTCTCACCTAGCCAAATCTCTGGCATTCACCAAAGGCTATAATCCTATCAACTGGCCTTTCATTGTGACAACACCTAATCTCTCAGTTCTGTTCTGTTACCTCCCAATTGTCCCTGACCACTTCCTACCCTTAATCCTATCTACACTCCATTCTCCCTGGGATCCCTAGATCTCTTCCATAGTCTTTCTGTATATAAGGTAGATATTGCCTTCATTAAAGGGCTCCTATTCTTAAAATCTGGCCCACTTAAATTAGCAATACAAATGCTTAGATTCCTTAAGAGTCTGCCCAATATGATGGATGTTCTAATAAACCTTGTCTTCAACTGAAAGAAGGCTTGGGTTGAATTCATTCCAGCAGGACCCATGTATCATGATTTTGGGGTCCCAGCACCCCTAAACCTCAACAGTAGGAGCATTTAGAGGGAAAGATGAGTTCCATTTTAGACATATTGAGTTTAAGATGTCTACTATACATCCAATTTGAGATGTCTGAAAAGCAGTTGGAGATTCAAGATTGGTCAGCAGAGAGATTGGGGCAGGAAAGGTAGATTTGAAAATCATACCATCCACCTTTGACCAGCATATCAATGTTTCTTTCCCCCCCCCAGAAAAGTGTCAGAGGTCATTGGGCCAACTAATGCAAAAAGCAGCTGAGCAATATAACCAGCCCAATGCCCTTGTTCCAATAGGACATCTCACATCCTGAGTCACTCCAGCATTAATTGAATTTTGTAGCAGTTCCTGACAAGGTTAATGTGTTTTGCTGGCACAGGATGGCAGGAAACCTGACATAAACAACCCCTGAGTCTGCAGTGTCTGAGGACTGCCCAAGCTAACTGAGACTCCGTCAGCATTTCTGGTTCCATTGGAGGGATTTTGCTTCCCAACTTTGTTTGTCAAGAAGCCCATACTTGGCAGTCACATTTCCAGGCCAGGTGTTAAATTAAGTTTGAGAAGATATTAAGTCCTCCAAAGGATACTGAGGTGTGAAGGGGGGAAGTAACAGGGAATGCTAGACTTGCGATTGTAGAGTTGACTACAATTCACTAAACACAATGCACAACCTTTTTAAGACCTTGAAGCAGCTGCTACAGCTGTGTCCTTCGCTATCCAACAGACTTTCAAAGGGCTCTAAGCAGAAGCCAAGAGGCCAAATCACATTTTCACACACTTGACATTTCTATTCAAAACTTGGAAAATATGCTAAGGTAGGTACCAAGAAAAAAAAAAAAGAAAAGAAAGAAAAGGGGGAAGACAAACAACAGGAGGAGATGGTCATGTGGGACTCTGGGACTGCTCCCAATGAAAGCTTTAGAATTTAGAGCAGAGGTTCCAGAATCAAGAGACTTTAGCAACTATCTAGTGTACCCCACACTTAAACCAGGAATCCTCTCTAGAAACATTCTTTATAATCCCTGCTAGAAAAGAGGAAGAGCAATGTGGTATGGTGAGTGGGAAGAAAACTGGCACTGGAATATGGGAAGAGTCAGCTGTTTGATATACTAGGTGCACCTCCTAAAGCAAGGCACTGAAATCTTTCTGGGCTCCGGATTCCTCATTTAAAAAATGAGGAAACTGTGAGCCTATAGGGAATTTGTCACTGTCTTTCTTAAAATGTGATACTCACAATTTTACCTATTACTTCAAATATATTTTGACCAACAGAATACAGACAGGTTGCTATGTTCCTTGATCTAGACACTACATTTCCATTTATGCAGCCTAAGATCAAATTCACTTTTGTTGGAAACCATGTCACACTGTTAGATCTTATTGAACTTGTGGTCAAATCCCCAGATTAGTGTTGTTTCATGTAAATCACTGTTAAAGCTGACCTCCAACATTCTGTGGCTAGCTGTGCAACTTTTTTGTTTCCATTTAAAAGAAGAACTTTATATTTATACCAATTATATTTTATTTTGTTTCAACCTTTTATTCTAACCATTCAAGAGCTTTTGGATTCTCTCAACTAAGAGATAAGTCACCCTTTCTGTTATCTTCCAGTTTGAGAAGTATGATTTTCTGGTGCCTTCATCCAAGTCAGCCCTAAAATACTGAACAAGGACAGGAACCTATGAGAAATAAGAAGATTGAGGCACACAAACAAAGGCAAGGTAAATTTAGCATCAAAAAGATCTATTTCCTGGCATTCCTACCTGAAGCACAGGAAACTTGGAGGCTGAGAAGAGTAGGATTTCTCTCATATCTGCCTCCTGTATTACAAAACAAACCAAAACAAAAACTCTCAAAGCTTTCAAATATGAAATACCAGCACCACATCCAGAGCCCACCCAATTCAGCTGTCTGTTAATGCCTTTCCCATACAGCCTCATTTTTAGTAAAGAGATTGGAAAGGATAGTAGGTTCTCATCTGTCTATGAGGCTTTTACAGTTTCCAAATTAACCAAGTCATACTTGGTGACAAATGAAGTGTATCAGGCTGACATCGGAAAACGTGCTTCTGGTGTGAGCAATTCCCTCCAGAAACCTTGACTGTTATGCTTTTGACCACAGGCTGGGAATCTGTTACTTTCTGTTTAAAAGAAAAACAATAAATTTGGCTTCACTAAGTCAGCATTTATTATTCTCTATGACTCCGTCTGATCTAATTTGGCCCATGGGAGGTGCTCTCTCCATTAAAACAGCATCACTCATGCAACTACAGTTAAGGGTCTGTCAGTTTTTCAATAAAATTCCTCCTTTTTTTCCAGATTTAGGACTCATCTGTAAAATGGTGCTTATTTCTGCAGCATGGCAAGGAGACTCTCCTTTTAAAAGGATAAGTGACCAAGTGTATGCATTATAACCCTAAAAAGAGGCTAATGGGGGCAGGAAAGAAGAACAATTAAATTCATGAACCTGAATTATGTTTCCAGGACTCCCATTAAGAACAATTCCTTGTTAGTTTTAGAAGGACTCTATGTCTTTATTATGTGTCTCTATGAAAATACGGACTAAGCCTATTTTAAATACAAGACACGCATAACTAATGTATTGTGAAATGCAAGCAGGTACATACTCACAGACAGAAATTAATAAAGACGTGATGTTTTATTTCAAACAAAGAAATGATGGTGGCTGACAAAAGAAATGCAAACAGAATCCTAAGTGTTTAATTTATTAATTTTTTTGATTTAGTCTTTGGCCTCTGAAAATTATGCATGACAAATGCAAACACTAACAAATCCATTAAAATATCTGTTGTTGTTCAGTTGTTTCAGTCATGTCTGACTATTCTTGACCCTATTTGCAGTTTTCTTGGCAAAGATACTGGAGCAGTTTGCCATTTCCTCCTCCAGCTCATTTTACAGATGAGGAAACTGAGGCAAACAGGGTTAAGTGACTTGCCCAGGGTAACACAGCTAGCAAGTGTCTGAGGCCACATTTGAACTCAGGCCTTCCTGACTCCAGGCCCAGTGTTCTAATCCACTGTGCCACCTAGCTGTCCATTTTCAAAATGGCCTCATCATATGCACAGTTCAGAATGGCCAGATCTGAAAGATAAATTGGTTTCCAAGCCTTTGATTAATATTTTAGAGTGATGGGTTTTAGAGCTGTAAGAGATTCTATTTAGTCTATCCAAAGCCCTCATTACCTCAGATGAGGTACAGAAATCCAAAAGATTTGTTGCTTGCCAAGTGTATATATACAGGTAGCAATTAGTAAAGATAATTCTAGTTAACGTTTTTTGTTTAATGATCCAAAATGCTTCAATAGATCGGTGGTGTCATCATCATCATCATCATCATCAGCAGCAGCAGCAGCAGCAGCAGCATCGCTGGCATTTATATAGCTCTTTAAAGTTCGCAAAGCACTTTACAAACATTATTTCATTTGCTTCTCACAAGAACCTTGAGAGGTAGGTGCTATTATTATCTCCATTTTACAGATGAGGAAATTGAGGCAGACAATGGTTATGTGACTTTCTCAGGGTCATCTGAGGGCTGGATTTGAACTCAGGTCTTCCTACTCCAGGTCCAGAATTCTATCCTTTTTTCACCTAATTGCTTCATCATGTCATCAATGTAAGTATTCTCTAAAATGGAATCACAACCAGTCCACACCTCCTATCATGCAACTTTTATCTATGTTCTATTATAAATTTGGCATGTGATACCTTCATACAATGTCTATCTAGGATACATAGATTGATTTAAGAGCTCGATAGACTGTCCATCATACTAAATAATATAGTCTAAAAAAGAGCCATCCTTTATTTGCTTGATTTTTCTAATATGAATTGCTGACTGAACTCTTTGGAGGAAGTATGAATAGTTCCAGTTTTTCAATGTCATGTTTCAGGGCTTGACAATAATAATTGATATTTTATAGCACTTTAATATTGGCAAAATATTCCTTATATGATATCTTACTTGAACTTCACAACAAAGGGAAGTTGATATTACTGGTATTATTATCCCTATTTTATATATTAGCCAATTAAGGTCTAGAGGAGTCAAATCATTTGCCTGTGCCCACCTGGCTAGTAAGGGTCAGAACTAGGATCCTAACTCTGGTCTGACTCCAAATCCAATTTTCTATCTACTATATTATATATCTGGAGGATGTCACCATATATAAGGAATTCTTCCATGTTAGATATGCCCCGCACATGTTCCATGACAGAACAAAATGTTTTGGAAAACACATACTTCCCTGTTTTATGCCTTACTTGGTACTAATAATAATACTTTTTTTTTTAGCAAAGTTATCTGGGGGCAGCTAGGTGGTGCATTAGATAGAGCACCGGCTCTGGAGTCAGGAGGACCTGAGTGCAAATCTAGCTCAGACACAAAATACTCACTAGCTATGTGACTCGGGGCAAGTCACTCAACCCCAACTGCCTCACCAATAAGTTAAAAAAAAAAAAGCAAAATAAATTTAAAAAAAATTATCTCTGTTGCTTCTTTCAAAGACTTTTGAATGAATGAATGAGTGAGGCTTCTGTGTAGTCTGCCTCTTGCTTCTTTGACCTTGGCCTCTAGTGTCTTAATCTAAGCCATATTTTCCAACATATTTTTCCTTTCCTATACTCACTTTGGAATAAAGTTACTGAGCATAAACAGGTAAAATTATTTGTTTTGGAAAATGTTATCAAATTCTCTATTACTACATTCTCTGTATTTGATGTTTGTGCATTAAATATGATTATCTTCCTGGTGTTCTTTTGCTTTTTGTACATTATAAGCAATGCATTAAAAGATGACCAAGTGTGTCCACAAATTATGTTTCTTGTGATCTTTGGGTGCCTAATAAAACCAACTCCACCACCTCTTACTTGCTTCTCTAAGGATTTTTGAGTCAATCTTCAATGAGTTGCAATTTCCTTCTATCTTCTGGTCTCACTGATTGTAAGGTCAGTTCCTCCTGATATAATTCAGTTGTTCCAGCAGGATATTAACCTACATGTTGTCAGGTAAGGACCTAACATTTAAAATTCTTTTAGTTTTAGATTGAACCTGTCAATTCACCACTATATTGAACTCTTCCAAAGGGAAATCTCCTCATTACTAATGAAGATTTGCAGCTGTTCTGCAATTTATGGTGTTAAAGATTTGCCTGCAGCTCTGGGAGGTTAAAAGATTTACTGAGAGTTATGAAACCAGTATGTGTTGGAGGTCAAACCTGAACTCATTACCTCCTGATTCCAAGGCCATGTTTCTATTTACTACACTATACTTTCTCATATTTAAAGTGTCAACATTAATGTCTAAAACTTAATGTACATAGAAATGTTTCAATATACCATGATTTTTAGTACCCTCTACTCTCTGTTTCACCGTGTCAGGTAAGTCAACTGGCGAATCAGTCACTGTAAAAGTAGAGGTCATATTGTATTTTCTTTGTTTCATAGGCTAACATGGCCCAAGAAGGTGACACCTAGTAACTAGACTATTAGTGATGAACCACTCATTTCCTAACTACATTGGTCCACAGACAGTACGTGTCATGTGTCCCTGGGACCATATTCAAAACTATTTTATCATGGTAGAGTCTGTCAGAGTTTGTATTCCACTAGTTGCCTCCAAACCACACTGGAGTATCGGAGTAAGACTTTTTGGAGGAGTACCCCAATAAGTGATATGGTATTGTTGATTTTTGTAACTAAATTTCACTCATCAAAATTTGGCATAGGGCCATGAAAGTATTATATGTAGAAAGGGTGTCCAAGACAAGCTGGAGAGGATTTTAGGGATCATCCAATCCAACTTCTTGATTTTACAAAAAAGAAAACTCAGGCCCTTGAGAGGGGAAATGACTTTTGGAGGTCAAATAGGAAAAGTCATTCTACTCTCACTGAAACTGAGCACAAGTGAAAAAGTAACCTAAATGCCACAGACCCACATGTTGTCAAAGTTATAAAAGACCTCAGATACTACTTCAACCAAAACCCTCATTTGACAGGGGAGGCAAAGGTAACGTCTCCAAAACAATCTCTTTGCTAGAAAGGATCATCACTTCATCCCTTACAAGAGTAAGAGATCCTCAAAACCTTGCTCACAAACAGAAACATAAAATCCCAGAATAAGCAAAATTATCACAAACCTTTAAAAGAGAATATGTTAAAAAAAAAGAAAGAAAGAAAGAAAAAATAAAAGAGAATATGTTTTCATAATTAAACACACACACACCCAGAACAATAGTTCCAACATAACTGAAATATTGTGGACTAAAAGGAACAGACAAAACACTCTGGAAAAATATATGTAAACAACAGTAATAAAAGCCAAAGAAATGAAACCAGTTAAATAATAATAGAAAGAGTAAAGGAATTAAAGCAATGAAATTAGCCAAATAAAAGGTAAAACACATTGGAAAGGTAGGAAGGGGCCTATTATGCATAGCTCTAAATGACAAAGAGAGGATTTTATATTTTATTCTGGAGGAATTAAGGAGCCACTGGACCTCAGTGAGAAGAAACTGACATAGTCAGACCTACATTTTGGAAAAATCCCACTGGTAGCTGAGTGGAAGACAGACTGGAGCAGAAATGTCAAACTCACAGAAGACAGGCCTTTACCGCCCACAAACCTCCCAAGTACACATGAGCTATATTAAAATGTTAATGGGAAATGTTTAACCAAAATAAATAAAAATATAATGTAATGCAGATAATGTTAATTTGTGGTTTTCTAAGTCAATATGCAGCTTGCAGGGATATATTCCTTTTCTTTTAATTATTAATTTATTTTGATTTATCAACAACCACTTCCATATGCTTTTAAGTTTAAAATTTTTCTCCCCCCCCGCCCCTCCCCAAGATGGCATGCAGTCTGATATAGGTTATACATATACATTCCCATTAGACATATTTTCACATTAGTGAGGTTGTAAGTAGGAATTAGAACCAATAGGAGGAACCACAGGAAAGAGGGAAAAAAACTCAACAGAAGAGAAAAAAAATTAGCAAACAGTAGGCTTCAATTTGCATTCAAATTCCATAGTTCTTTCTTTGTATGTGGATAACATTTTCCATGAAGAGGCTTGTGGAGATGTCTTAGATCCTTGTATTGCTGGGAAGGGTTAAGTTTTTCAATATAAGTCATCGCATAACGTGGCTGTTACTGTGTGCAACATTCTCTTGGTTCTGCTCACTTCACTCAGCATCAGACCATACAAGTCTTTCCAGGTTTTTCTGAAGTCAGCGTGTTCATCATTTCTTATAGCACAATAGTATGCCATTGCATACATATACCACAACTTGCTGAGACATTCCCCATTTGATGCAGGGATCTATTTTTATTTGAATTTGATGATGGAGATACATGAAGCAGGAAGACTAGCTAGAATATTATTGCAGCAGTGCAAGTAACAGGGTATAAGGGCCTTACTTAGGACTATGGCTATATGGGGTGGTGGGGGAAGGGTCATATACCAAAGAAGTTGTGGAGACAATTGGCAATTGTTTGGATATGTGAGGTGAGAGTGAGGAATAAAAGGTGGTACTTTGATTGTTATATGGGTTGGCTCTCTGGGAGAAGGAGAGAGAGAGAGAGAGAGAGAGAGAGAGAGAGAGAGAGAGAGAGAGAGAGAGAGAGAGAGAGAGAGAGAGAGAGAGAGAGAGTGAGAGAGAGAGAGAGAGAGAGAGAGAGAGAGAGAGAGAGAGAGAGAGAGAGAGAGAGATACTTGGGGAAATTATGAGGGGGGGAAAAATCACCAAAAACTTATTTTAAAAAAGAAAAAGAAGACATTTGTCAGATTATCACAGTTGTCCATCCAAAATGACAAATATTGGAAGGACTTCAGGAGAACAGATTCATCAATGTACTGTCAGTGAACTGTGAATTGGTTCAGCCATTCTGGCAACCAGTTTCAAAATGTACCCAAATGCTACCAAACTGTTGATGCCATTTGACTCAGTGGTTCTCCTACTAGAGATACACCTGAAAAGTGATGAAAGGAAGAAGGAAAAAACTTATATGTGCAAAAATATTTATAGCAGCTTTTCTTTGGTAGAAGTAAATAATAAGAAACCAAGTGAGTACCCATCAATAAGAGAATGACTGAAGAAATTATGATATATGAATGTAATGGTATGCAATATGCCATAAGAAACAAGGAAGGGGGCAGTTCCAGAGAAAGCTGGAAAGAGTTGTATCAATTGATGCATAGTGAAGTAAGCAATATCAAGAAAACAGAATGAACAACTTTGAAGACCAATCATGATTCCAGAGGACCAGGGATATTACCTACCTTCTGATAGAAAGATGATAGACTGTATGTGCCCAATATGGTATGTATTTGGGGGCATGTCCAATGTGGGAATTTGTTGACTATGAATATTTGTTACAAGGTTTTGTTTTCCTCTTGTTTTCAGAGATGTGGGAGGGAAAGGAAAATGCTTTTTAATTGAAAACAATTTACTTGCAATAATTTGCAGGATATTAACATGAGTGAATTATTTTCTCACTCATCTAGACAAGCTTCAAGACTAAAATTACCAGGAGATGATTTTACAAGGATTCAAAAATAAATCACCACACATCAAAAAACAAAATTAGAATTAGACAAGACTTTTCTGTAGAATCAACGTACCTTGGATCTTGAATCTACCCTATTTCTCTGATTTTCTGTCTTGTTTTTTTTTAATCCTCTCTCACCCATTAAGCATAAGCTCTGCTTTCTTCTTTTTCTCTAATCTCTCTTGGTGATCTCATCAGCTCCCAACAGTTAAACTCTCTTTTTCTTCAGATCACTCCCAAATTTGAATATTCAACCATAGTCTCTCTGCTGAATTTTACTCCCACAATGCCAACTGCCTTCTGGACACTGATGTCTAAATCTTCATCACATACAAAATAGAACTTATTATATTTTTAACCAACCCCAACATTCTGCTAAGCTTCCATTTTTCAGGCAGGATACCACCATTGTTGTGGTTACCCAGGTTCAGAACTTTGGAACATCACTGGCTTTTTCCTCTTTACCCTATATCCAATTGGTTGGCAAGTTCCATCAATTTTATGACCACAAAAGCTCTGACATTGATGTCCTTCTCTTCACTAACAAAAGCAATACCTGGTTTAGATTCTTATCACCTCTAACCTAGACTATTTTAACAGCCTCTGAACCAGTCTCTTTGTTTTCAGTTTCCACCCTTGCCATTCCATGTTCTATATAACTACCAAAACACAAGTATGATGATGTCATAAAATCTTCAAAAATTTTCAGTGACTGCCTTTGTGACAAATTACCAACCCCTTTGCTTTTTCCACAATATGCCTCCCACCCATACCAGTCCAGACATTTCATATTATTCTCCTTCACACACGCTCTATGTTCTAGCAAGCTGGCCTATTGGCTGTTCTCTAAACTTACTATTTCATCTCCTGTTCACAGACCTGGATCTCCCTTCTTACTTGTATCTCTTAAAATCTCTGGCTTCTTACTTGTACCTCTTAAAATCTCTGGCTTCTTACAAGGCTCAGCTCAGGTGCCACTCCTAAGAATATCTTTTCTGGTCCCACTACAACCTACACACACAGAGACACTCCATCTCTAGCTGTTAGTAACTTTTCCCCCACTTAAAATGTGTACATATTATATCTTCCCTAGTAAAATGTGATGTTCTAGGAGACAGAGATGGTTTCTTTTCTGTCTTTGTATTCCTAGTGCCTAACATCATGCTTTGAAGGCATTTAGTAAATATTTGTTGAAAAAACTGGAATGTGACATAGTGACATGTAAGACACATATGTTGTCAACTCCAAGCCAGTTTCCCAGTAAGGCAAAACATTCTTCTTGAAGAAAAAATATGGTCAAAAAAATGGTCATTTGAGAATTCAAATAAGCCATTCCCCAGCTTTTAATATGCAAAATCAACAAGAGCACTGAATCTGAATTGCATCATCAATATAAGTACTAGAAATAAGTGGATTATTTACAACTGTGATTAAACTAGTCATTATCTCAATTTAATGGACATAGGAGAATAACAAAGCAAAAATTTCGGTTTTTATTAATAGCTAAATGACAGGAATGATGGAAGAGAGGAATGTCTTATTTGGAATGTCACAGATAAGGAAAGATTAAAATATAAGACAAATATGATAGAGGAGGGAACAATCCCAGAGGGAACCTCCCATCTCAAAGGTAGGGGAAGGCTGGATTTAGTGTTGCATTAGTGTACCTTAAGATTAAATTTAGTGAAATTTAAAAATATATTGCATTACCTTCAAAAATATGAGTAATTTAACCAACTATGGTAAGATAATATGGAGAAGTAGAAAATTCTTAGCTATTCAAAAAATAAAAATAGGAAGAAATTACATAGAAGATAAACTGATTAGATGCAATAACATAAAAATAAGGAGCTTTTAAACAACAAAAGGAATATGTTAGGGGGGAAAATCTTTTCCACAAACATTTTTGAAAAAATTCTGACATCCAAAACCCATAAGAAACTAATAAAAATCAATAAGATCCATCCCACAATATATAAATGGCCAAAGGCTATGAACAAACAATTCTCAGAAGAAATAAAAACTATCAATGGCACCTGAAAATTGCCAAATTACTCTGAAAATCAGAGAAAAGCAAATTAATCCTGAGATGTTAAGTTATACCAATTAAATTGACAAAGATTTTTTTTTAATTCAATATGGTAGGGCTGTGGAAAAGTAAACATACTATTTGCATTAGAACAGCCCATGCTGTCTTGACTGGTATGTGCACTCAGACTCATAGGGCTAAATGCCCATTATTCCAACATGGTCCATCTCCTTGCTATCCATTTTGCTACTGAGTGTGCCTCTTTCATCCCTTTCTATCCTGCCCTTTCCACTTTTTTCTCTAAGAACTATAATCAAATAAATATTGCCATTGTTAGTAGAAAGGATGGGTCAATCAACTCTCCTATGACTCCACTCACCATCCCTGTGACTTCCTAAACCAAAATACACCTTCCTGGCTACCCCTTCCCTCTATATATTTTCCATGTTTCCCCTATTAGAATGGAAGCTCTTTGAGAACAGGAATTATTTTGCTTTTGTCTTTGTATACTCAAAGTTTAGCTCCATATCTGACATATAGTAATCACTTAACTAAATGTTTGATGATTGGTTAAATACTTACTGAACGCTTTTTTTATTCATCCATTATGTAGCTGGTAAAACTCTGAACTTCATGAAATATTTTTGGAAAGTATATTGATACTACAGAGCAAAAGTTACAAAATCATTCAAAATCTAAAAACCTTTCACCCAGTTGTCCTGCTATCAGCCCCACACTCTAAGGTTATGTTAATTGACTTATGCTTATTCTAGAATAGTCTACTATTAGATAACAGTGTCTAGAGCCAAGAGGACCTTAGTTTGAATCCAGTCTTAAATACTCTCTATTTGACCCTGGACAAGTCCCTTAAAAACTTTCAGCCTCGATTCCCTCAACTGTTTAGTGGGAACAACAATCACATTGTCCTCACAGAGCTGTTGTCAGAATTAAATAAGGTAATATGTGAAAAACTTGGTAGTTATGTAAGTGCTAGTACCAGGTATTAAAGTTCTAGTATTAGATACTAAAGGGATAGTACGTAAATGTAGTAGTTTCACTGTTATCACAAATGAGGACAACTTACTATAGAAATACTGGAAATTCTTTTCCTTTTCATGTCTCTTTGTTAGCCTACTTCTGATTTATTTTATGAATGGTCTCCAGGCAATCTGGCTTAACTCAGTCCCATGCCAAATTCTCTGCAGGTTCATTCTTCTCTCACCTTCTTTTTCCTATTTTGTAGGATATTGTATACAATCCCCTGCCATCCTCTTCTCTAATCTTTTGGAGGTTAACCTGTATTCTATACCCTTATTGCCCTTGGCTTATATGTTTCTGTTCTTCAGCTGAGGCAATTTTCAGAATCTTTTGGTCCCTTTTGTGTGACTAACTGCATGTCTTTTAACCAATTTTATGAAATGGTGATAGTCTAAATCAATGTTTTACTTTTGTCAATTTTCCATATTTCACAAATGATAGTTTGTTCAAACAAATTAAGTTACCAAACACAATTTTGTCTTTTTGTTTTCATCTTTTCTTCCTTTGGGGCAGTGATTTTGACCTCTTCTCTAAGTAGTCAATGACTTAACTGAACACAGCGAATAAATTCTAGAGTGGCTGCCATCATTATCTAGTTTGTTCAGACGTGATCAGGGACATGTTGTGGAATATGCAATTATCCCTTCCACATCCCAACTTTCCCTGTCATTGTTCCAATATATCACAGGTCAGCATAAGAAGTTAAATGGGAATTTGGGTGGAGTTTTGTGTAAGGTGCAGATGACACATGAAGGCCAGCAGACAACACATAAAAGGCTTACAAACTCAGAAATGCATAAAACATATGTATGGTATTGTATAATATCAATATATTTTCTCACTTAATACCATAATAATTTAGACTTCTCCTCTAGCACATAGGGAGGACCAAAACATTTTATGTGGATTTTCCCCGATAGTGAAGGCACCATACTCCTATCTCTTGCAATGTGGAAGGGATAAGTGCATTGTTCAAAGTTCTCCATGTCTAGATGTCTTCAGGTACTCATTAAATATCACAGTGAAGGTTCTAAGTCATCTATAGCCTTTTGGTCTCTTTCTTTTCTTGATCCCAAAACATATTTTTCAAAATAGTTTCTGCCATGCTCCTTTATGCCTAAGTTTGCATTTAACTCACTAAATATAAAGACATATGTTGACTCAGTTTCCAGAATTTTTCCAGGTTCCTCATGAAATGTCTCTACCTCTTCATTCTCTACAACAGATGTTGATACATAAAATGCAATTATTTTCATGTTAGACTATTCATTTCTGCTCATTGTGAGTGAGACAAGTAGTGACCAAGGGATTCAGGACAATTCCTTGTTACCTTTGAATGAATCACAAAATCAATTCTACCAACCCTTTCTTTCACTTCAATCATCAACAATTTATGAAGTGCCTACTAAGAGTCATGACTTGTTCTAAGCATTGGGGATACAGAGGCAAGAGTGAAATTTCCCAACCATTAAGGAACATACATTCTAATGAGGATATATAATATATATGTGTGTGTATAATTTTAAAATAAACAAAAGGTATAGGGGAGAGAATGCATTAGCAGCTGAGAGATGAAGAAAGATTTCATGTGCAAGATTGATCTTCAGCTAAGTAATGAAGCCAGGAATTCTGAGAGGTTGAGGTGGGGAGGGAATGTACTGAAGGAAGGAAAATGCTGAAAGTAACCATAAAGAAATAATTCAAATAGCATGACACTACAGTCAGCATTACACAGAAATTATCAGATACCACTACAAAGGATCAAGGAGCTTGAAAAAATCATACTCTGGAAGGCAAAGGGACTATGATTACAACCAAGAATCACCTACCCAGGAAAATAGAATGTAATCCCATAAGGGGAAAAATGGATACTTGATGAAATAGAGGACTTTCAAATATTTCTAATGAAAAGACCAGAGATCAATAGAAAACTGGACTTTCAAACTGGAGACTCAAGATAAGTTTGAAAAGGTAAACATTGAAGGAGAAAACATAAGGAACTAAACCAGGTTGAGCTGTTTACATTCCTATATGGGAAAATGATAAATTTAACTCCTAGGAATTTTATCAGTATTAGAGCAGTCAGAAGGTGTCCACATAAAGGGCATGGGTGTAAGACTATAATGTTTAAATAATCTCATAAAAAGAATGGAAGAGTGATAAAAAGGGATGTACTGGGAAAAGGAAAGAGGCATGCTAGGAAGATTTTCATAACGGTGGGATTGAGGGGGAATGGGCAATGACTGAAACTCTCATCTAAACTGGTTCAAAGATGGGAGAATACATATGCACATACAGTTGTGTCTAGAAATTCATATTATCCAACAAGTAAAATGTAGGTGAAGGGGTGTGATAAGAGGAAGGATAGATTAAGGAAAGCAGAGGTCAGAAGTAAAACACAGTTTTGAGGAGAGGACAGGGTAAAAAGAGAATGATAAGTAGAAGAAAATGGGATACAGGGAAATACAGTTAGCAATTGTAACTGTGAATATGAATGGGATGAATTTAGCCATAAAATAGAAGAGAGTAGCAGAATGGATTAGAAACTAGAATACAACAATATGTTGTTTACAATAGATATACTTAAAACAGAAAAACACATGCAGAGTTAAAATAAGGAACTGGAGCAGAATCTATTATGCTTCAACTAAAGTTAATAAGGAAGAGGTAGTAATCCTGACCTTAGACACAGCACAGGAAAAATTAGATCTAATTAAAAGATAATTGGGGAAGATACATTTTAGTAAAAGGCACCATAGAGAGTGAAGTAATATCAATACTTAACATAAATTTACCAAAAACATAGCCTTCAAATTCTTGAAGGAAAAGTTAAATGAGTTACAGAAGTAAATAATCAAACTGTATCTGTAAGGGACCTCTGTAAGGGAGATGAACAGAATTTTGGAAGTGTTAGATATGATAGACCTCTGGAAAATACTGAATGGGAATGTAAAGGAGTATACCTATTGCTCAGGTATTTATGGTCCCTTCAAAAAGACCCAATGTGGTGGGACATAAAAACCTCACAAACAAATGTAGGAAAGCAGAAATATTAAATTAATTAAACTAATCTAATCCTAAAAATGAGTAAGCCAAAGAACCAGTCATAGGAAGCAATCAATAATTTCATTAAAGATGACAATGAGACAACATAGCATTCAATCAAAACAGTACTTAGAGAACTTATTAATATCTCTAAACACATACCAATAAAAGAAAGAACACATCAACAAACTGGGCATGGAACTAAAGAAAAAGCTAGGAAAACAATAAATTTAAAATTACATGACAAAATAGAAATCCTAAAAACTCAAAAGAGAGATGAAGACAAGTGAAAGGGGGGGAAATTGCACTAATAAATATTATTATTGCAGCTTCATGTGCAATCATCTTTTTTTATTGTACTGTATTATAGAAATGCTCATTTTATTCTGCAAATTAAAAATAAAATATTTTTTACAAAATAATAAGTAAATATAACTAAAATCTAGTCTTATGAAAAAATAGATAAACCATTGGCTAATTTGACTTTTTTTTAAAAAAAGAAGAAAACAAAATTACCATTATGAAAAATGAAAAGGGTGAATGAACAACCAATGAAGATGAAATTAAAACAATTATTAGGAACTATTTTGTCTAACTATGCCAATAAAACTGAAAATCTATGTAAAATGGATGGCTAATTGCAAAAATATAAACCACCCAGATTGACATGAGAAAATAAAATACTTAAATAATTCCATTTTAAAACAAGAAATTGAACAAGCTATAAATGAGTTCACTGGGGGAGGGGGAAGAACAGGACCAAATGCATTTACAAGTGAATTTTACCAAACATATAAAGAATAATGTGTTTCAATACTATGTGAATTGTTTGGAAAAAATGGGCAAAGAAAAGTTTTACCAAATGCCTTCTATTACACAGATATAACAACCAAAGAATTACTTTATAGAGCTAGAAAAAAATCATTTTAAAAATTTCATCTAGAAGAACAAGGTCAAAAATATCATGGGAAGCAATAAAAAATAATGAGAAGGAATGGGACCAATGAGTATCAGATCTCAAATTACCTTACAAAGTAGTAATAATCAAAATAATTTGGTACTGGATAAGAAATAATGCTGTTGATCAATGGAATAGATCAGTGTTATGAGGGAAGAAGACAAATGGACACATGGCAAAAAATGAGTTTATATCCAGGGTCTATGAAATTTAAAAAAGAAAAGAAATTTTCAGGAGAAAAAAAATTATATATATATATATATATATACACACACACACACACACACACACACACACACACACACACACACACACACATATGTATACACACTCAATATACAGAAGCAAATGAACACATTAACCTAGTGTTTGATAAACCCAAGGATCCCAGATATTGGGGCAAGAACTCACTACTTGACAAAAACTACTGGGAAAACTGGAAAGTAGTCTGGCAGAAACTAGGCATAGACCCTCACAGGACACCCAAGATAATCTCAAAACAGGTGCATGATTTAGACATAAAGGGTAATATCATAAGCATATTAGGGAAACGTTGAAGAAATTATCTGTCAGATCTATGGATAGGGAAAGAGTTCATGACCAAACATGAGAGGTTCATGGGAGGTAAAATGGACAATTTCAATTATGTAAAATTTTTAAGTTTTGCACAAACCAAACCAATGTAGCAAAAAAAGAAGAAGAAGAAAAGCAGACAACTGGGGGAAATTACAGCAAGTTTCTTTGATAATGATCTCATTTTGTAAATATATAAGAAACTAACCCAAATTAATAAAAATAAGAGCCATTCCCCATATGATAAGTGGTCGAAGAATATGAATAGGCAGTTTTCAGAAGAAAAAATTAAAGCTAACAATAGTTATATAAAATACTCTTAATCACTAATAATTAGCTAAGTGCAAATTAAAACAACTCTACAATATCATCTTATACCCATCAGACTGGCTAAAATGACAAAAAAAAAAGGAAAATGACAAATGACAAATGCTGGAGGGAAGGTGGGAAAATAGGTACACTAATACACTGTTGTTAGAGCTGTGAACTACTCCAACCATTCTAGAGAACTTGTAACTGCGCAAAAGGGCTATAAAATTGTGCATAGCCTTTGACCCAGCAATTCCACTATTAAGTATATGCCCCAAAGAAATTAAAGAAAAAGGTAAAGGACTCACAGGCACAAACATATTTATAGCAGCTTTTGCTAGTGGCAAAGAATTAGAAACTGAGGGGATGCTGGTCAATTGGGAAATGGTTGAACAAGTTATTGTACGTGAATGTGATGGAATACTATTGTGTTATAAGAAACAATGGTGGTTTCAGAAAAACCTGGGAAGACATATATAAAATGAGGCAAAGTGAAGTAAACAGAACAAAAACAATCGACACAGTAACAGCAACATTGTAAAGATAATCAACTGTGAAAGACTCAGTAATTCTGATCAATAAAATGATCCACCACAACTCCAAAGAAATCATGATGAAAAGATTGATATTGAGAACTAATGGGCTCAGTATGGATTGAAACATACTTTTTAAACTTTATTGTTCTTGTTTCTTAAAACATAGCTACTGTGGAAATGTGTTTTGTATGACTTCAAGAGTATACTGGGTATCATATTTCTCACTTTCTCAGCAAGGGAGGGAACAAAGGGAAGGAGGGAATTTGGAACTGAAAATAAAAATTAAATTTAAAAAGAAATGTCTAACAGATAATTGCTGTGGTGGTACTGTAGCTTGTGAACAAGAGTAGAATGGTCTATCTGGTCGTCCTTGGCATAAAAATGGCAACTTATACTTTGGGAGTTAACAAGATCACCAGTGTATATACTGTGGAGAGAAAAGAGACGCAAACCCAACAAAAAGCCTTGTGGTATATTCACAGTTATGTTATCATGACATGGATGATGAATGAGTGTGGGAGACTGAGAAGTCAGATAGGTCAGAAGGGAACTAAGAGAGAGCAAGGTCATGAAAACCCAGATAATGGGCAGTATCTAGGAGGAAATATTGGCCAAGAGTGTTGCATGCTGAAGAGAAGTCAAACAGGATAAGGATTGAGCCTGAGCAAAGATGGCAGAAGAAAAGGCATTTAGACATTGGAGATTATTGAGAGGGCAGATGATAAAGCAATTGCTGATGAAGGTTGGAGGGATAAAACCAAGGATACATATAGAGTACTAGATCTTGATATGGATAAGAGGCATTTCTTCATTAGAGCCTAACGCAAAGAAGATAGTGAGAGAGGATGTTAACAGGTGTGGAATGAGAAGAGGTTTCAGATGAGAAAGAGAAGGGAAAAAGAGGAAGGTCTCAGCAAATGGCTTCAATCATGAGATGAGGACCTCAATAGACCAGGGTAAAAAAAAAAAGTAGGCAATACAGGAAAGCCCAAGGATAGAAAAAAAGATTTGGAATAACCATTGTGAAGAATGGAAGAGAGAATCAATGAGAGAGGAGTAAAAATTTTTTCTTGCTGCAACCTAACTTACACAGATAACATACATTTTTGGTAGGTCCAGGCAGTGTAATTGCATGTTGTACCTCTATTCATTAACCATAAATACAAAGTTAAAAGGAGGCCACTGGTGGGAGTAATCTAAGATAGAAGCTTAGTGAGGGAGCAAAGGATCAGAAAGCAGATCCTATAGAGTTGACTGGCTCACTCAAGGTCAAATTTGATAACAGATAAAAATAGCCAGAGAAACAGTAATGACCCGTTAAAGTACCAGAGGGATTATAAGTCACCATAAGTAAGCATAATAGTGTCATGTAAGGATAAATAATAGTTTTACAATCACTTAGGTATAGAGAGTTATAGAATAACAGGAGATTATGATCTGATAAAGCAATTTCAGAATTCCAAATTATAAAGTGGAACACTTGTAGGTGATAAGATCAAAGTTGCGACCCATCCCTGTGTGTACACGTGGAGTCATTCAATAAACATTAAACACCTACTGTATGTTAAGCACTGCACATTGTCAGTTCTGGATGTCAGCTATAACATTCTTTGGAATTTTCATTTTGGTATCTCCATTAGGAGGTCATCAGAGGATTCTTCCAATTTCTATTTTGCCTTCTGGTTCTAACATATCTGGACAGTTTTCTTTTATAATTTCTTTAAATATTATCTCTAGGTTCCTTTTCTATCATGACTTTCATGTAGTTCAATAATTCTTATATTATCTATCTATATTCTCGGTCTAATATGAATGAGAAAAATAGTCCTTCTTCAAGGAGTTTAAGATCTAATAGTGAAAGACAACAAACACAAAAAGAGGCCAAGAGGGAGATAGGGGAGGGAGAGATACCTAGCTAGGGGGGCATGCTGGAGAAGTCTATTGGAGCCCAGTTAAGAGAAAGATGAAGAAATGGTTGGCCTGAAGTGGAAGAGTATGTCATGAGAGTTGAATAGGTTGAGGAACTAGAAAGTTAAAGCAACTGAGCAAGGATCAGCAAGTTTGCTGAAGTCTACTAATATGAGGACGGGAGTAGGGGAGGAAAAGGGGGTACAGTCAGGCACTGAACTCACGGAGAAAATGGAAAATACCTTGGGGGTCAGTAGATAACAGTTACCAGGAACTGGATTGGGTAATAGATAGATTTAGAGAGAACCCCAAACCTATCTCTGCACTTTGCTTTTGTGCTTGATGACTTAAGGATTCGTTCAAATTCTTGTTTGCAGAGACCATTATAATCCTGAAAGGAACTTGTGTGAGGTTGATGGTTTATCCTATAGGAAGAGATTTCCTCAGAATCAACCCTCTGTGCATGTGGGTGGCTTTTAATTGGTTGCCCTTGAAGTGGACTATAACCTTCATATTGTCTACTAAGAAAGACAAAAACCGTGAAGGTTCCTGGGAAGCCAATTAATTTGTGAGCAAAACTTTGTACATAGCAACATACTTTGTTACAGTATTTTTTTGAGGCTACTAGGATGATCTCCATGTATTGGAGTTTTATCTTAACCTAGTTTTTACTAGCAACATTAAATACATTACATGAGCAGAAGAAATTTTAAAACAAAAATCAATAAAATGCATTTACTGTGTGACCAAAATGGAAAATCCACATTGTGCTACTTATCACCAGGGCTATAAAGATTGCACTGAGGGGTATTTGTCAGACTTCCACAAACCCTTGTGTACTTAGGTATGATGTGTCATAACTCACCTCGAAACCATTGCTCGCATTATCGTTTACACTCTGGATATTGATATCCATATGGTCTTGATGTATAAAAAGGCAAGTGTTATCATTCCTGGTCCATTCCTTCCTCTAAGAGAGACTGAGTACATGGGAATCAGGTAGGAAAGAGCATGCACACACTGAAGATAGGCAGAAGGAAAAGGAAACAAGAAACAAAAAAGGAATGCCGAGTAAGGCGAGGTTATGTGTGGAATTAAGAGATAGGAAAGAAGGCACTGGAGAGGTGGACCAAATGTACCTTGGAGGGACACAAAAAAATCAAGCAGCCCTCTGGAGTTGGACCTCTCCCAAGACAGCCTTTGACCTCCTGATATCACCCTCTATATTTCCCTCATTCAGGTTTTCTAATCTAACTGACAATCTTTGATGAATTTTAACACATTACTGGCAAGGGACTAATAAAATATTCTAGCTATCTAGGGAATATCACTTTGCAGCTCTTTTTAAAATACAAGTTTTGCTGATGCTGAGTGAAGTGAGCAGAACCAGGAGAATATCATACACAGTAACAGCAACATTGTACCATGACCAACTTTGATAAACTTAGCTCTTTTCAGCAATGCAATGGTCTAAGATAATTCTAAAAGACTTATGATGGAAAATATTATCCACATCCAGAGAAAGAACTGTGGAGTCTGAATGCAGATGGAAGCACACCATTTTCTCTTTTTCTGTTTGTTCTTTCTCGTGGTTTTTCCCTTTGATTCTGATTCTTCTTTACAATATGACCAATGTGGAAATATGTTTAACGTGATCATACATGTATAGCCTATATCAGATTGCATACTGTCTTGGGGAGCGGGGGAGGAAGGAGAAAATTTAGAACTCAAAATCTTATAAAAGTGAATGTTGAAAACTAAAAATAAATAAAATTTTAATAAAAGAAATGCCATCTACAAAAAAAATAAATAAAATACAAGTTTTGTTCTCTTCCAATGTGATTTTAAAGCTCAGTTCTTTGAAAAAGAATTATGGATCCTGTGTCCAAAAACCGACAGTCTTGGTTGTACAGAAAGTCATTTATAGACATTGCTAAAAGAGGCCAATCTGTGCTGTGATATCAGCAAATGCAATGCAGTTGTCTCTGGAAATTTCTGAGAATTCAGTTGGTCAGCCAGGAGAGAATGGTCGCCATCGTTTTGCTCCCAGGTCTCAGCCCTGTGCAGTTACAACAATTAGCTAGTTTTTGATGTTGTTGGGTTTGCTTTAACACCTCTTTTGCTGCTTTGTGGAATTTATATTAAATACAGTCAGAGGTGTAACCACAGTCACTTAGCACTATGCATTAGAAAAATTCCTAACCTTTAGGCAGAGATTTGGTTATCTGCCCTTATTCAAATTTATCTTTATCTCTAGTTTAACTTCTGGTCTCTTTCCAGAGGAGACAAAACTTCTAAAGTTCCAGCACAATCATGGGGTAAAGAAGCAAACAGTACCCTACAAAGGGAGAGGAAGTTGGGGGAAGAGTAGATCTTTTCTTGGTACTTTGCTCAGTCCTTAAATAGGAAGCTTCAGTGCCAGTCTTCAGCTAAATGATGCAAGTAGGGGTCAATGGTTCTCCTCAGATCTCACTTCCTCCTCTGCTGTGGCTCATCCCTACTTTTTCCTTTCTCCTTTTACTCTGTTGTCCCAGGTACTGCAGTTGATTCTTTATGACTGAGCTGGTTAAATCCTGGATAGGGCTAGGGAGGCTGATCCTATTGTTGCTTCTGGGGCTTCTGCTCAGCTATTCAGGTCCCCACCACTACCTGTCAGTCTCTTGACTCTCCAAATCTCTTTCTTCAACTCTTTTCTACCTATTTTGTCCAGTGATATCTAAAAACTACTGCAGTGTCAAAAAAATTCCACCACCCTCCCCCACTTTCTCACTTCTCTAAAGCTCCCTTGTCTTCCTAAGTTGGGAAGAAATACAACTTCAAGGATCTTTAGCAACTCAGGCCCTCTAATTAGGCTGCCAGTCCAAGCCTGGTCAGAAGGGCTGTTACACTGATTTTAGATAACTGAAGTGAAGGAAGAAGTAGGTTAGTAAAAGTTCTATGGACATGGCATTATTTGAGTGCCTGTTATATACAAAGCTGTATGCTCAGAACTGTCTGGAGCCCAAAAAGTATGCATCATTCTAAAGTTGCTTTCAAACTAGCTGTTCCTGCTATAAAGAAATCGAGACGGGCTAGCATAGAACCTAAGCCTGACAAGCATACATACCTATTGGCCCTTCCTTTTCCAATGGAAATGCTACACCCAGGCTTTTCCCACACACCTTCCCTGCTCTATTCATGCTTCTAATGGGGATTGAGGATGAAACAGAATGACCAATACACCTTCACTGCGTTATAGGCTACCTTGATGAAAACCTAGAATAAATCAAATTGTCACTTTGGCAGATGATGTTCCTCAGACTTGTTCTGTTTGGACTGTATCCATTTTGGCTTGCCTCCCTCTGGCACCACCTTCTGTCAGAATTGTGGAGCCTGCCTCCCATTTGTCCCTTGATTACTTCACTTTAGTATGCTTGCTTATAACCTCTAAACAAGGCTGCTTGCATTAAATAACTTTTGCCTTTTTTTCCCCAAACCTGGTGCAAAGCTTCAGCACTTAGATATAGCTAGGCTTAGATTTTCCCAGACAACTGGCCCTGAAACACTTGAGCTCAGCTGTTAATGGCTTGCCTGAGACTCTGCCTTGCTTGGGGCTCTCCCAATGGGCCAATAAGACAAGTAGGTCTCCAATCAGGACTCATCACCCAAAAGCCATCATGTACCTCACTGTAGCTTCCTTGAACTGCAAGCCAAGTGTCCAAGAGGAAATATTCTATGGTAATCCAGACATAAAAGTCACAGTAAATAACAGTACTATTAAAATCAGAATAAAAAAATAGAAGCAAATCCCATTTTCAGGGTTAAGGTGGAAACACCACACTTCTACCATTAAGTACATCCTTACAACAGAATTGTTTTAGTGAAGAACTTTAAAAGATTCTTCTAGATGTTTACATTTCAATCCGTCTCCAGAGTAACCATAACACCTGAGTAAGTACAGATGCTGATATTCCCACTTTGGACTTTATAGCCAAGAACCTCTGGATAGATACTTGGGATACAATAAAATGAGGAACCTTTTAGGTGATAATGAAAAAGAAGATACAATGCAATGATGCTACTCTTAAATGAATTGTTTATTGATGGTATCAGCCAGATTCACCAACATAGAGGGTGGTGCTATGGAAGAAACACTGTATTTGGAGTCAGAACCAAGATGTTCTACTCAGACTCTTCTGCTTAGTATCTATGTAACACAGGATAACACATTTAACCTCTTTGGGCTTCCATTTTCTCATCTATAAAGTAAAAGGGGAATTGGACAAGATGACCTTCCAATCTAAATCGAACTCTAAATCTTTGATCCTGGTCCTATGTCAAATGTCTTCTGTCTGTGTCTTCATCACTTTCTTTGGCACAAGGAGCCGAAAGATACAAGCCTTGGTGTCAGGAAACATTCCACAACTGAGCTGGGCTGCCTGGAAAGGGAATGCAAACACATTTTATGTCTTTGTGTTTGTATTCCCAGTGCCTAGCAGTGCCAGGTACTCAGATGGTGCTTAATAAATACTTGTTGTTTGTTTGATTCCCCCTTTTCGAAAGTTTCTGAGCAAAGGCAAGGCAACCACTTGGAGATTTTGAAGGAGGGGATTCTTTTTCTGCTGTGGGTTGAACTTGATGGTCATTAACATCCCTTCAAATTCTGAAAACCTGCTATTGTATAATTTCTTGTAAGGAATAGGGCTGCATGATTATTTTCTCTTTATATTACATTTAGTTTTTTGGTTTAAGCTCCCAGGATGAGGATTTGTATGATTGAGTCATAAACATATCAGGCTCTTCCATGAACCTGGGGAGCTAATTCACAGGCAAAACAAATGAACAACAACAAAAAAAAGGTACATTAATTACTTGATTATTTATTCTGTTGGTTCCAAACTTAGTATCTCATTTTCAAGCATATGAACTATTGAGTTCCTGAACCACCTAGCTGAAGGACAATCCTGAATTAGAACCATGCTCAGAAACTTTTGGGATAAGATGGTGAGTGGAGTTAATCCTTCTTGAAGCAAGTTATTGAAGCAAATCGATTGGGGTTTCAGTAAGATTTGAGAAAGTAGGCTTTTCTTCAGCCCAATCAGGCAAAGAAAATCCCTCTAAAGATGCTGAGTTTGTAAGTGACAATGACTGAGCCCCCTTTCAAACCAGGGAGGAATTCCTAGATTTCCAGAACAGGAATGATTTGAAGGAAGTAATGCTTTGAGACAATGATTATTTAAAAGTAATTTTTGTTTATTCTCTCTGTTTTACCCCTAGTATCATCTAGAGAGTCTCAGACCAATACAGTAGAGGGATTCCCAACCTGAGACATGTTTTCCTCCAGAGATCATGAGAAGCTTGTCAAGAGAGTATAGAGAATATTTGGCACATATGGAAAAATTCCAATATTCAACTGAAATATTTCAATAGTAATTCTGTTCATATATCCCTCCAATCTGAGGACTGAAGAGACAAAAACTTCATGACATTTAAAAATATTACACATTAAAGTTTTCATTATAAAAATTTATCTTTTTTGTTTTTCTTATGTGCATATGAAAGAAACTGAAGAACTTATTTCTTTTCCTATCGAATGGGGTAATGGGACAGTTTACTCAAAATCAGAAGGTACTGGGACAGAAAAAGGTCAAGAAACCCTGGTGCAATGAAAAATGATTAGGATTTCAGGTCAAAGGCCCTTAGCTTGAACCCCTCACTCCACTAGTTACCATCTTTGTGATTTGGAGAAAGTCACTTCACCTCTTTGGGACTCAGTTTCTCTCATTTTTTAAAGTGACACATTTGAGCTAGATAATCTCTAACTTTGTAGTCAGATTTTGATCCAATGATCTACAAATAAGGATGTTAAATGACAAGCAAAATGTTCCCTAAGTGGTGCAAAATGTTCACCTTAGTGGCACAGTGGATCCAGCGGCCTGGCGTCAAAATTCTGCCTCAGATACATACTAGCTGTGACTGTGGGCAAATTACTTAACCACTGGCTACCTCAGTTTCTTCATCTGTAAAACAGAAATAATAATGACACCTACCTTGAAGGGCTGTTGTAAGAATCAATGAGATACTTGTCAAATGCTTAGCACACTGCTTGGCACATAGTAGGTGTTCAGTAAATGCTTGTTTCCTTCCTTTCCTAGTCTGTGAATGGAGAAATTTGTACAAATCTATGTTACAATGCTCTTTCCTAATTCCATACCTCTGCAAACAAGACCTGGATGACTGTCACTATCCTCCTATTTTGGGGAGACTACCGTAACTGATAAGTCTGTCAACACTTTAAGGATTGCAAAGCACTTTATGAACATTATCTCATTAGATTTGAGGCAAAGCTCTCCTTTCCAAAATACTGTAGCAGGGTAAAGACTTTTGGAGGCTGCTGATTCCCTCGGTTTTTATTGCCTTCTGATTTATGAGGACCAGGTGTCCTTAAGACTGTTACCCCCTCCCTCCGCAGGCTTTTACTCAAGGAGATATCAATATCCCTGAAGTGTGGCTAGTCCCACAAAACTGATGAGGGTGTCTTTACTCATACCAGGCCAATTCTTGAACAGCTATTGCTGAGCAAAAATATAACGGGAGGGGAGAAAGGATGGGAACAAAGCCCACACACCTTTTAGAGGCATTTTCCAAGCTTCAGTAACCACCAAGATGTCAAAGCCATTTCTTTTATCCACTTGGTAACCTCAAACGTAAGAGCAATGGAGTTCAGACATTAATACGCCATTAAGATGACTTTGGCGGCAAGATTCCTACAGACTCAGCAAATCTAGATCTAATTACTGTGGTCTTGAATGTGGAAATGAAGATATTCTGAAGTTGCTTACAGAAAGGTCTCACACAATTAAAAAAAAATAAAACATTGAAAACCAAGTGAGATAGACATCTCTCAATTAAAAAATAACCTTTGTTGAGGAAAACAAAATGTTCTCAGAGTTGCTGATATTAACAAGACTGAAATGCTTCTGAGACAGTCCAATAACTTAGATAAATAGGCAGGGTTCTTTAGTGTTGGTGACTCTTTCCCAGAAATCACTGTTTCTCTTTACAGAACAATTCTTTTTTCCTTACTAATTCAAAGCGTGACCTCATTAAAATGTGTTTGAAAAAGGTGAATGGTCAGGAAAAGACTAGTCAGAAATACCATATACTAAATGGGGCAGAAAAGAGGCATTAGTTCAATGCCCAACATCTCTGCCCCCCTCCATCTTTCTCACAAATTTCATGTTCCCTTTCCCCTGCCTCCCATCAGCTTCTCCCTTTCTCTCTAGCTCTTAATCTATATCCTATTATTCTGTGGTGAAAAGAGTCAGGAGTTGGAATTTGGTGAAAAGTGTTGGAGTTGAATTTGGAATCAGGAGAGACCTAGGTATAAATTGCCCCACTAACACTATTTGTGTGGCTATGGGGAAGTCATTTAACCTCTTAGAGCCTCCATTTCTTCATCTATAAAAAGGGGGCTAATCATACCAGTAGTACCTTCTCCTGACTGATTGTAAAGATCAGATAAGATACTGTGTTCAAACTGCCCCATAAATATAAATTAAGAGTATTTTTAACTAAGACAAGATGGCCTCAGAGGTCCCTTCCTGCTCTCCATCTATGATCTTATGATCCTGATGCTAATTCCTGACTCCAAAATGTCTCACAATTCAAGTTAATTCAATTCAAACAAGTATTTAGAAGACCTTCTGTGCTAGGCTAAGGACACAAAATATTGTTGGTTTTTAGGGGTTTAAATTCTATTAAGGAGATATAGAATGCTTGCATTTGCTATGGAGATGAAAAAAACCTCAAACAGGGGACTTTTGGGACTCAGACTTCTGGGTGGTTTTGCTGGCAGCCAAAAGTTCAAATGCTAGTGGGAAGTTCATCCTACACCTTGGGACCATGAGAGCAGGAGATAAATGTCTGGGCATTTGCTTAAACTGATGCTGCAGTCAATGATAGTACCTTTGCGCTAGGTCTCTTATCTTCATGGCAAAGTATAGTGTGTATGCATACATACACATACACATACATACACACACACACACACACACACACACACACACACACACACACACACACCCCACATATTAATTTCAGTGGGGGAAGGCAGTAACAACTGTGATCAGGATAGGCTTACTGGAAGCTTTGGCTCTTGAGCTGAATTTTGAGAAAAGTTAAGAATTCTGAGGAAGAGGCGAGATGAGAAGGGAGTGCATTCCAGCCATTCATTGGGCCACAACCTGTGCAAAGACACTGAAGGTCTCCTCCAAGCAAGACAGACAAGAATGGAATCCTGGCATTTCAGAATTCTAATCTATTTACTTCATTTTATAAATGAGGAAACAGGTCCAAGAGGTAAAGTCATTTGCCCTAGGTCCCACACTTAGCTAGGATCTAAGACACAAGAACCCTAAGTCTCCAGATTCCCAGACCTCTGCTCTTTACTCTAAAATCACCTCACACTGGTATAAGTCAAGCTCTAAATGTTTGTATATAAGTACTCAGTTTTAAAGAATGGGAACATTTTTAGTGAATAGAAAGCCCTCCTCACAGCAGTCTATTTTTGGCTAGTAGTTTAACTCAATATCAATAAACCTTTACTAATTACCTCTTGGCAATAGCACTCTATGGGGCATTAAGGGATACTATTGATTACATCACCTGGAACTCAGTGGAAGGAGCTCAGGATCCAGAGTCCAGAACTCAAGAATTGTAGTGGCCCTCAAACCACCTGTACTGCTTCTAGCCTGCCCTTCTACAGTCTTCATAAAGTGGAGGGTAGAGATATCACCTTTGTGGAGAAGGGGGTTGTCATCCCCAAAACCACCAACATCAACCACTGACCAATTGCTACCAATGGGCAGTTAAATCCTAGAGCCCCCAGCCCCAAAAGAGCAGCATCTAATAGACCACCAGCCTGGCTCCAAGTTTATCCCCCATATCTATAATTCTAGGGAACAAATATTCCCATTTCATTTACCACTACACACCAAGGGTAACTGACACCTACACGGCTGGGGATTACATGTTAGAACTGGAGTCTGGAAGACCCAAGTTTACATTCCAATTCAGACGCCTAAGAACTATGTGACCCTGGGCTAGTCACTTAATCCATCTGCCTGATTCCTCATCTGTAAAATGGAGATAATACTAGCACGCCAATGTCATAAGGAGAAAATGAAATGTCTGCAAAGTACTTTGCAAACATCAAAGCAATATACAAAGTTTAGCTATAATAATTCAAAGTGTTATTTCCACCTTAGCTGCAGCTGAATCTATACTATCTCTCTCATTAGAATGTGAGCTCCTTGGGAGCAGGGACTGTCTAGTTTTTCTCTTTGTATACTTAGTACAGTGTTTGACAGATAGTAAATGCTCAATGACTTTTCATTTGTTCAATAACCATTTAAAAATAATAACCAGTAGAATTTTTACATGAATCCCTTTGAAAACAATGATGACCAGATCAAAATAATAACAATCTATAGTCATTACACTTTAAAATTTACAAAGTTCTTTATATACATTAACTCATTTGAGCTTCACAACAACTCTGAGATAAACTAAATAAATCTTATTCTCACTTTACAGATCAATAAACTGAGGCATAACTCTGTGACTCATCAAAGTATCCTTACAACTGTCTTAGGTCCTCCTCCATAATAAGGAAGTAACAAGAAACACAGACAACTAATTCCACCCAAGACCTTCTCAGTTAACATAATAATCTTCTTAAACACTGAATAGCTCAGTCTACCTGGACCATTTACCTTTTCAAACGCCAATTCCTGCTTCCAAATCTTTCCTCACATCTAAATATCCCCGGTCTACTCTCCTTCCCCTAAGACTTACACCATCAATGTCTTTAACACCAAGCTCTGAAGTTTCCTTGTTAAAGGTTTTACCTAGATTACCATCCATTTCCCTTTACTCTGAGGCAGGAGTGAGGAACCTGCAGCCATGAGGCCATATGTGGCCCTTTAGGTCCTTGCAGAGGCCTTTTGACTAAGTCCAAGTTTTACAGAACAAATTCTTTTATTTAGGGGATTTGTTCTGTGAAGTTTGGATTCAGCCAAAGGACTGCACTTGAGGGCCTAAAGGGCCACACGTGGCCTCAGGGCCACAGGTTCCCCACTTCTGCTTGAGGGCTCTGGGGCACTTCTTGGCACTATATAATATTATTTTACACTACTCTCCTTTTGACTTTGTAATTTTCACATATTCAGTTTATCTCCTTAACTTTACCCTAAGCTTCCTAAGGGAAGGACTATGTTTTCAGAAGTCAAATGTCATTACCTGCACCATTATGATACAAAAAAAAAAAAATTCTGCATACCCAAAAGACTTCTAATACCACTAATCATGCTAATACCACTAAAATCCAAAGCTAGAAAATTCCAATATGGCAAAAAATTTATCTATTTTGTATTCATACCAACTACTTCCAAAAAGGATTGTAGCAACAAATAAGGTCCTTTGGAATTCACTTTAAAACTAGCACAAGCAAAAGGCAGGTAGAAGTAGCCACTTTCTCCTCTGAACTTCCAATTTCAGCTGATGGCTTCATTATTTTTCCAGTCACCTAGGTTTGCAACCTTGAAGGCATGATTGACATGCCTCCCACTCAGGCTTCATATTCAATTACTTGCTAAGTTTCACCGCTCTTACCTCCATAACATTTTCCCCGAAATCAGTTTCTTTCTACTTCTAGACTTTCTACCCTAACTGTTGAAAATGCACTGGTCTCCATGCCTCCAGTTTCTCCCTTCTCTAATTCATCCTACATACAGCTACCAAACTGATTTTCCTACCACACAGACATGACCACATCTCACACACACCTTCACACACTCAAAAATCTTCAGTGGCTTCCTATCACCTCTGGGATAAAATAGAAACACCATAGCCTGTCATTTAGAACATGCCCCAATTGGGCTCCCCAATATCCCTGAAGTTCCCACTGCACATTATTCCCCTTCACTCATTCTGTTCTAGTCCAAGTGGGCTGCTATCTGTTCCTGTGCATGACATATCTCCTGCCTCTGTGCTTTTAGACAAATGGTTTCTTCCCTGTGGAATGCACTCTTTCCTTTTATCCAGCTTGTAGAATCCCCAGCTCACGTGCAAAAGAGGACATCTTTGACCTTGCTTCCCCCTACCATTATTAGCATTTGTTTCCCCTTAAAATTATTTCATGTTACTTTGCATATCCTTTATTTGTACTATGTATATATTTTATTTCACCCTCCCCCCCCAAAAAAATGTAAACTCCCTGAGGGCATGGACTACTTCCTTATTTGTCTTTGTATCCCAAGTGCTTCCATAGCACCTTGTACTATCTAGTTGGTGGTTAATAAGTGTTTGCTGAATTGAATAAAGGAAAGGGCTTGAAGTCCGCAAAACTGAGGCAAAAAGTCCTGCCCCTGACACTCACCAGTTGAGTGACCAAGGGAAAGTCTCTCAACATCTCAGAACCCCAATCAACACTTTAAGACTTCATATTTCAGATAAGTCACAGGTAGAAGGACTGAGAAGTTCTCATTGCCAACAGCACAAGCCAAGACCAGTCAGACAGTATTCACCTCAAAATTGAAACATGGGTAAGGCTAAAACTACCGAGTCCTTACTTATTCTTTGTTCTTGGCACTGTTACCTCACTATTCTTTGGATCAAGACCACTGAAAGGGAAACTAATAACACCATGCTACACGGAGACTTGGGATACCCAAATCTGCATCCCATTTCTACCATTAACTTGCTCTGTGACCATAGGCCAGTCATTTATTTTTTTTCAATTGCCTCAGCTGTACCATGAGGGGTTGGGAATAAAGAGTCTCTGGAGGAGTGAACAAAATACCAAAATCAGCACTAGGCAAAATCATTAAGTTGGCAAGATTTGTCTTTTGTACTTCCCTTCAGTTATAAGCAGAGATCAGTGACTAAGGAGACAGCCAGGACTCAAACACCAGATGGAAACCCAGGGTAAGTGCCGGGGACTTGGAAAGGCCTAACACAGGTTAACAGACAAGATCCAGGAAGACAGGAAATCACATCCACAAGCTAATGAGCAGGAGTCATGGTAGGTAGATGGAGTAAGATGTTTGGGGAATCCCACAGTAGCTTTACAGGATTACTGACTTAGAACTGGAAGGGATCTTACAGGCTGTCAATTCTATTTCCTTCCTTTTACAGATGAGGAAACCAAGTCATAGAGAATTTAAGGGACTTGACAAAGTTCAGATAGCTAACAAGTTTCTGAAGTTTGAATCCAGGTCTCCCTAACTTCCAATCCTATACTCTCACCAGTCCATGCTGCTTCCAGGCAGGGCAGACAGGGTTGTCCAAATAAAGGAAGCAAGTACCCAATTGTGGAAGCTGGATTTCAGGATCAGAGGATTTTCCTGAAGGTCCAGTGCCTTTGTCAGGGTCTGTCATATTTCTCTGCCCAAGGCATAGTTATGATGCCCAGTTCACGGTATCTAGTTTCTAAGGCCACAGCTATTGCCAGGTACAGAGTTTCCTCCTCTTTGGCTTCTATATTTTAGTTACTGGGAATCCTTCTTGAAAGAGACTACCAAGTATTCTTGAAAAGGCTCTGAATTGGGACTCAAGACATAATTGATAGCTAATAGGGACTATACATGGGATTTTATTACTACAGAAAATTCCCAGATGAGGATATTCTCTGTACTAATGCAGGTTAGCATTTTCTCTGAAAATTATAATCTTAGAGAATCATCTAGACTTAGCCAAGGTCACACAGCTAGTATGTATCAGAGGTGGGACTTGAACCTTGGTCTTCCTGGCTTCTGGGTCCTGTCTTTCCAATACCTCTCTAATAACTATGGTACTTTAAAGTTTACCAAGTGCTTTCTATACATTATCTCATTTAATCCTCACAAAAACCTGTGAGATAGGTACTATTACTATCATCCCCATTTCACAGATGAGCCTGAATGAGGTTAAATGACTTTCCCATATCACACAGCTAGTAAGTATCTGAGGTAAAATTCAGTCTCAGGTCTTCCCAGCTCCAAGTTCAGCACTCCACACATTAGGTCGTCTCCTGGTTTCTCCTACAGCAGCAGGGTCTTGCTTTGCCTCATCCACCAAGTCATTTAAACCTCTCAGAGCCTCAACTTTCCTCCTGTATAAAAATAGTATAATGTCACCTGCTTCCCAGGGTGGCTGTTAGGATCAAGGGAGAGAATATGTGTGAAAACACTTTGAAAATCATAGAACTTTATAAATACAGAGAGGAATCACAGTGTTATTGGTGTAAAGAGCACTCAGTTTGGAAGGAGGAAGCCTGGCTTCTAATAATGGTGGTAATGAAGATGTCTAGGACTTTTGGGGTGCTGGGACCCCAAGATCGCAGTACCGGGCCCTGCTGAATGAATTCAACTCAAATCTTCTTCAGCCAGAGGAAAAGTTTATTAGTGATAAATCACATTGACCAGGTGACACCCGTAAAGACAAGCGGGCATGAGAGGTTCTCAGCCTCTTGAGCATGAGATTCTCAGCATCTGAATGAGGGCCAAGGTGGATCTTAAATACTAAAGTAATTTTGGGTGGCCAGAGAAGGGGGTTGGGAAAAGGGTCTAGGTAAGAATTCTAATTGGGGAGGTCAGAGAGATTGAATAAACAATGGGAATAGATAATGGAGGGAACAGGAAAGCAGAAGTTTGAAAGGCATCTGCACAAAATCAAGGTGGGGCTAGAACTTTCAAAAGGAGATAAAGGAAGGCCTTTCTGGGGCCTATAGACAAAAGGGAGCCAGATTCTTTTAGGGGCATCTGAATAAGATTAAAAGGTAAGGCTAAGGCTTTCAAAGGGAGATGAGGGTCTGGGCCCTGTGAGTCAGATTCCCTTTGGGGCAAAGGGCGAAGATCTTGGCTTGGGCCCTGCCCCCATCATTCCCTCCTCAAACAAATCGGAACCAAATTCTTTTGGTGAAAGGGGCAAAGGTCTCTGCTTCTGAAACTGCTTCCTTCTGGCAAGGGGTGTAGAACTGTCCCTGCCTCTATGGGTCCCGTTCGAGGGGAAGTCTCTAACTTAAAGGTAAAACATGGATTTTGGGGAAATGTCCTCTGGTCTCTTAAAAAGGGAGCAGACTATCTTACACCCTGGTATAACCTACAACATGAACATATTCTCTCTAACCTTATAGAGACTATTTACCAGTTGGCAAACGTGATAGCTTATGGTCCCCTGGAAATCGAGCAATCTCTGGATTCCTTAGCAAAAGTAATTCTAGACAACAGAATAGCCCTAAACTACTTGCTTGCCTCCAGTGAGGGTGTATGTGCTTTAGCAAACACATTTTGTTGCACATATAACAACTCTGGGCAGATAGAGCTCTGCACTGTTCATATTTTGGAAAAGGCTAGTTGGATGCAAGAAATTCACAATAACTTTAGTGCTCCAAAATCTTCTTCATGGGAGTCCTGGCTTCTTCCTATACTGGCACCTATTCTCATTCCACTACTGATAATACTTCTCTTGTATTTCTTTGGTCCATGTTTACTAAATATTCTTGCCAGATTCCTTTCTTCTAGGGTCGGAGCCATCAACTTCCAGATGACTGTATACCAACCCAAAGTCTCTAGTCCACTGAACCTGGCATCAGCCAGGTTTTGAAGTTTGACCCCTTGAACAGGACCCATAGAGGCAGGGACAGCTTTACGCCCCTTGCCAGCAGGAAGCAGTTTCAGAAGCAGAGACCTTTGCCCCTTTCACCAAAAGAATTTGGTTCCGATTTGTTTGAGGAGGGAATGATGGGGGCAGGGCCCAAGCCAAGATCTTCGCCCTTTGCCCCAAAGGGAATCTGACTCACAGGGCCCAGACCCTCATCTCCCTTTGAAAGCCTTAGCCTTACCTTTTAATCTTATTCAGATGCCCCTAAAAGAATCTGGCTCCCTTTTGTCTATAGGCCCCAGAAAGGCCTTCCTTTATCTCCTTTTGAAAGTTTCTAGCCCCACCTTGATTTTGTGCAGATGCCTTTCAAACTTCTGCTTTCCTGTTCCCTCCATTATCTATTCCCATTGTTTATTCAATCTCTCTGACCTCCCCAATTAGAATTCTTACCTAGACCCTTTTCCCAACCCCCTTCTCTGGCCACCCAAAATTACTTTAGTATTTAAGATCCACCTTGGCCCTCATTCAGATGCTGAGAATCTCATGCTCAAAAGGCTGAGAACCTCTCATGCCTGCTTGTCTTTACGGGTGTCACCTGGTCAATGTGATTTATCACTAATAAACTTTTCCTCTGGCTGAAGAAGATTTGAGTTGAATTCATTCAGCAGGGCCCAGTACCACAATCTTGGGGTCCCAGCACCCCAAAAGTCCTAGACCTCTTCAGTAATACTAGCTCTGTGACAGTGCTTTACCTTTCTAAGTCTCAGTTCCATTAAATGGGCATTATAGGATCATAGATTCGGGATAGGAAGACAACATAGGCTTAAATTCTGTCTCTGACACATGTTAGCCACATGATTATCAAGTCACTTCAATCTCTCTGAGAGTCGGTTTCCTCATCTGTAAAATGGGGATCACAGATCATAGAAAGGCACATCAGAAGACACCTAGTCCCAACCCTTCCCCTTTATAGACAAGGAAACTGAGGTCTAGGGAGTTTAAATGACTTGGCCAAGGTCACACAAATAGTGTCAGAAATCAGATTTTAATTCAAGTCATCTGACTCCAGAGCTAGAGCTCTTTATACTGTACCAGAATAATAAACACCTATGGTACCTCTCTCACAGGGTTGCTGCAAGACTCAAATGAGATGATATATGTTAAGTGCTTTGAAAACTTTATAGAGCTATATAAATGTCAGTTATTATTATGGGGATATTCAATTTTGAAAAGAATTCACCTCAGACTGAAACTTATTTCCAGAGTTAAATTCCTGTACTTTCTGTAACAAAGGTAGTAAGCCTGAATAAAAGCCTTCCCAGGAACCTCCAATACAATTTGATCCCAAATGCCTGTCATCTTTGTGTTTTATCATTTTCATTTCTTTTGCCTCCAGAACACTGAACGCTGGGGAAGAACGTTCACAGTTATGCAAGAATAGCTCTCAATCATTTCACAGTAATGTCAGTCTTGGTGTAAAATACCCCTTCCCATTTTTTTTTTGTTAAGAAACAGATCTACTCCCTTTTGGTTCTTCATTAACTTATACAATATACTCCAATATATTAATCCATATCACATTTGGAAAAATGTTAGTCAAACTCAAACTCTATTTTTACATTCAGAATAGGACCTAACCCCTTCAATATTACCACATATTGCTTAAACACCAGATCCACAAAACCTTCTTCAATGTCCATTTCTTTGTTCCAATATAATAAACATCTTTGATTGGATCGGCACGCATCCTTCCTTCTCAACTCCTTGATACATTGCTAGATGACACTCATGAGTTGATATGACTGATGGACTGTCTTTTAATCATGAGTCTTTCCAGAGTGAGGCTAGTTCTTGGATAAGTCAGACTGATGAGCAATACACAGGTCTATTTAGTAAGACCTGTCCCTGGCATAGCCTTCAAAGACCCAGGGTCACCTTCTCACTATGATGAGGCATCTGTGAAGGAACTGTGTTAGGATAAGGGTCAAGTTACATTGTAGACTAGTTAGACAACAAATATCATACAGCTGACAAGAGCTGATAAGGAACTTCCCCCAGGGAGATGACCTTAAGTGCTAGGCACTTTGGGAAAGCAATCCATATGTTAAGGAGAGGTCTCCAAAGGAATATATAAAAATTCCTACTGGGTTTTGCATGTATCCTTAGGCTGTGTCATATCTGTAAAGATGATTGGTGATTTTAATGATTGAAAGGGGTAAAAGATAAAACAAACAGGTGACTTGAATAAGAAAAATACTAGCAAAGTAGCTGCAGAGACAATACAAGGAAGAGTATTTCAGTGCCTTATTTCCAAGATGTTCATTTGCTTATGACCAACTAGAAAATGTTCAGATCAATAACTAGGGAACCCTGAACCCCAGAACTGGTTTGTGATTATTGGACAAATGCCTTAGTCAGCAGATAAAATTTAGTAATATACTCATTAATCATCTTAATTTTAGAATAATATTTCTCCATAAGGATACCCAACTCTGAACCAAGAAGACTGGCCTAAGAAAAGACCTCAGATCTTGATGAAAGAGATCATACATCTCTAATGTATAGAATACCTAATGCCTAGAAATGGTTAGAGGGGAAAAGGCTATACCTCTCTGTGCTATCTGGGAGTTGATACCTCTCAGCACAGCCAAGAGAGAGAATCAGAGAAACTTCTGCAAATTCCAAGCCAAGAACCTGTTCCCTTTCTGAAAGGGCAAATCACTCCCAAGCATCAAAGAGGGGCAGTACAACAGAATCAAAGCAGCCCAGCCCAACTGCAGAGCAGCATTCCAGTCTAGCCAAGTGGTACTCCAGTTGAGCTGCTAGATACACCTGTCCAACGCATTATCATACTCATCATTCAACTTGGTGAAAAAAAGTCTACACAAAGTTGTGAGTTGCTCTGACCACATGTGCCTAACTCCTTAAAGCATGTCAGTGCTTCAAATTTTCACCTACTCTTGCCCATGGACACTGGGTACATTGGTGGGAAAGTGTACTTTAGATTTACAGGTACAATATTTTATGAGTATTGTTTTTGCTTTGCCTGCCTTTTGAGTAAATATTTTTATTAAGAATTGAGTCATTGGCCTTATTTATTAATAGGAAGCAAAGTAGTAGGGCTCAAGAGCCACAGCAGGAAGAACAGCCACTGACAGGTTGCCCCCAAAACTCAGAGTAATTCTCGAAGCCAACTACTACTATTACCTGCTACTAGTAGTAGCCTGACCTGCTAGTGTGGGTGCAGTTAGCCATAGAGAGAACAGAGAGGTGGGGCACCCATGACAGAGCCTCTGAATCTCAGTAAAGCAACGGCTTGGTCTGTATAGCTAAACTCCAAGTGCTTCATCATGCCACCTCTAGTCCTTACCTAAAACAGGAACTTTGAGTCATGGTCTAAAGAGAATAAAAACATCAAAGGGCAATAGACTTTTTGGTGAGAGGCAAGAGCTCTGGATATACATTCAGAGAATATGGATTCAAATCCCAGCTCTGCTACTTGCCATCCATGTGACTTTGGGCAAATTACTTTCCCTCTCTGGGACTCAGTTTCCTCATTTGTAAAACCACATCTCTACACTCTAAGTTTAGAGATTTGATAGCACTGTCACTTTCCACCTCATTCTTAGTGCCATGTTTTTCTCATCCAATAAAATCAATGACTGGAATGGAACTAGGAGACCATAGACAAGGAAAGGAAAGAGAAGAATCATTTATAGAACACAGTAAAAGAAGAGGCACCAGAAATACATCCTGCTACTCAACTATCTGATCCCTTTCCCAGCTAATAGTGGCTACAACTAATACTAACATAGTTAGTTCTAATAATAGTGGCTGCAACTAATACTAACATAGTTCTCATGCATTCATGAATATGCTTTCATTGGCTGCCACTTAAGATCTCAGCACCTGTTCTCCACCCTACCATGATAACAGATCAATAAATAATCAGTTAACCAGTCTAAAGTGGTGCTCTCTCCCTGTAAGAAACACTGGAGCATATGGTACAAGCTTTCTTCTCAAGCAAAACAAAGGCCAGAATAATACCCTTTTATCAATGCTTGGCTCTCCAGCTCCCAAAAAGTGATCTTAAAGAAGCGCTCTGATGTGGAACAATTGGAAACAGGATTTCAATTCAAAGCAGAAAAAAGTATTGCTCAAGAGTGAGCCAGAGCCACACGCACTGATTAGCTACACAAATGGCAGCCTGGCTGCTAAATAAAGAACAGACTACAGATGCAGTCAGTGGGGAGTGGCCTGCAGGTCACACATTTGGTCTTTTTCAGTCACTCTTAAGCAGACTCCCCTCTGCCAGCCCATCTTCAAGTAAGGAGGGAAGTGATTTTGAGGCCTCCAATGACACATTTCTATTCTGTGATCTTTAGTTTCCTTTGGATTAAAGATCAAGGTATGGCATCATCAGCAAATCCTCCCATCATAATAAAGGGGAAAATCAGAAAATATCCATTCTTAAAGAGCGACATAAAGTATCCTGAAGTGCCGCCTCATGGAAGCGTTTTGTCCACATCTGCTCCATCCAGACAAACCAATTTATAAAGGAAATTGCTGAGCCCTGGACCACCACTGATCTGTATCATGCGAAGTGTACATAAAAATCTTCCCCTACCATAGAATCACTTCCCCAGCATTATCTCCCTGTCTCAAATATAGTCTTAAATAACAGCGCTATTCTCAATTTTTCCAACAATAAGTTGGAAATACTTTGTTTTCTCTTGCACTTAGGACATAGACATAGAATGATTCTAGTACAATGACTAATCCAAGCAAGTAGAAAAATAGAACTTGCTTCCCTATGCAAGGTCACCTTTCATAGTTCCTATGTCCTAGAACTGGGTTCTAAGCAACTTGCCTATTTTTTCTTATAAAGGTTGGGTCCACCTGTTTCTGCTTCACTGGCCTCGTGAGTTACTCCATTTGATGAGCAGAGAATCTTTGTGAGTTGTGATCTTAGCAGTTGCATCAAGCAAAAGCTGGGGCGTAGGAAATAGCCTGACTTCACACGTTGGTCTTTTCCAGCCACTCTTAGACAGACTCCCATCCGTCAGCCTAGCTTCAAGTAAGAAGGCTCACTTCTTCATGCCTCTCCAGATTGCATTCCTGACTCTGAACTTCTTTCTCCATCATGCTACAGCAGCCTGCACATGCTGGAACCACAATCTAGTCACCCAGGAAGGTCACTCTGCTCCTGTGGTTCTTCCCTCTGATCAGTGTCTCCTAGAACTTATATACTGAGGAAAGTACTCAAGCCAGTTATGTTCACTTCATTCCTCTCCAGGCTTTTCTTCTCTCTGGACTTGGGAATGGAAGGAAATAAGAAAAAAGACAGAGATGGGAGTGAGGAGGATTAAAAGACAGGCAGTAGGATGAATAGGAAAACAAGCTTAGATTACATGAAGATATCATAGAGGAGAAGGTCAAGGGGAAGTTGACCTAAGGCCAAAAAAAGGGGGTGGGAGGGGAAGAGGGGTAAGATAACCAGAAAATATCTAGATCATGTGTTTGCTGAAAGGAGTGGAGGAAAAGAAATTGGTGGGGGATGATTGTTTAGAAATAACTGTTGTGTGATTCCTATTGATATAAATTAAAATGCTTTTAACCTATTGCTGTTTAAATGGAAATCTGTTGAGTTTGGAATACAAAGGGGTGAGCCCTTTACTGAGGGGGGTCTTCACTGTGGGAGGACCTAACAAGCACAAGCACTAAAGCTAGCCTAAGGAGATCGTTGTTCAGGGTCATAGGGAAAGACAGAAGTTCTTTGCCTTTGGATGTCTGGATGTTGTTGTTGGTATTGTTGTTGCTGCTCCTTCATTCTTGAAGGCAACCAATGAAGTCAGGAGGGTGAGGTCTCTACTTACAAGTGAATGGGATTTAAGTGAGGCTGAGCTGTATAAAGTCACCAGCCTCACTCTCTCCTCCAGAGTTATTGAGGTCCAGAGGCAAGACTTGGGTCAGAACGACTGATGATGGCCCTGAGTGTAGTGGGAGATGTTGGCATTTTTAAGTTAAAGTCTTTCCCAGATCTCAGTTTGCCTGAGGCAACACTTGTTCAGTAATTAAAGGCTAGGTAAGAATGGAGGCAAAACACAGCCCAGTTTGCCTTTACAAAAGAATCAGGCTGGGAGGGGAAGACCCTCAGAGTTGTTTAGACAAGTGCAAAAGAGTTAAAGAACAGAATGATGGAACTCTTATTCTTTGCTCTCAGTAATAAACATCTCAGGTTCCTTGGTTCTCAGTAAGTTCTAGTAACGAAAGTTCTTTATGAGAATGGCTAGGTCTGATCTTAGGTTTAGTAAGATTGAAGCTAGAAAGATCTTTACTCATACTTTAATCAAAACTTCATTTTTACAGAGGAGGAAACTGAGGCTTAACAATGTTAAGCAACTTGGACCAAGGTCATACAGGTAATAACTGGGGAAACCAAGATTCAAACCCAGGTCTTCTAATTTTGATGTTGTTTTCACTATGCCCTATTGTTTATGGGAAGCATCCACAGTCAGATTCCAAAGAAATATTCCTAACACACAGGTCTGACCATGTTATTCTCCTTCTCAGTAAAATCTAATGACTCTCTATTACATCTAGTAGCAACTACAAACCCCTCTATACTCAAGTCATTTGTCACCTGAATTAAACCTGAATTTTTCATTACTTCTTTTCACGGATTCTATAATCTCTGTCATGCGGCTTACTTACTGCCCCTCATACATGACATTCCACCTTACAGTCCCTTTGCATAGGTATTGCCCATGCCTGGAATTTCTTTCTCATCCCCTCAGCCTCTTAGAATCTCTAGCTCTCTTTTGAGCTCAGCATAAACACTATGATCCCCAACTCATTTGTTGGTGCCCCCCAAAATTACTTTCCATTTTATATGTGGGCAGTATATACTTATGTGTACATATGTTCTCCCAATAAAACGTAAGCTTCTTGAGGACAGGGTCCATTTTCCTTTTTCTCTGTGTCCCCAGTGCCTCACACATAGCAGGTATTAAATTAATCTTTGTCAATTGATTGATTAGTCTCCCTCCAATTGTCAGCACTCTGAGGAATTTAACTTATTTCATTGTGGGTCCTTTTGAAGGATTAGAATAAGAGCTCTTCCACATATAGTACAATCCAACAATTGAATTACCTATCTTAATTTCTGCTTGCCCAACTCTTCATTCTTAAAAACAAATGTAATTTTCACCCAAGTTGGAGGAAAATTATGTGGTTTTGCCATTCTCATTCAAAAGCTTGCCATCTCCCATCCACATAATGGGATCCCTTACAGAGTTGGTCCTTTCTTGGATGTGCTGTTTTGTGTTGAATAAAAGTGATGGTTAGGACTTCAATTAATTTACATCACTTTCTATTAAGGTGATGAAGTATTGAGCTAGAAAGGGCTCTTTAGACCAGCGAAATTATGTAATCCTCAGTTAAGGTGAAGGAATTGATGGCTACACTTCAATTTTAACATGTCATCTGGGGAGAGGAGGCCATAAGTTATGGCTCAAATCTTGGAGTACAGGGTTGTGGCTATCACTTAAAACTAAAACTGATAGTTTGTAAGATTCTATTCTCCCTAGAGACTGTTTCTGCTGCAGTTGTTGGACATGTGGGGCAGCAAATGGGGAAATGGGAAACTATGTTTGGAGCTGGTGATGATTTACTGATGCTCTCATTAAGCAATCTTCCTAGAGAAGGATCAGCATAGTGTCCACATTAAGAACATTAGAAGTTTGGCAAAGGAAGTCTTCCACAGACAGACAATCTGCCTGCAGACTTTCAAATGTCTAATGTGTCATATTTTAATATTTTGAAGCATCAGCTATGAAGCCAAGATGGTGGAGTAGCAGGAAGAAATACAGTTGAGCCCTAACTTCACACTGCTTGCCACAGATCTAGAAAATGTAGGAGTTTGAGTACTAATTGGAAAATTTAAATATATATATATATATATATATATATATAATATTATATATATATATATATATATATATATATATATATATATGTGTGTGTGTGTGTATATATATGTATATATATGTATATGTGTATATATATGTGTATATATATGTGTATATATATATGTGTATATATATATGTGTATATATATATATATATATATATATGTGTGTGTATATATATATATATATATACATATATATATGTGTGTGTATATATATATATATATATATACATATATATATATGTGTGTGTGTATATATTATATATATATACAATATATATGTGTGTATATAATATATATACATATAATATGTGTGTGTATATATATATTATATATTATGTTATATATATATATATATAATATATATATGTGTGTGTATATATATATATATTATTATATATATGTATGTATATATATATATATATATATGTGTGTGTATATATATATATACATATATATATGTGTGTGTGTATATATATATATATATATATATATATATATATATATATATCTCTCACAGAAGTTTCTTTCCAGACCAGGATACATAGTGAGGCAAAGAAAGGGGTCTGATGTCAGAGTCTGGGTGGGAATGGCCATAAAGAACATGCTAACACAGGGATGGAAAGAGGCAGGCGTAGGATATGGATCAGCCTTTGTAACACTTTATCGTAACTGGATTGGGTCTGACTCAAGCCAGTCCCCCAGCACCTTAGCTTTGATACAAGAAAGAAATGAATCACTCCGGTCATTCAACACCTATCAAAAGTTAAGCCATAACAAGAGAAGGCTATTCAACAAGGATTTTCATGGAAGACAAGTTAACTTGTTAACAAGTTAACTTAGCTGAGTCAAGTCTCCTTCCTAGACTCGCCCTTTGTGGGCTTCTATCCAAACATAAGATGGTGCTCAAAAGCCTCCTGATGGCTGTTTCATTCTTAGGCTACCAGACATGGTATTGATAACCTGAGCCTTCAACACCCCCCAAGCAAAACATACATCCAGGATGGTTTCAATACTTTATAGGGAAAAACTGGCCCAACTTGCATGGGGGCAGGGCTTAGAATATTACTCTCACCACACCAGAGTAAAGGTAAAAATTATTTTTTTCTACTTTTTTTTTTAATGAGGCAATCGGGATTAAGTGACTTGCCCAAGGTTACACAGCTAGTGTCAAGTGTCTGAGATTGGATTTGAACTCAGTTCCTCCTGACTCCAGGGCTAGTGCTTTATCCACTGTGCCACCTAGTTGCCCCTTAAAAAAAATTTTTCCCCCATTTAGAGCTGGACTTACTTAGGTAAGGAGACCCTCTGGGACCAGTCACTAGTCCAGCTCTTTCCAGACACCAGGTTTCCTAACTCTCAATTCAGAGCTCTTTCTGCAAAACTGCACTGATCCAACTCACCCAAGAGAATGAGAATCAATGTCACAGAAAAGTTGGAGAATATAGTGGACAACCATCTGTTAAGATGGTTTAAGGGAAGTCCTGCCTAGGAACTAGACTAGCTAGATATCCCTTGAGTTTCCCTTTCAGCCTTAAAGCTCAACTGTAAAATGGGGATAATACACCTGCCTCCCAGGGCTGTGGTAAAGCTCGAATGAGATATTTGTAAAAGTACTTAGCACAGTGCCTAGCACCTAGCAGCCATTATATGAAAGCTTATTCTCGTTCCCCCATGGTTTTGTTGAAGTTCAGGGGTGCTGGGACCCTGAAATAGCAACATACTGGTCCTGCCCAAACAAATTTAACACAAGCCTTCTTTCAGCCCAAGACAAGGTTTATTAGAACACTGATTGGGCTGAATAAGATTCCTAGTGGGTCTAGTAGATTTTAAGAATCTGAGCACGTCACTGAAGACAAGATGGACCTTATATACAGAAAGACCTTGAGAAGGATCTACAGTGGCCAAGTAGTTTGGGGGAGGGGTCTAGGAGGATCTTGATGGAAGTGGCCAGTAGGCTGGGGTGACAGTGAGGTAACAGAAGGATGGGTCAAACACCAGGGGGTCAAGTAGAATGGGGTCTAGATGGTATCAAGGGTGGGAAGGTAACAGACAATGAAAGTCTGGGTAGATCAGAGGTAACAGAATTGGGAGATGGGGTATAGCCACAATGAAATGCCAGTTAAGTGTATTTATGATAGCCTCAAGCTAGAAGCCTGACCAAGTGGGGAAAGTCCAGGACTTCTCCTTTTTGGGGAACAGATCCCAAACACATGATCTTTTCATTTTATGGGTTCAGATCCCATCCCTATAAGTTTTGACTCATTTGATAGACCATCTATACCATGTGATATTCAGTATACAGCATCCTTTAAAGATAACACTTGAGGAACCTGGTTTCATTGCTGTGGGTCCTTTTTCCATCATCATAGCTCAGTCCTTTAATGACTTCCTAGCTGGTTTCTGAGAATTGTTAGGGCTTCTGCTGCTAGCCTGGTGATTAGCATCTCCAAATTTAGGTTGGCCAGTACTCAAACAGAAATATTCTGTCACCAGGTGTTTCCAGTTGGGATGAGATCTGGTGCAATGAAGCACTTGGATGCTGCAGTATTCAAATTAAGCTGTTTCACTGACAAAAGTCACAGCCCTCAAATGGTGGCACTAGCTTAAATCACAAGGGCAGCTTATTCCCCATCAAACTCTGTGACCCACGGTAGAAATGTCCTACACAACCCGAGTCAAGGAAGAGCAAGTAGGGAGGACCTGTGCCTTTATACATCACTTACTTGAAGGTCCTTCCGACTCTCATTACCTGCCTGTTCCTTATTGACTAGTGCTATTTGCAGCTGTGTTTGTAGTCTAACCATGCCATATAGCCTAACAACTCCAGGCTTACAACCCTAGGACCACATTTGAAACTTCTCCAACTTAGTAAAATCTGCTTTAAAAAAAAATTTTTTTTTAATCTAGACCTGAGATTTCATTGGCATAGAGTCTCCGAGTGAAGAAACTACCTCTACCCAGGCAGATCAGCAACTCTTCTACAATTTATGATCCTAACAAGTTTCCTGGGACATTTTAGGTTAAATGACTTGGTGAGGGCCCCACAGCCAATGCTTCAGAGGCGAGACTTGATCCAGATCTTTGTGCCTTTGATGCTGGTTCTTGGTCTACACACACATAAATAAACACACACACACACACACACACACACACACACACACACACACACACACACACACACACTTCATATCAGGCCTTAGACACTTACTAGCTGTGTCACCCTGGGCAAGTTACTTAATCCTGTTTGCCCCATTTTCCTCATCTGTAAAATGATCTGGAGAAGGAAATGGCAAACCACTCCAGTATGTTTGCCAAGAAAACCCCACAAAAGGGGTCACAAAGAATCAGACATGAGTGAAAAGTAACTAAATAACACAGAAAGCATAGATAATAAAATATATTTGACTTCATATATAAACTCCTTGATAGATCTAATATTCTTTTCATTTTCAAGTTTTGGATTGATAGGACTGACATGATCACATTGGGACTTTTTCTGGAAAACTTTGCATAATAACCACCTCCTCATCACACAGAGAATCACATGGACTTCTGGTTTCCAATAAATAGTATATGAGACCTTTGATGATTCTAATGACTTTCTCTTCCACTGCTAAGCTCACCACTGATAGCATTAGATAGCCCTGTGGTGTTATGCAAAATTTTAATCAATGACCTGACTTTTGTGCAAGTGTCCTTCATTCCATTCCTAATCAGAAGATGACTCTGCCAGTGGCCAGTGCTTCAGAAAACAGCAGGAGCCAGGCCAATGACTTCCTTCCTCTTTCATCACTGCTGTGATGTTGGAATCATTCTGCCTCTTAAGACTTAGCTAGCATATTTTCAGGTGACACAGGTAGCAGAATACAATTTAGTTGATCCCAGCTATGCTGTCACTAGTGATGTGACTAATACCAAGAACTAAGCCAAGAGCTGAAAAGAAAACGGTTGTTTCTCTCACTACATGGCCATATTTCTAGAGATTTGTATCAAAGTATACAATTCAGATGCAAACCTTCTAGTATCTTTTCCTTTTTTCAAACACAAACCATACTCCACCAGTCAAGGACAATATAGCTATCTTATTTTAATAAATTGTTTCACCACAGGTTGGATTTTTTTTCTCTCGGTTTCCTCAATTTTTAAGACAAGAGAGGTGATTATTATAAAGATAAGTAATCTCAGATAATCACAGAAATAATTTATATTTGACTTGCATTATGAAATTAGCTATAATGACTATTTTATAAATAAATGGCATTTTTGAAACAAATCTAATGAAGGCATTAGAAGTTACTACTAAACAGTATAGACTATAACACTGACTAGCATGTTGTCTAGCCTTGGATATCCATAGCATTCTGCTCTATTTACTATCCACAAAAACCAAAAGGATGATTCCTACCACACTGTTGACGTTTAGGGTTGCTGGGACCCCAAAATCACAACACACAGGTACTGTCTGTATGAATTCAACCCAAACCTTCTTTCAGCCAAAGACAAGGTTTATTAGAACATCTGCCATACTGGCCAAACTCTTAAGGAATCTGAACATTTGTGAGCTATTGGCTAGATGAAAATCTGAGCATTGGCTAGACTTTAAGAATCTCAGCATCTTAATGGAGACAAGATGAATCTTATATACAAAAAGGCCATGGGAGGGATCTAGGAATGGCCAAGTCGTTTGGGGTGACTAGAGGAAGGGTCTGGTAGAAGGGGTATCGTGATGGGAGCAGCCAGTAAGCTGGGGTGACTGGAGAAGGGGTCTAGGGAGGATCATGATGGGAGTGACTGGGAGGTAGAATGGGGTCTAGGTAGAATCAAGGATGGGAAGTGGGCCATCTGGAGTTAATAGACAATGGTGGGCTAGACCAGGTTATGGGTAACAGAGAATTGGCTGGGGGAAGGTGGGGGCTACTGTCTCCCCTGGGCCTCTTGGGCTTACCCCTCCCATTGGTGTTAGTTGGTTATTAGTCGATGTAGTAAGGAAAGCAGGGCCCTTCTTCGCAGGGATTGTTCCTCTTCACAGTGGCTTCAGGGCCCAGTCTGGGAGCAGAGTCAGTGATCTGTGGGGCATTGTTATTACCAGGATTCTGGAGTTCAGGATCCTGGGCCATCTTCATTGCATTCTGCTTGGTAGTCAAGATGATAGCAATGGTTTGATTTGCCCAGCACATGCTGCTTCATGCCTCTAAATAAGCTAAATAAGTACTATATACATATAAGCTATTATTATTGCCACTAAAATCTGAATATCTCTATTGAAAACCAGCATGATAAAATGGATGGGGAGCTACCTTCAAAGTTAAGTCCTACCTATGACATACGTATGTTATACAATCCTAGGCAAATGACAACCTCTTAGCGGCCCAGGCAATTCCCTTAGGCTTTAAGTCTTAGAGAAGGTGCCGATCTCTCACTTCTATCTCAAATACTAGCATCTTCCTACACTAATAAAATCATAGGTCCAGTCATATAGAAACCCAGCATTTGTAATGATAAATATTAGAGCCTTGGAGACTATAAGCTTGGTTTTGGTTTTTTCCTCCCCAATTAATCAAGAATTTCTCTCTCCTCTCCAACCAGAATTTTAAAAAAGAAATACTCTGAGTATTCTCTATTCACTCACATATAAAATATTTATTTTGTATCAATTCATATGAGTCTTTCCAGGAGTCTCTGAACCTCCTATTGTGGCTTTAAATGTGTGTTCTTTTCGTTTTCTGTTTTGTTTATTCCACTTATTGAGTAGTTTCAATTTTGCAAATGTTAGAAGCTGTCCTTAATCAGGCCCCCCATGCAGTTTAATTCACTAACTTTTCTTTGTATCTCCCAGACCCTGGGATTGGCTCCTGTTGAAACCTAAAGCATACAAGAAGCTTCCTAGTTAAGACAAAAAAGTATCCTTGTTTGTGGTTACTTATGCCTGGCAACCTAGAAATTTGCTTGATTTCTGATATCCTGCCTTATGCAGACCTCTGGCACCTGTGTTTTCCCAGAATGCTCACTTCTCACCTGGTTATTGACTTTGAATAGGCTTCCAGATTTTGTACATTCCTGCTTTCAGGGCTGCTTCCCTGGTTTGCTGACCATTGCCTTGGTTTGCCCTCCAGTGCCTGAACTCCTGACTCCAAGCTATTCACTTGGGTCCATCTTTTATATAAACTTATATGTCCATATGAAGCTTAATTAGAAAGCTCATTAGAAAAGTCAAGAAGACTTAGAACTGAGATGGAAACAAAAATACTTAGCAATTATAGGAAAGTGCCAAGGGAAAGATGGAAGAACATTGTACAAATAAATGACAATAATTTCATCAAAAAGCCCTTGTTGGCTAATATAATTTAATGCCGTGTTGGTTGCTATAAAGATGGAGTGCACAAAGATTTGTATAGCTAGTCCTATAATTGCCTACCTACAGGGGACTAACAAGGAATGATTTCAGGAGTTCCCTGTCTCAATAGCAAATCAGCCTTATTTTGCATCCCAGTTCGACTTTGGGGACCCTCTGCTTCCTAGTACCTTGTCCCCCCCGGGGCTTCATTGTGACCCATTTATCCCTGATACTTGTTGCTGGATTTCTGTCATAATAATTGCATACCATATGGGGACCTACATTGATAACGGTACAAAGATTATTGTCTCTAAATGTCAGAGGACCAAGTTCAAATCTCACCTATGATAAATACTACCTCTGTGGCCTTGAGCAAGTGATTTAACTGGGCTTCAGTCTCCTCAAGATGGCTTCCAAGAGTTTTTTCAGTTCTAGATTTCAGGTTCTAATCCCTCTTGCCATTCTACTTAACCCTATTTATATGGATCTAGAACTCTGTTTTGACTTCAGCCTATAGTATTTGCACTTCTGTTATTTCCTTCCAAATAGGTCTTGAATCTGTTTTCTTAAATTCATTTCTTGCCATACCCTTCCTATTGAGCCTATGGTTATTTAGACCCTCATCCTCTATTAATCCCAAAAAAGATTCAGGGATGTTCCTAAATTTTCCTTTCTGGCATACTATAATTTGACATCTATCTTTCTGAGACTCAATTATAACAAATGCTTCCTCTCTGTGGATTTATAGATTAAGACAGTACTGACGGGGGATACATCTATGCAACAATTAGGAATTATTTATGAAATATGCTAGTGCATTAATGTACCTAACATGCGCTTAGAAACGATTTACAAAACCCAAATAGTCTCTACCCTCAAGAAGCTTGTATTCCTGCTGGGAAAACTGGAAAGCAGTTTGGCAGAAACTAGATATAGACCAACATCGTGTATCGAATGCCAAAATAAGGTCAAAATGGGACATAACTTAGACATAAAGGGTAATATCATAAGCAAATTGGGGGGCATGGAAGAAATTATCTGCCAAATCTATGGATAAGAGAAGAATTTATGACCAAACAAGAGATAGAAAGCATTATGGGAAGTAAA